>NC_133004.1:45177104-45528354 GCF_048564905.1 Vicugna pacos
CAAAACTCCTTGAACTATGCCATCACAAGACGTGTATTTAATTGTATACATATTTTACCAAAACTAAGTTTATTTTTTTTAAATGCTTCTGCTTCATAGGAAGAAAGATATAAGGCAGCTTTCTTTTATGTGAAAAAATATTCAGAAGTTTTTCTTAAATGTCCAGGTTTGCCTCCTCTTTCCAGGATTCTGTGACTTGGTGAGCAGAGCTCTGTTCGCCATCTCTGTACGATTCAAGGATTTTGAAGTGTTCCTGGTGTCCGCTTTCCAGGCTGAAGAGTCCTCCCTCCCTGCTGCAGCCCCTCCCTCCCAAGGGTCACCATGGCTGACCTGGGAACTTTCCCATCTGCACGTGTCTGTCTTGTGACGCAGAGTAGG
Organism: Vicugna pacos; assembly: GCF_048564905.1. NCBI lineage: Eukaryota > Metazoa > Chordata > Mammalia > Artiodactyla > Camelidae > Vicugna > Vicugna pacos. The sequence continues at coordinate 45,177,483 of NC_133004.1, forward strand.
TCTGCTCTCCATCTGTACATCCCATAAATAGTCATTGAGCACCTGCTGTACAAAACATGTCTCGCTTTTGAGGAGCTCACCGTGCAAAGGCCAGCTTTATGCAGATCATCATAACATGCTTTCATGGGGTCTGAGCAGAGAGTGGTAGGAATACAGAGGAGGCAAGATGAACTCTGAGCAGGGATGGCTGGGACCACAGTCAGAGGAGGCTTGAGGCATCTCAGTTGGGACTAACAGGGTACTAAAACTCACAAGATGGGGGAGCTCTCTGCAGAGTTACAAAAGGGGAACAAGGAAAGTCAAGAGGAAGCCCCAGCACAGGCGTGGAGGGCGTGGCGGGAGAGGAGGAATCTCAGGAAGCAGTGGGGTAGCACACTACGCCCTCTGGGCCTGAAGCCCTTCTGGGAAGATCCAGAGTTCTGTTCGCAGCTCGCCTGATGTGTTCTGGAAGCAGCGCCCAGTGCCGCCTGGCCCCCCCGGGTCCTGGCCGGCAGCTCCTCACTGCAGTTCCCTGGACGCGTTACCAGGCTGGCCCCAGCGAAGCTCATTCCCGCTTCCCTGCCGCGCACTCAGCCCTGAAGACCTCCCGCCCTTCGTCTCCCAGGGCCTGACACTCTGCCATCCAGGAAGGTCCGAGGTGACGTGCTGAGTCACAAGCGGACTCCACCGGGCATGTCTTCCTCCAGATCGTCTGCAAAAACATCACCAGGGACCACTTCCAGGGATCCTCACCGGGGTCCCAGGAGTTGTCAGTTCTGCCCGAGGTGCCTCTTCATTACTGTTTGTTGCTCCCTGTCTCTCACTCACTTTCTCACCCATTTTAAAAAACCCACACTGCCCACTGCTTACTACGCTAACTAAAGGTTTAAAAATAGATTCTGGTGCAGAACCTTGTCAAGGGCTCCTCGAAAATCTGAAATATTTCCGCATGTTCCCTCCTGCACGTCTGCACCCCTCAACAGATGTCACCAGGCTCGAAATCCTACAAAAAATGACGATGCTTCTCTCCAGAATCTTTCACTCCCTTTGGTTGGTGTTCGATGTTCATGATTATTTATAAGTAGGACACAACTTGCCCAGAGCAGAAGTGACATTCGCGTGACCGTCCTCGAAGTCCTGGCTAGAAAACCGCCTGCCCGCTGACACGTCCACAAATGCCCTGTTCCCCCCAACCCCGTAGATCCAGGGAGTTCTCAGAATGAAGATGCTCAAAGAGACCCAGGCAAGTCTTTGCAAACTCTTTTTTAATTGAGGAAGTTTCTGCAACAAAGTTTTAGGTGGAAATGTATTTGTTCAACGAATAACTGTTGTACTGCCTCCCCTACGCCACGCCCTTTCTGGGTCCTTGGAATCGCCAAGGTCTTTCTGAATTGTTGGCTTTCTGATGGCTAAGGGGAAATGGCTTGCTCCTTCTGAGTGATGTCCAATTAACAAGGGGTTAGGATGCCCGCAACAGGGGTGTTTCTCTCACCTGACAGACATTTGCGGACTGCCCGCTATGTCCCAGACACAATTTGAAAGTTAGGGTGAGGGAGTAAGACACCAGCCCCGGCCTCCAGGACCGCAGAGCTTAGAGGAAGCACACAGAGAGACAATTAATTACAAGACCGAGGGCTCTTCTGCTATCACAGCTCAACTAATATACAGGTTCCATCACAGGAACCTGTTTTTAAAGGTCCACCATTTATTTCACCAGACCTTCCAAACTTAAAGTAAAACGGGAGGAAGCCAGCAAGCGATGAAGATCGATGGGGCTTCTCTTGTAGAGGCCCGGAGGAAAGCCTCGCAGTCTTCTTTTTAAAAAAATAAATGGAATAGACAGAAGGTGACCCGTCGAATGAGACATCATACAGGCAGAGAGCAGGCAAATAAACAAGCCAGGTGACACGTCCCAACGCCAGGACCTAAATAATAAGGCGGCGCCCGTGGATTGCCGCGGCAATGGAGACCTCAGCGGGGCTGGCATCTCGGAGACCAGTGGCAGGGGAGCGACTGATGAGATGGGCTTCTGGGCCAAAACCTACACCAGAAGGGGAGGGACAGCAGGTGGACGGGGACAGCTGCTTGGGGCGGATGACATGAACAGGCGGGGCCCCTGGGCTCACCTGCAAAGGGCGTCCCAGGGGATCCCGGGCAGCGGGAACTCCATCTCACGTACCCCGGCGCGCTGGGGCACTCACCGCCACACGCTTCCGGGCCCCGGCCGGGGCCGCCCAAGGCTAGAGAGGGGCGTGAGCAGTGTCCGCAAGGAGGCCAGCCGAGTTCTGGTGTTGATGGAAACCTTTCCTTGCCCCGCACAGGTAGGGCCAAATAGCTTACTGAACAGAAAGTAAAGGTCAAGTGGCTTTGAAGGTCAGTGGCCTTTTTTTTTTTTGGAAAAACATCTCAAATTTACCGATAAGTTGAAAGACTAGCACAGTGAACACACACACAGCTTTCTGCTGGATTCACCTGTGCAAACTCTCTTTATCCCCATCTCTCTCCCTCTCACCCCACAGCCTCTCCTCTTGCCGAACCCTTCATAGCACCCCCCACAGGCACTTCACTGGGACAACTGTCCACGTTTTACTAGGAATAACCGTGATCCCAATAGCACGCCTGTAAGAACCAGCATTAACTCAGTATCATTATTCACTTCTGCTGTTCCTTGAATGTTTTTGGTAGCAAGGCTCCCTCGTTCCCCACCTGGACTGTCACAGCTGGGCTCCCAGTTTCCATTCTAGTCCCTTTACAAGTCTATTCTTCACAGAGCTTCCAGAAAGGTCCTTCCGAGCGGTCAGTAATTTCATGTCCCTGCCTGCTCTCCACCCTCCGGTGGCTCCCAGAACATGCAGACCTGCCTCGTCCAACACGGCGGCCACTAGCCACAAGTGGCTGTTGAGGGTTTGAAATGTGACTCATGCAGCTGAGGGAAAATTAAATTTTCATTTCATTTAATTAATTTAAGTTTAAAAACTGATGCCCAATTCAGTTATTAGAAAGCCTTTCATGCATGTTTGGGACAACCTGGGAATATGCATCTACTTTGTCTCATTAAGTATATGAAATCTAAATACCGATCAAGTGTTTCTCACAGAACTTCAGCACCTGGGTTGAGACGTGTGCGTGTAAGTGTGAAATATACGCAAGGTTTAAAAAACCAGTTTGAAAGAAGAGTGTCAAGCACCTCATGAACTTCTTTATATTGATTGCATGTTGAGATGTTCACAGTCCACATATATTGGTTAAATAAAACATGTTATTAAAATGATTTCACCTATTTCTTAATGTGGTCATTGGGAAGTTTTAAATCACAGACATGGCTCACGTTCTACTTCTCTTGGGCGGTACTGACGACCTGGAGTAAAATTCAGTGCTTGTCCTGCGTGACCTGGGCCCTGTCTCTGACGCTGTCTCCTAAGACCGTGTCCCTGACTGCCAGGTGCAGCTGTCTAGGCTGTATCCTGCACAGCGGTGCCTGGTGTTAGTCTACCCAGAAGGGGGTGCCTTTGTTAATTAACATGGGGGCACCGGACGGGCTAACAGTTGCCCCGACCTGCACACTACGGTGCCCTTTCATGCCACTGGCCTTGCTTTCTTAGATTTTGCCAGTCTCATTCATGCTTCGGGGTCATTCCACTTGCTGTACACAGCCCTGGAATCCTCCTCCCAAAGGCTTACTCCCGGAGTTCATCTGGGTCCCTGGTCTAATGCCAGCTCTTCAGAAAGGCCTTCTATGATCACCTGGGAACACCTTGTCTAAAATGGCAACCAATCTCCCATCACTCTCTGACTCGATTTATTTTGTCTTCACAGGACTTTTTGCCACCTGAAATCAAATCATGTGCTTATTCACTCTCTTGTTTGTCCCCCCCACTGGAAGGTAAGTCCATGAAGGTGAGGCCTTTGTCTTGCTCACCTGCGTACTCCCCGTGCCAAGAACAGGGACTGGACATAGTAGGTTTGCTGACCTAGTGAGTAGATTTCTATCTCAACAGGCGGCTGACAGCACTTAAGGAGGCATAAGGTACAGAACTGCTTTGTAAGCAGCTTGGACCACTGAAGGAAGAAGGAAGAAGACAGAGGAAAGCTTGTCCTGGGGAGGTAGAGACTCCACTGAGGCACCACCAGACACAGCTGAGCCCCCGGGATTTCGCTGCATAGTTTCCAACAGACTCTCAAACCAATCACAGAAGAGGACTTGTAATGACATTAGAGAGGAAAGACTTCCAGAGACTCAGCAGGACGCTCGGCTGGAGGGGCTGGATTAGCCTGGACACGCTGGTTGCAATCAGCAGGGCCCCAACACATCCTAGCTCAAGGGAAAAAGAAGGATTTCGTGGCTCATTTAACTGGAAAGACAGGTGGGGCTGCTGGCTCTGCAGACCACGGAGGCTGAGCTCTAGAGGGGCCAACCCTCCTACTTACTCCCTGCTTCCCAGTTCCTCCCTGTCTACTGATTCACGTTCTCTGAGCTTGTGGGCATCACTCTTACTGCTTCAAACAGACCTTCCCTGGAGAAGTGAGCAAAGGGCCTCGGCAGCTCGATCCAGAGTAGAAATGGCTTCCCCCACAGGCTCCACTTAGAAAGATTCAGGGAACGACTCTGGTTGATCTACCCTTGAATCAGTCACTGGAGCCCAGGAGGTTGTGTGTTGCAACCGGCGACCCCAGCACAACCGTCGTGATGGAGGAGCAGTCCCCTAAAGGGAGAGGAATTAGTACTTAGCCAGACAAGCTCCCCACATGGAACGTGGTGGAACCAGGGCCTCCGCTCAGGTCAGCCTGACTCCGTAGTCAATGCTCTCAGTCACTAAGCAACACGACTTCCTGATCACAGGCCCGGTCGGCATCCTGCTAGGAGAGCACGAACCACCAGCCCAGTTGCTCACTTCGCTTCTGAAAAGGTTGGTGTGACTCATAGATGTTCTCTACAGGGGAAAGGATGAAAAAGAAACAGCTAACGGACTGAATGGACTTCCAGCCTTGGTCTGCAGCGGCTGAGGATGGCCGCGGCCGCAGGCAGGTACTAGATCAAACCATGGTCAATACCAGGATGTTCTAAGCCAGACTGGAAAGAGGTGAGTGCGGATAAATCACTGCGAACAGATGGCATCCACCTGAGAGAGCTCCCGGAGCCCCCGGATGAAACTGGGATGGTTGGCTGGCAGGAGTGTGGGATCTGTCAGCACAAACGGCCGCTGAGCTGGAGAGGATGTCGGCTCACAGACGTGACCCCAGCCGTGAGAGCGCCTCGGCCAGGCCCGGGAAACCGCAGCAGAGATGAGCCAGCTCTCAGCCTCCATCTGGACCAAACTGTTGGCAACTGGAAGAAAGAAGAGAAGCCTGTGTCCTTAGAAATAATCTACAAGGGGAGGAATAGATGGGGTGTGGGAGAAAGAGAAGCCACCCAGGTGTGGCTCAGAGAAGTCACATCTGATGGCTGCACCGGCTGCCGGGGTCAAGGGCGTGCGTCAGTGGGCGCTCAAAGGGGAATTGAGGGCCCCCGTTTCCATGGGGTGATGTGCAGCAAGTAGTTGCTGTATCTGGCAGAGAGGAGGTTTTCTAAGTCATGCCTTCCTGGCTCCGACCCCAGCTCTGCCACCAGTTTAGCCCAGGTGAACCTGGGCTGGTGGCAGAACTTGCCTAAGCCTCAGTTTCCTCACCTATAAAATGGGGGTAATCACACCTCACTCCAGAAGCAGTGCTGAGGATTAAAACTGATGTTAAAAAAATACCTGGCAGGCAGTAGGTAGGTAATAAACAGTGGCCAGTATTATCCAGTGCACCTGGAACGCAAAGGATTTTCTACCTGAGTTCTACAGCATCCTGGGATCTCTGTCGGAAGAACCTTCAGAGCCACTCTGGAAGGCCTTTGGGAAGGTTATTTAACAAGGCTCCAGGCCCCCAACCTGTTTTCCCCAAAAAGCTCTGCTTGTGTTTATTTTCTACATAAGATTCCTTTTCAGGGAAAGTGTGGCATAGCGGTATTCCCTGTCCCCTCACCTCCCATCCCATCCTCACTGCTTGTGGGGTCACTGAACATCATTAATGATAGTTCTACATAATGCTAATACATGTTCATTTCCCTCTAGATTTACCACTGGCAAGAATCTGGAGCATCTATACCTTTAGTGCAGTGCCTTGAGAGCATGAGCTCTGGCCCCAGACTGCCGAGGCCTAAATCCTAGCTCTGCCTTTACTGGCTGTGTCACCTTAAGCATGTTACTTAACAGCTCTGTGCCTCAGTTTCCTCACCTGTAAAGTGGGACTGATCATAACAAATACTTCCCTCGTAAGGGTTGAAGTCCTGAGAATTGAATAAGTTAATAAATGCAAACTGCTAAGAATGGTGCCTTGCACTCTTAGCTACACATACCGTCACCACTATCATCTTCATCACCACCATCATCATCACCACCATCATCACCACCTTCATCATCATCACCATCATCACCTTCATGATCTTCATTATCATCATCACCACCACCATCATCTCCATCATCACTCATCACTACACCCACAGAAAACTGGGATGATTTATTTTGCCATGTAGAACAAAGAACAACAGTTCCCTGGCTTTGATCATGTGGGAAGCCAGAAGCTGGAGACCAGGACCCTGGAATGGAGACTGGGTTGAAAAGGGAAGTTGGAGGGTCCCCTGTGAAAGACAGGCTCCCTGATAACCTATATCTGAGGCTGATTCTGCAAAGACTGAAAGGTGACCCAGGCAGGAAAGGGCTGCTTCCTGCACCGCAACTTTCCCTGGGCTCCCTGTTGCTATTCATAATCAGCCCCCATTGACTGAGTGCCTTTTCTGGCCTGGATCTATACACTCGCACTTTTCTAGATGTCAGTGGTGGCACAACAATGGGGTGACTAAGGATTCTGCTGCCACAAAGGTTTGAAAAACACCTATTTAAACTTTCAAGACTTCAAGGAATTTTGTTCACTAAAGACCTTTTGAAATAATTGAGCCACTGACCAATGGAGATGGGAGCGGTCTTGACACAGTCAGGGAATGGCAGAGAGCAGGGAACAAACACCAATGACAAAGGGACAGAGCCTGCTCTCCACAGGGAGGTGTAAAGAGCACGGCTCCTGAAAGACCAGGGCCAGCCCCAGTTTTACTTAACATCCTTTTGCAAGAGCTGAAGGTCAAGGGGAGTTGCAGAGAAAGCCCAGGGTTAGCAGATAAAAGGACAAGGAATGGGAAACTGAAGACAGGAAAACACGAACATCTCAAGACTCTGTGCAGGTGAGCAGGAAGGAGATGAGACTGCATGTGAGCAAGTTCAAGGTGATACATGGAACAAAATGGGAGGTCTTGGAGACTGCCCCCAGCACACCACCCTGGCAAAGTCACCGTGCTCCAGACGTCACCAAGAACGTCACAACAAAATGGGGAGGTTGTCCGTCACTTACGCATTAACTTCATTTCCGCACTTCAGCCCCAATCCCTGTATTTGGGGGGTGTTCTGAGCTCCAGCGTGGTAAGGTTCAGTGATGCCAAGTCTGGGAACAGCTGAACTGGGGGACTGGCTCCGGAGGGGAGCCTGCTATCTGCTGAGTGGGCCATGAGGCTTGTTCAAGGGCTAATGGCCTCATTACCTTCCAGAGGATGGCCTCCAGTGGGGATGAAAGCCGTAAAGCTGCTGTCACGTCCCAAGATGGTCTAGCAACTCAAGGGGTAGCTGCCTGTGCTTTCTCTCCAGAACGCTCACGTGTGGTCAGCGATCTCCCTGGCCCAGCGGCGTATTTGTGGCTTAGGATGAGCTGGCTACAAAGCTACTTCCTCTATCTTGCGCCCCGTAGCTCAGTACCAGTATCGATTTCCCTGTTGTTTAGATTTCCACCGTGAGCTCATGGCATGAACGGCCTGAGAGGACGCTCCGGCCAGCTGGCTCTCCCAAACAAGCTCTTTTCGCCTTTTTCACTTCTCTGTTTTCTTCAGAAAGGCAGACTGAGAGCAAAGCGCAGGCCTGGCTTTTCAACAGTATTATGTGTCATCTAAATAAAAACATTTCACTGGGGAAAACACGCGAAATATGATATTCCCATGAGTCACAAAACAGCTGTGCTGGCTTTGCAGCATGAGTCTGCTCCCCCATCAGCTCTAACGATGGGAGAAGAATGGACCAGATCACGTTTCGGGATGGGCGAGCCCCATGGCAGCAGGAAGTGGTCACCTCGGAACTGCTACACAAAGCACATTAGCTGTAAAGAATAGCACCCCCGAACGTGACGAGGGTCCGAGGAGCCCAAAACAGATTAGAAGTTCGTGGAGAGGGAGCGAGATGGGCAGAGGGGGCGCTACAGAGCAAACTGATTAGATAGCCCTTTGCTTCAACTCCTGTTGCAATCGAAAAATATAAATCCAACCCAGCAGGCCTCCCACCCACCACCGCCGCCACTGCCAAGTGCCAGAGCCCTCACTCACAAACAAATGAGCAAATATTTACAAAGACACTTTGTAATATTCAGAGTGCTGTTGGTGGACTGGGGAGAAGGGCTTTAGGATAAAGTCAAACCCCAGATTTCTTACTTTCAAATGTCAGAGGTTCTTAAAGGACGGCTTTGGCTGGAACCGTGTTCAGTGCATTCAAAAATTCAAGAGGTAGGGGAAAAAAGGGTATTATCCTTTTACTTCCCCTAAACGGAAATCTGGTTCTGCATTTCCCTGACCTGATTCACGGGAGGCCACTCACGTCACCGCAGATGAAGGCCCACCGCGACGTCACCGGAGGCTCCTGCCACACTCTGCGGAGGTGAGTTTGGGAGGTCATCTCTAAGTCCCTCTAATAGAGTGCCTGTTTTCTGAAACACTTCTTTTCAAGAACACTTAGAGACAACCCGCAGGAGAGAGCCCACGGGCAGAAGGAACGAATGAGGGTGCTTCCGTCACCTGTTCAGAGAGTCCTGAGGAAGATTATCCTAACAGAGCTTTCACCTCCAAACCGTAATCCTTCCGGACCTCTGCAAACTGCATGCAGGCTCCTTCCAGTTCAGTCAGAGTGCCTCTGGCAAAGGTAGAGTAAGGATGTTTCAGACGGAATGGGCGATAAAGGAAAGCAGCCTAAGATGCTGAGAAGCCCTCCGTGGTCCAGCTCTCCCCACAGCCCTGGCTCTGATTTTTTGATGTTCATTCCAGCTGCCTGTGAATCTCTGAAGCTCGTCAGCCCTGATCTGCGTGGAGCATCATATATGAAACACACTGCCTTCTGATAAAAAAAATCTGAAATTAAATCCTTGTGTCCTTTGATAGAATCTTTCAAAAGCCAAATTGCCTGCTCAATTATTCAGACAGCACTTATTGCCTAGGCAGAGAAAAATGAGACACAACAGAGTTAATACACTTAATATTCTATTTTCAGAGGCATGGACCATGGAATATCTTTGTTAGTATAATTAATTTAATTCAGTTGTGCCTACCAAGAAAATTTTTAATTATACTGCTATTTGAATAGGTGATATAATTACAATAAACTAACCTTTTTAAAAAAAAACACTCCTATTTATTATCAAGTGATAGGAAGAAATTGAGAGAGGCATGGAAACCATTACTGTGAAGGCTTGAACCACCACAATTTACTGTGAAGAGATAAAAACCAAACACCTCAGCCATATTATCGCCATAATTGTCTGCCGTTTACCCATCTTGTAAAATAAACGGATCATGAAATGTGAGAGCACGTTTCAAAACATGCATGGAAGGTGTGAGAGTGATTACGCAAAGGATGCCTGACTTAATTGTAAATTGCTTTGCTTTCAGCAGGAAGTGAGAAGGTATTAATTACTAGTGATTTCAATGAGATTGGAAGTCCCTGGGCTTTGGCTCCGAGGGAAATCTGCAAAGGTGCCAGCCATCCTTCAGGGGACTGATTCATTTACTTTATTATTTTTTAGTTTTTAATGGCATTTTGTTGTTTGTTAATCCCTGATGTGGCCACAGACTACAAGATCCAAGATTTGATACACGTACAAGTGGCCCAAGTTCTAACAAGGAGATTTTTCTCTCCCAAGTCCAAGTGACACAGACAAAATCTGGACCGCACTGGGTGGCCCTGGGGGGCTGCAGTTGGAGGACTCGGGCACAGCCACCGTGCCAGCTGTCCCCTGCAACTTTGGAGGTGCTGGCACCGGGCTGAGATCTAACCCAACACCCCTGCCTTTCCTCCTAGTCACTCTGCTCTGTGCCTTTTCCGCCAACAGGCTTTTATTCTCAGCAGCCAAAATAATTGATGGGTTTCCACTGTTCTCCTTGGCAGAATCCTCAAGTACACCGGCTCCCCCTTCTCTGGACAGACTCTCCATAAGTCAGCTGGCATCTCTTCAGCATCTTGCTGATCCGCCATCCTTCCTTCCTCCAGGGTCGTGATTCTTCCTTCCCTCTCCGGTCCAAGGGGAGATCACAAGCAAGCAGACACCATCCGGTTCAGGTTCAGCCGAAGGGGGAAAGAACTCCACCACATTTTTGCTTCTTTGTTGAAACAAGCTCAACATTGCCCCTGTACAGAGAGCAAAGAGGCTTCACCCAGCGCAACAAAAGCTGCCCTTTGTCTCCCGGTCCCCATCGCGATTCCGTATTTCCCACTCACAGACACGGCTCTTAACTGCATCCTCACCAGGAGCGTTTTCTGAGCTTCAGGACATCCCGTTTTACCTGGATGATCTGTGCCATCCTCTTGTAGGGTGCAAAAACAAGCCCACTGTGGTATAGATTCTTTAGGTAAGTTGGGATGGGGGTCTAAACACGTGGGCGATGGGTCTGGCGGTCAAATCCAGACTGTCATCTGTGACAGCCCACCTTCCCAGGAAAACCACCGAGAATACACGTAACTCTGAGCAATCTCACCGCCGCAGCCAAAACAAAGTGATAATACGGAAGGCAAAAGAAAATGACTCTTTTAAAACAGAAATTGAATTCTGCTGGGCTCCATGCAGTGTGTGTGTGTGTGTTTCACACCAACCTCCCTTATTTTTGTGGTTTCCATCAGTCCATCAATTTCAGTGACAGATTCCAGTGAACTGGGCAGTCAGCAGGAGCATCTGGATGGTCCTCACACACCTGGAAGCAGGTAGACACAGCAGAGCCCGCCAACACACGATACCAGGGAACAGATCACATGTCAGAAAACTTCAGAGCCCAGCCCAGCCGGGAGACCACACCAGCATGCCTCTGCAGCCTCTCCCTTTAACGACAACACACCTGCAAGTTCTGTTGCATAAGTTAACATTTTTGACAAAAACAACGTGAAGGGCTAACATTTAAAAACGCTGGCTGCAAGGGGGGGATTGGAACAGGGCACTGAGCAGAGGCAAACCTTGGACATACGTCTAAAAATGAGATCTGTATCTCCCTTTGCAGCTTTAATGACTTTCACACCCCTGGAGAGCTGTCTTGAGGGCTGAGATGGAAAGGCTCTCCCAGGCCTCTCCCACAGCCCCTGACCCTTGCTTGTTACTTTATTTAAAGCAGACAGCAGGCGAGGGGATGGGAAACTGAGGGCCAGGAGGGAGTCTGGGAGTCGCGTCAGGTCCCCTACAGCCGTCAACGAGACATCTGCTCCCTGAACAGCCACAGGCACAGAAGGAGTCTGAAACCCACCCAGACCCTGGCTCTCTCTCCCGCTGCTCTGCAGGGCTCCGGACTGAAGGGGGGGATTCGTCCTCACACTCAACTCGGACCCCCTGCCTTCCGACAGGAGCAGCCCCGAGGAAGTTTAGAAAACAGCCCCTCAGGATGAACCTCACAGACACAGTGCCGAGAAAACGGAGTCAGCTGCTAAGGAGAACACACTGCAGGATTCTGTAGGATTCCTTCACACGGAAGTGAAAACACACACACACAATTCGTGGACGGCGACGGACGTCACGGCAGTTACTCTTTGCGGCGGTCTATCGCTGCGAGGACGCCCTGCAGGGCTGGATTCTGTACCACGCTCTGGATGCATTTACTGCATAAAGATTTATCGAGCTGCACACTTGAGATGTGTTAATTCACTGTATGTGAGTTACACCTCATTAGTTTTGCCTTTATATAATTTCTCCCCCCTCCTTCCAGCTCACACCCAGTGAGACTTGTCAAACACACAGGCGAGTACAGGGAACACAGCTTAAACGCCATGTGCTCACAACTCAACGAGACAGTATTTGGTTGCTTCCGCCAAATCGTTTTCTCTTGTTTTTTTGAAGAAATAAAGCATTACCGCTGGAATAGAGGTCCTTGGCGTGTCTGTTTCTTTATTTTGAGGGGAGGGAGGAGGCAATTAGGGGCCTCCTGCACAGAGGCCCGCCTGCATGCCGAGCATGTGCTCTACCACTTGAGCTATGTCCTCCCCGCCTTGACCTGTTGTCTGATCCCATGGACCCCACCTCCCTCTCCAGAGGTGGGCTTCATCCTGCATCCTGTGGCTTCCGTTGTATCTTCCCAACACAAGTATTCTGCGTAGCCCTAAAAAATGTGTTGGGTTATTCTACAGGCTTTTAAACTTTATATAAATATTTTCATAGAGTTTGAATCATTTTGCAACCTTTTTTTTCCCTTAGGCAAGAGACTTTGATCGGGGGATTATCCGCATGGAGTCCTGTAGCTCTGTTTCCTTTTAACCATTATATGGTGCTCCACTGTGAAAACATACTGCAATTTATCTGTCCATTCTCCTGAAGATAGACATTTAAGTTGAGTGGCAAAGACTGAGGGTTGCTTCCCACATCTGGTTCCTCCTTCCTTAGTAACAGAACCCACATTTATTCAGAGCAGCAATGTGCCCAGTTAAGAGGATAGATTTCCCCACCTTTCTTGCTCCCAGGTGGTCTATGTTCTGGCCACTACAACATAAGCAGGGGTTTCTGGATGGTTCTTAAGAGAAGGCTCCTTTAAAGAGGGAGACTAGGGCAAGCCCTTTTGTTCCTTCTCCCTTCCCCTTTTCTTGTTGCTTGGAATGCAGACTTGATAGCTGGAGCTCCAGCAGCCTTCCTGAACTATGCCGTGATGCTGAGGATAGCAGCCACCTGCTAAGTCTGACAAAGCAGGAAGACACAAGCGAACTGGGTCCCTGATGACGTTGTGTAGACCTCATTCCAGCCCTGAACTTTTCTTTGAATGTGAGAGAACAAACCCCTACATGGATAGGTCTCTATTGCTACTAGCTGAACATGTCATTGTCATTACTAGCTGGTAGAACTGGGGGGTTATTATAAGCAATGATGCAATGAGCGTTCTTGCACCTGTCTTGCTGTGAACTTGTGTGAGTCTCTATCCGGCATTGTGATACAGTAAGGAATATACATTGGTCTCTGTTCCAGGTTCCTCTTGACTCAGAGCTTCTGAAACCCTTAGGATTTCCCAAGTGGCAGGGATGACAGGAACATCTTTTGTTATTCCTAACAAGCCCCCTTCAACCATACCTGGGTTTACACTAATAAGATGACTCAAGGTGGGCCCCAAGAAAACTCCCGGATGGGTGCTGGCTGCCAGAGTGACTGCTCATGTAGTTAGAGGGTTGAAACTTTCAGCCCCACATACAGACCTCCGCGAAGGGAAGAGGGGCTAGAAATTGATCTCCATCACCAACGGCAATGATTTAATCAGTAATGACTGTAATGAAACCTCCACAAAACCCCTAAACAATGGGGCTCCGAGAGCCGCAGAGAACACTTTGAGGAGGCTGGTTCACAGAGAGCGGGCGTGGAAGCCCTGCACGCCTCCCCCAGACCTGGCCCAGTGCAGCAGTGCCATCAGGTGCTCCTGAGTTGCATCCTTTATAACAAACAGCAAAAGTAAAGCCCTTTCCTGAGTTCTCTGGGTCATTCTTCTGAGTTACTGAATTTGAGGAGGGGGTCACGGGGAGCCCAGATTTACAGACAGTTGGTCAGAAGTACAGGTGGCACTTGGACCTCGCGACTGGCCCCTGGAGCGGGTGGGGGAGTCTTGAAGGACTGAGCCCTCCCTGCTGTGGGATCTGCGCCAACTCCTGGTAGCTCGGGTCAGAACCGAGCTGAATTGCGGCACGCCCAGCGGGTATCAGGGAGCTGCAGAATCAGCGGGTGGGAGGGGAAAACCCGCACATTCGGTGACAACACTTCAGGCGCACACCTGTAAACAGAGCTGGCGGGAGGGAGCGCGCACGCGTATCCGGTTCTACAAGACACAGCCAAACGTTCTTCAAAGTTTGTGCTGACTTGTATTTGCACAGAATGTATGTTTGTGTTTCTCCCCATTCTTGACATTCTTGTCAGACTTTAAATTTTTTGCCTGCTGGGTGTGGAACATTATCTTATTGTCATTTTAATTTGCAGTTGACTGATTCCGAGTGAGACTGACTTTTTTTTTCCTATGTATTTATCAGCCATGCAGGTTTCCTTGTCAGTGAATTACCAGTTCATTTTCTTTGTTTCCTTGTAGGAATTCTTCACATATTCTGGAAACCACACCTAATCAGTTATTGCTTCTTATCCTCTATCTTATGTTTTCACTGTGTCTCTTGTCGCACAGGGGTTTTATTTTACTGTAGTCAAGTTTATCCACCCATATTTTCCTCTGCACTTTGTAGTTTTTTGTGGCTTCAGGAATCCTTCCCAACATGGAGGCCACAACTATATTTTTTTCTATATTCCATATGAAGAGTTTTCTAATGTTTTCCATATTTGAGTCTTTAGTGCATCGGGATTTTATTTGTGTACCTCATGGAGAGGGAGCTCATTTTTACGGGGATTATCTTGTGGCCCGCACACTTTCCCCACCAACGTGAACGTCAGTTTCCATGGAACTGGTCTCTTCCTGTTCTAGTCTGTTGCCCTACCAGTTTATTTTTGTGTTATCATTGCACCGTTTTAAACCCCAAAGCTCTGTAAAAAGTTTGCTGCCTTGTAGAACAAGTTCCCCGCTATTTGTTTCATCAACATATTGTAGGCTATTCTCAACCTTTTGTCCTTCACATGACATTTTGATAAATTTGAGAAGTTCCTTGAGAATTCCTGTTCAGATTGAATTCAATTTATAAATTAATTGGAGGAGAAATAGTACTTTTATTACATTAAAGATTCCCAAGCTTGTATATGATTTATTTATACTTAAAACAAATAGTTTTCCTCTGGCCATGCTTTGTACTTTCTTCACAAGGTTTTAATAAAATGTATCTATTCTCAGTTGGTGTAAACACTTTTGTTCGCTGTTGTGTTTTTCTTCTATTATGTTTTGTGTGTCTTCTTCGGTTACGTTTTCTAACTCTTTTCTGTGGTTACAGAGGAATGCGATTGATTCTGCATTTTGATTTCATATCCTGGACGCTGCTGCTCTAACTCTTACTCGTGTGGGATCTAAGCCTCCCGGTTTTCACCTGTTGTCCTGGGATTCCGTGGGGTTGAGCGTTCATCCTGGGTTCTCATTTTTAATAAAGTGGTACTGTCAGCAACTGCATTTAAAGGGACCAGAATGGACTCAGCAGACCTCATCCTTGTAAGTCCAGCTTCTGAAATGGTCTCGTGGGCTCCTCACGTGAGACATTCAGGTCTCTGTGCAGTAAACAGAGTTCTCACTCTAACACACGGTTCAACCTGAAAGACAGCCAATGATGACGCACCTTCCTCTTCCCAATGCTGCGTGCAAGGCGGCCGATGCCCCTGTCCTAGGGCGGCAAGCCGGCGGGCTGGCAGGACCAGGGGCTGCAGGCTTCTTTGTTTGTGGCATCGTGAAGAGCTGATCTGTTCGTCACATTTACACTGAGTTTACACAATTATTTTGGTGAGTTCCCCTCTTTGTCCCCTCTGTGTAAAGGCTTTTAGGAGATGAGGGCTCTCTATTCTTTGAAGTTTCATTACACCTCCCTCACCTGTAAACAGAATCCAGGCCTCTGTGGTCCACCCAGGCTGAGTTCTCGTTTCCAAATGGACCATAATCCTCATCCTCACTGGCGGCTCCTTTAAAGGAAAAGGGTGTCACAACAAGGAAGATGACACCCAGATGCAGACTGCACGGCCACGCACAGCGACTAATAAAACATTCAGCAGCAGCTGCTGCTGCGGTCTCAGCGAGGATGGCGCGGCAGGGCCAGCGGGTACCCGCGCGGGAGGAAGGGCACGAGCATTTTGCTGCGAGACAGGTTTAGGAAGGAGGTAGGGGCCTCTGAGGCCACTGGACGGGAGGCATTTAAAGAGCTAGCCTGGGAGAGCACGAATGCGCTTCAACTTGGCCATTTATAAAACAGAAGGAACTATGAGGACTCAGAAAAGAGGCCTGGCCCACACCGTTTAGAGGACACAGGGGTCACCTGTGTGTCAACAGCGTAAGAGCGTCATTCATAAAGCCTTCAGTCTGTCCATCTGCCCTAAAACCCGCTCACACGGCCGGATGGGCTGCCCTGTCCCCCTGCTCTCTGGTCCACTCTAACAGATCTCAATCTAACATCTGGTCTCATACGCGTTAAGCCCCAACTGCAGGCAGTTTCTATAGACACAGACGGCATTGGCCCCACTCAAACCCCCCCCTTTCGAGAGGAGGAGGGCAGTCATCTCGCAACAGACACCCTATACCAGTGGGTGGCCGGGCTCCAGTGCACAGCTCTGCCCCCATCACTCGCAAGACCACACGGTTCACTGACAGCCACGCTGGAGAGAGACAAAAAACGAGGAGAAAAAATGAGTTTCAAAGATGCCAAAGCTAATGTGTTCGCGAGATTTTAAAAGACATGTTTTCCCTCGCTCGCGGAGAACTGGCTGCACCTCCTTCAGCTGTGACGTCTCCTCTGAATCCTGGAAGTGTAAACAGGGAGGGACGTCCCTTCCAAATACTGGTGCAGATGCAGGCAGAGCACAGATGCCAAAGGAAGGGGACAGAATCAGAAAAGCAAATTGGTTTTAGAGGCATCAAAGTAGGTTCCCCAAACAAAGCAGAGCGGCTGTTTCTCTACTAGGAGGAGAGCAAGCCATCCTGGGACACACTTCATGGCGTCCTTTAACGCTGCTGCCCAGCAAAAGCGGGGTTTGATCTGCAGTCGGCCATCCGACGCGGCCCTCGGAGACTCTCCGGCCTCTGCGTCCTCGAGAGAGGGTCTTACCGAGAGGCGTAATGCGTCTTCCAAGGGAAGGGGAACATCAGCAATAATAATAAAGTAACAAATTGGCTTCCAGTCCTGGCAAAACCTAAAACCATATGCTCTGAGAGTTGCTTCATTCACTGGTAATTAAGTTTTCTTTTCCCCCACAAAAAAAAAAAAAAGAGAGAGAGAGAGACTTTTTTGGACCCAACACACAGCTTGAGGCATGTGGGCATCTTAACGGGGACTCCTCTGCTCTTTTGAAGATCAAATCCTGGCCAATTTTGTTTGAAGTTCAGAGCCCTGCATGGGATTCG
Source organism: Vicugna pacos (assembly GCF_048564905.1). Lineage (NCBI taxonomy): Eukaryota > Metazoa > Chordata > Mammalia > Artiodactyla > Camelidae > Vicugna > Vicugna pacos. The sequence goes on from NC_133004.1 coordinate 45,194,815, forward strand.
AGGCTCGTTAATAAAACAGTAGTACATATTTGGAGTTTTTCTGCAACCCCAAAGACTTCATCCTGGGACGGAAATGTAATAAAGACTCACTGACTTTAACCAAAAGAAAAAAAAAAAGGGGGTGGTCTCCAATTCACTCTGACACTGTGGAATTGTACACCTGTCCCCACGCCCCAGGCCGCCCAAAGGACTCCGGTGTGAAGAGGCTGGTGTTAGCTGCGTCTCTTCCAACCGAGGCCAGCCCAGGCGGTCACCAACCCTCTCCGCAGCAGAAGTCACTGAGCATTTGCCAATACACACAGCTTGTTTGTCTTGAGTTAGAGCAGCTTTGCGAAACACAGATGTTTGCCTTTCAGTCCTGTTTGCACTCTGCCATGGGCACACTCGATGTCATCTGGCTGCAGGAAGCCCCTCCAGGAATGATCCTGCAAGAGAAATGGCCTCTGTCTGGCACCGTCTGACTGGGGGCCGCTCCCTGCTCTCTGCAGACCTGAGCACAGTTAATACATTTGACCAGAATAGGTTAGGAGGGTGAGGATGAACATATAAATACCTTTTTTTTTGAAATGCTAATTCTGTGGAATCCAATCACCTGTCCTTCCAGGTCAGTTGACAACTGAGTTTAATGTATGTTGGAATGTTCACTCCTCCACCGGGATCTGCAAAGAGACTTCATGGCTCTCCTGGGAGAGGTGATTCAAGAGCCTGGCCTGATGGCAAACAGTCTGATTCAAGCCTTGGGCCTGTGGCTTCCTCAGCTGTGTGACCTTGGGTAAATCACTTTACCTCTCTGGGCTACTTCTTTACCAGTAAAGAGGCACTAATACGAGTATGTACGTCATGGGGCTCCTGTGAAGAGTAAGGGAGATACTGCACAGAGGCACACCAACAGGCAATGCGTGTTTGCTATTCTTTGATTTAATCAGTGTCCTTCAGGCCCTTGACCTCAGAAAGAGCCAGCTCGAGGAGCAGAGCTTCGGAATGAAAGAGACCGTGTGTGTATTTCCCCTCTGCCTGCAGAAACGTCCGCCTTGCTCCCTCCTTTGGACCAAGGGGAAGAGGCTGCTATGAAGCACAGGATTACCCCATTACTCGTGTCACTGTGGACGCTGGGCTGCAAATTTTGGATCAGCTCTAGAGAGAGGGTCGGTCCCTAGGTGACTAGGATGTGGGGCTGATCAGTTTGGGTGGATAAAGGTCCATATTCCACAAGTATTAATTAAGGGCCTACTCTGTGCTGGGAAATTTGTTAGGTCTATTGGAGGGTGGGGTAGATTTCTTTATTTTCATTTAAATGGAGGCACTGGGGATTGAACCCAGGACCTCGTGCATGCTGAGCACGCGCTCTACCACCGAGCCACACCCTCCCCCACTGTGAGGTCTGTTCTTATGTGTGGTCTTATGTAACACCCGCAGCGAAGTACAGGACAGGCAGGATTGAGATCCCCAGTTTATAGAAGAAGTTAACTGAGCTTTCGGGAGGCTAAGTAATTTGTCCAAGAGCCAGAAGTGCCCCTCTGCCACCAGGACAAAGCTCCAGACCCCAGAGATTCCCCACAACATGACCCTCATCTACCCACCCACCTCATCTGCACCCCGCCTTGCGCCTCATTGTTCCCCGAAGCAAGTCCAGACTTCCTTCTCCTGCCTTAAGGGAGACTAAGGCTCCGACGGCCGGCAGCACAGCCAACAGAAAGTCCAGCCCCCAAAAGCACTGAACTCTAATGGCAGTCTTCACTGGCGACTTCCCATGGAAGGCCTCAACACATGGAGGGATGTCCCCAAAACCCACTTCCCACACCTCTCACCGACAGCCCCGTCCTTTGGGAGCCGCTCACCTCATTTCCCCTCTCCCTCATTAATTCTGCAGGGCCGCTGCCTTGTGGGCCCCTCCCTGCGGTGGGTGCGTGCCTCTCCTTCCTCGGGGGCGGGGTGGGGCGCCCCGCCCTCTCAGTCCTTGCAGGGCAGCTTGGCGGAGCCCTGCGGGGAGGGAGGTCTGAAGATGTCAAGCAAGGATGCTAACAGGTTTTTCTTTATGAATTCGCATTGAACTTCCAGCAAAGTGGAACCACAGCTTCCCTGCACTGGCCACGCCACCTCAGGTCCTTTCTCACGCCTTCCTCGCCGTCCCAAGCAGCCTGCTTCCCCCATGACCCCTCACGGGCCCAGGGGAGAGACCTCCCCTGACTGGCCCAGCCCTTCACCGTGGTGACAGGTTCTGGAGCCCCCTCTCCCATGCACCCCTGATCGTAACTCATGCACTGGGGCCACTATGCGACATTCCCATTACAGCCGCGCCCCCCTCTTCAGTGTCACTTTCCTTGCCTTCAGTTCCCCGGGGTCAACTATGGTCTGAACATATTAAATGGAAAACTTCCAGAAATAAACAACTCGAGAGTCTGCACTGGCATGCGGTTCTGAGCAAGGCAGCTCGATGAAGGCTCCCACTGTCCTGCTGTTCCTCCTGGGGCGTGAGTCACCGCGTTGTCCGGCGCACCCCGCCCGCCAGCCACTCAGCAGCTGTCTTGGTTATCAGACCTACCGTCACAGCACCACAGGGCTTGCGTCCAAGGCTCCCTTGTTTTACTTCGTAACGGCCCCAAAGCACAGGAGTAGTGATGCCGGCAACTCAGAACATCTCTTATTGGGCCCAGTTTATAAATTAAACTTTATCATAGGCATGTACGTATAGGGAAAAACATAGCATAGACAGGGTTTGGTGCTATCGCGGTTTCAGGCATCACTGGGGGTCCTGGAACACGCCCCCTCAGATAAGGGGGGACAGTGTGCTCGCTGACAGAGCCAAATGCCCCTGTACCGTGACTTCCTTGAGGGCCCACAGCAAGCGCTCCACAGATGACTACGTCTCTTGGGGATTTTTTTTAGAGCAGCTTTAACAAATAAGAATTGATTCTTCTCAACAACAAAAAAGATAAAAGGTGGCCCCTTACTGGCACTGAATCACCAGCCTCCGCCCGCCCAGAGGCAGGGCCACCCTCTCCAGCGTCCACTTGGACTTGCCCTCACACTGGAAGCCCCGTCACCACAAGGCAGCTCCGGCATCCCTAGCCGGTGCCCCCACGCTCCAGGGGAGAAGCAGGGCACGGAGGTGGACCAGCCGTCTGAACACGGACCATGAGAGCCCAGCCCAGCCTTGGGCCTGAATTAGATGCCTCGCTGGCCATCGCTGAGTTGCAAGGCATGTCCCCAGCCTGTTGAATGCAGTGTTATGATCTGATTTGTTTTGCTTTTTTTTTGGACTAAAATTCACATAACATAAAATAACCATTTTATGTTGTGTGAAAAATTCGGTGGCATTTAGTACTTTACCAAAGTGGTGCAACCCTCACCTCCATCTAGTTCCAAAAGGCAGGCAGGTTCTCCTCACTGCCCCCACCCCGGCCCCAGGTAACACCAGACTGCTTTCTGTCTCTGCGACTTCCCCTGGTCTGCACATATCGTACAAATGGAAACACACAACACATGACCTTTTGTGTCTGGCATCTTTCACTGAGCACGACGTTTTTGAGGTCCGTGCACGCTGTAGTGGGTACCTGAAAGACGTTCCTCTTTATGGATGAGTAATGCTCTGTTGCGTGGATATATCACAATTACCTTGGCCATTCAACCATCGGTGGGCACGTGGGCTGTTTACCATGTGGTCTGAGACCAGGCGTCCTGGCTCCAAGCTCCCCGTGGACCCCTGCAGAATGCCAGGGCCTGGACCTCAGGGTGAAGGGAGCTTCGGGGTGGCCCTGGTCGCCTGGAGGGAGTGAGCGTGATCCTGGGATGGGGAGGGGCCCCTTGGGGACTCGTGGGAAACCACCTCTGGCTACTTTCCAACCCTGTCCCAGCCCTGTGAGCAGCTGCCTGTGGGGAGCCTCCGTCTTCTGCACCCACTTAGAGCCGCCAGCAGGAAAAGCGGTAGCTTTCTTCCCCTGGGGTCATCCATCCCAGGGCTGCACCGGCTGGAGCCCAGCCGAGAACATTCCTCAGCACTGGTGTCATTTTATGTAGTTCTTATTAGTAATCAGGTAGGATTCATAGGCGGTTGACTCTTTATTCTTGCCAGAGGCTGATAAATTGGCCAGACACAGGAATCATTTCCTAATAATTAAAAGCCTTTATGGCTTGCAGAAAGCAGCAAACTTGGGAGCACCAGTCATGAACCTGACCGCTACTCCTCACGGCCAAAGACCACATCCACCACGGGCAGGTGGCTGCTCCCCTCGGTCCAGCCATCCAAAGGCACCACTCTCTGCAGAGGCAGGCACTTTCATGTGTCCCCGGGCTTTGAGGACAGACCAGTCGGTCCAGGGACGCCAAAGGATGGCCCTGAATGGCTCAGCCTCCAGGGCTGCGTGGAGGTGCCATTTCAGTCCCTTTTCGTTTCTTGCTCTGGAGAGACACAAGGACCTCCAGAGCAGGAGCTAAGACCTGACACACTGGCCCCAGCCCCAGGGAAGAACCCAGGAAGGGAAAGCTCGGCCACTGGCTTAGGGCAAGGGAAGGAGAGGTCAAGTGACGACACACAAAGGCGCCAAACGGACAAGAACAGCCCAAGCCGACGCACTCCCCTCAAAAGCAGAGACTCCGTTCCGGGCGAGCCCCCGAGCCTCACGCTTCAGAGCTCTGGCTTTGGAGTCAAAAAGACCTGAGTTTGAAATCAAGCTCTGCCACTTCCTAGCTGGGTGACCCTGGGTAAGTTCCTTACCCTCTCTGAGCCTCAGCTTCCTCATCTGTGTAACAACAATAACATCAGCTTCACGAGGGTAAATGATAATCCTGTGAAGCGAGCATCTGGCCCAGGCAAGAGCTCAGCATGCACAGCTGGAAGCCCACCTGCGACTCAGTTCCCCGCTTCACCTGCCCGTGGACTGTTGATCCAGACAGAGCGGCTGGGACCCCGACCCTCCAACACCTCCCCTGTTTCAGTGCTCTCAAGCCAAGGTTTTATGGACTCAAATCTTGCCAGGGCATTTTTCTTAGGGGGCCGTCCATGCCAGGATGGGCTGAGGATTATAAAGTGTGCTTAAGAGTTTCAAGGTCAAACCCAGTACTTCCTATGAAAATAAAGAGAGAGCAGTACATTACGTTGTCAAGTTAATACAGTGAGATGGAGCGTCTCCAGACTGCACATCCTGGAAGACTGTAAAAGTCTAATAGATTTAGGGAAACTGTACCTCGGGGAGCGTATTAGACAGCGCTCATCAATGGATCAAAACTGTCTTGGAGGCTCCCTCCCGGGGAACAGCAGAGCCCCTTAAAGGATTGCTTTCCCTCAAACAGCCCGGAGATAAATGGTCCTCGTACATTAACTTCACACGAATGGGGCACTTACTCTGAATGGAGAGTGCACCTTATTTTACCCCAAATGAAAAAGTATATCCTTTGAAAGCCAAATTCTGCTTTCTTCTAAATTACTGTAAAATGACATAATGCTGTACTGATTTCCCTAACTCCATCTCTGCGGATTCCGGATGTAGTCAGACACATTTCTATGCCTCAATTGAAGTGTCTTTAATTATTCCAAAGGATGTCTTGATGCATTTAGGTTTTAATCGGATATAAAATTAGCAGAGTGTAAAGTCGGCACATATGCTCCTGGGAAGGCGTCACTTCAGTGAGCTTCCATCCTGCCTTCTTACAACGAAAATGTTAGCAAAAGTGCTGCAACCGGGCTATGCAGACTTTTTAAGACTGACCACCTGAAATCATTCAACTGATTCTCCTCGCTCTGCGCACTCCTAAAACTGCATGCGCGTTCACAGTCTCAACAGTCACCAGGAGCCACCGTCCCAGCACACTGAGGTCTGAGGAGGAACAGCGCTGCTGATGGATTCTTGCCCCTTGCTTCTCAAGCATCTTCCTGTTAGTTGGGATATAATCTCTTCCACGGGGAGGACCGTTCAGATTGAATCATTTCAATACGCTCAGCGACGAGACAATGCTTCACGGCACCCTCAGGGACCCGGCCGTCGGGCAGAGCATCCATCACTGCAGCCTTGACTCCTCGGGGTCAGGGGCAAGACGCTGAGGGAGGAAGTTATGCACATCACTTCTCCCACACGTTGTTTGTCAGAACAGTCACAGGCCAGCCCAGACCTCAGGGGAAGGGAAAGAGACCCTATCTCTTGATGGAAAGATTGTCAGAGAAAGTGCAGCCATTAACCCCCCGCAAGCGAGATCAAGAACATGTGCAAGGTGGTGGTTGTTTTGGAGAGCAATGTCACTGTCCGCACATCGTCACCCTGTGCTGCAAAAAGCAGGTTAACAAATACACACGTTCAACCACGCCAAGAGCAACTTAAGAGAATCACTAAACTTCTTACAAAATAAATTTGATGTATCCTTGTGCTTTCCCCATCCCTAAGTGACTTCCAAGACTCAATCTCGTCCATTTTACCTTTTAAATATTGTGCAAATTTCCATTTCTCTCCATCTCCACCAACGCCACGTCACCACCACCATCACCACCACCACCACCTTTGTCCAACCTGCCCCCATCTCACCTGCCTTCTGACTGTTCTAGCTACACCCACTATGACTCCTTCCAGTTCAGCTGTCCCACAGCAGAGTGATGATTTCAAAACCTTATCGTGTCACAGAGCCCGCCAATAGCTCTCCCATGGCTTCCCAGCACCCCCAAGATGGAACCCACGTTATCTGTCATGGCGCACCGGCCCAGCCCACCTCTCCGGCTTCATCTCACATCAGGTCCTCCCCTTGCTCCTTTGCTCCCATTCAATCCTTTTGAATTTTCGTTCGTGCAACACTCCCTCGACCCACACGCTGGCCTCCAGCCAAAATCCCCCCTCCACGTCTCTGTGGACAGGTAACTGTCCCCAGCTCACGTCACTCCAGGTGGGCCAAACACTCCCACGGGAGGCTCTCAGAGCAGCTCCTTTATTCTGTTTGTCGCATGCGCACTTTCACACTTGCTTGTGAGATTTTCTGGTCAGTACGCATCCCCCCTCTAAAGGATGAGCTCCCTGAAGGCAGAGATGTCACCAAGACTGGCCCCAGAGCCTGGGGAGTGGCACCCAGAGAGCTGCTGAATAAACGTCCCTCGAATGAAGGAAGGAATAAACCTTGTGTTCACTGCAAACTGTCCCATTTACCTCTTTCAGGTTGTGAGACTGGTTTGAGGGTTTAAAATTGGAACAAAGTAATGGCTATTATTCACTGCATTTTAGGCTTGAAACGGTCATAGATTCATATTCTAGCTTCCTTGCTTCATGAATATCCCTGTTGAAAGACTTGTCATACTTCAGTACTCAACTAGTTTAAGCATGTAAAATTTTATTTAAAATTGTGATGCATTACTTTGGGGCAGCCACTATGGAAAACAGTATGGAGATTCCTCAAAAAACTAAAACTAGACTCCTCGTATCATCCAGCAATTCCACTCCTAGGCATGTATCTGGAGGGATCTCTAATTCAAAAAGATGCACACACCCCAATGTTCACAGCGGCACTATTGACAGCAGTCAAGACATGGAAACAGCCTAAGTGTCCATCAGCAGACGACTGGATAAAGAAACTGTGGTGTATTTATACAATGGAGTAATGATAAAATAATGCCCTTTGCAGCAACACGATGGACCTGGAGATCATCATTCTAAGTGAAGTAAGCCAGAAAGAGAAAAAAACAAACCATGATATCACTCACATGTGGAATCTAAAAAAATAAAAAAGAAGGCACTAATGAATTCGTCTACAAAACAGAAACAAGCTCACAGACGTAGTAAACAATCTCATGGTTACCAGGGGAAAGGAGGTGGGAAGGGATCAACCGAGAGCTCGAGATTTGTAAACAGCAACGACTATATGTAAACACAGTTAAAATAGATGTCTTCCATACGGCGCAGGGAACTACGTTCAACACCTCGTAGCAACCTGCGATGGAGGAGAACGTGGAAGTGAACGTATGTATGTAGCGGAAACATTACGCTGCGCACCGGAAATTGACAGTGTAACTGCGTGTACTTCAACTCTAAAAAGTAATTTAAACATTGTGACGCACTACTGAAAACAACAACCCTGAAAAAAGAATATTTTTACCAACTAAATAGGAGACTCTGAACATTTTTATAATTCCCGTGCACTTGGCTGATGGCAGAGATTAAGCAGCAATCCATTCTGGGCTGTGATTTTTATCATTCTCTTCAAAACGTTAATAAAGAAATAAGCATTGCGAGGGAGCATGAAGTTAGCCTTACCTCCCGTACTGGCTCCATTACTTCCCTACTCTCTCTGCAGGCAGCCACCATCATAAATCTGGTATAGATCCATTAAATTCTTGATTTTATATTTTTCTACAAATACACGCAATCACAAATAACGTATGGCACTGTTTTGTGTGTCCTACAATTCTGCACCGTGATGTCCAAACACAAGATGGGCAGCTTCATAGGGCCGTCAGCGCTCCCCACGCCTGAGCGGAAGCAGGCCAGTTACTGGGGAGAGACGTCCCAGGGAGGTTCTACGGGGAACGAAGATGTATCAGGTTCCCTCTGATCCTCAGTCTGCGGCAGATATGACTTTTCTGAACCAGACAAACTATAGCCAGGAAGCAAAACTCAGCCGGATGCCTGTTTTTGTAAATAACGTTTTATTGGAACACAGCCATGCCCGTTCGCTTATATACTGTGTACGGTGCCTTTCCTGCTGAGAAAACCTGGCTGGCTGGCCACAGAATCTACAGCGTTTACTGACTTGGCCCTTCCACCACAGCGCCGGCAGCCCGGGGCTTCACGCCTCACCCTCCCCTTCGGTACGTCGCCCGGCACCTCCCCGCTTTGACAGCAGGCTCAGCGCGGAACGCACCCACGCCAGGGGCACAGCCGGCGCCCGCTAAATACCTGCGTTAACAAGCTGGAGGGTGATGGAACGACTGGCAAGGCGGCCTCGTGTGGCTGGAACATCGGAAACCCCGGAGGCTCCGGGGGCGCAGGGACCCCACCTGACACGCCGTCCACCGCAAGGCGGCCCCGTCGAGCCCCGGCAGGGCGGGACACATGTGCCTTCACGGTGTCCTGCCTGTCACAGCCCGGCCCGCGCTGCCTCAGGCTGCAGCCCGTCCGCGGGCCAGCGTCCTGCTTGGCTCTGGGAAGCTGGAGGGAAGAGGCAGTTCCTCTCCTGCCTCCAAACAGATGTCCCTGTTGTCAGTTTGTACATCCGACTGGCCCAACTCGGGAACAGCGGCGCTGCGCCAGAGGGCACGAGTGAGCGGGACAAACTGTTCCACCAGTGGGGCCATCATCGCTTTGTCAGGAGCTGGCAACGCGGAGAGGGCTGGCATGTTATCTCGTCAGCACACACGGCTGAGGGCTTCCAAACCCGCAACACTCAGCTCCTGCTGGAGGGTGACCCAGGGCTTCATGCTGTTTAAGTTTCATGCATCCCGCAGCTCGTGAAGAGACAGAGACCTAAACCAAGGTTTTCACCAGGATTGGGCGAGGCAGGTCTGCTCCACAGGAGACAAGCCTGTTTTCTGCTCACACGCCTCCTTCTGCTTCCTCATCCTTCAGGAAGCATGTCCAGTGTCACCCCCTTCAGGGAGCCTCCCCTGAACTCATCTGTAAAACTCCCCACCCCTCGAATTCACGAAGACCCTACAAAGGGCTGCTGCAGAGCCGCCATGAAACTCTGAGCCGTCCTCCACGCCTAACGGTAATCGAATCCTAAATCAGACAGGGAAGGACAGACGAGGACTCCAGAAGATGAAAAAACCTGATCTCATCTCGCTTAAGAACCGAACACTCCGGGTCCTCACCTGAGCAGGGGAAGAGTTTCTACCTCACTTCAACATGTAGGTGATTCAGAGTTTCTCACCCCACACAGCCTTCCTCAAGGCTTCCTGAATTCCATCTTCTCACACCCCCATTTCCCTCATTGAAAGACCACAGTTGCAATGAACTGAATGTTTATGTCACCCCAAAATTCACAGGCTGAAATCCCAACCACCAAGGTGATGGTGAAAAGAGACGGGAGGTGATGAGGTCCTGAGGGTGGGGCCCTCGTGATGGGATCAGTGCCCTCACAAGAGAGACCCCAAGCTCCCTCGCCCCCTCTGCCACGCGAGGACACGGGGAGAAGACAGTCTGCGGACCAGGAAGCAGGTCCTCTCCAGGCGCCGAGGCCGCCAGCACCGTGACCCTGGGCTTCCCGCCCTCGAGAACTGCGAGACGTAAAGCTTCCCCGTCTGCGGTAACTTTGTCTCAGCAGCCGGAACGGACTAAGGCCCCAGCCCCACGAACAGTGTTGAGTATACGTTCACCAGCGATTGCCCTCTGACAATTTCAGGCATTTCAGCTTTCTTGTCCCAGAAGAATTTTAAGGAATTTAACTCCCCAAGGGCAAAGGCTGCATCTTCTATTTCTCTTAAGTAACATTGGCGTCAGAGCTTTCTGGTGGGCTGGCAATGCCGCGCACTTGATCAGCGCAGTGCTCACACGGGTGTGACCACGTGGAAACGTTCACAGAGCCCCACCCTGAAGCTCTGCCCACGTCACTGTCTCCGCTACCCCGCAGTAAAAACTGAAGACTGTCACAATGAATGACCCCTGACGAAACACTCACTAGGCAGTGAGCTGGGACAGGGGCTTCACGTACAGCACTGTTACCCTCACAACAAACCAGGCGAGGTCGGTGTCCTCCGCCCACAGAGCAGACGAGCAAACAGAGACTCAAAGAGATGGAGCCTTTCGTCCAGGGCCGCATCCCTGCTCAGCTCTGCACGCAGGGGCCACCCCCAGGCAGAGCGCACTGTGAATCCTGTGTTCTTCTCAACCGAGGTCACCGGGACCTCAAGAGCAAAAGAAACACACACTCATGCGTGCACGCAAGCACGCTCACACACGCACACGATGTGCACACACGGACTTACTCAAGATGAGCTTTCAGACTACAATTCCAAAGTACATCTCATAAAACACGCTGAACAAATTTATCCCTCCCAAGGAAAAGCAAATACAAGAGCAATGTGAAAAATATTCAAGGATGAACCAGAACAGTGCTTCCCAAACCCCAACGTGCAGCGAACCACCCGGGCATCGTGCCGAAACGCAGGTGCTGGGTCAGAACATCCTGGGTGAGATCAGGGGTCTGACGGCTCGCGGGCTCCCGGGGCCGCCAGTGCTGCCGGTCTGGGATCCACATTACACTGTCCCACGTCAGAGCACATGTCACTGCACGTGGGAGCGACTGGATCATCAGCAGAACACAGAACTCACTGAGGAAATCAGACAGTAGTTCCCACGAGTGCAAAACACTGGCATTGTCCCTGGTCAGGTTAAAAACTTCGTTTTCATCCAAAGTGGTGCACGTGAAACCCACTTCTCAGGGGTCCAACCTGGGGCCTGCCGCTCTCAGAGGCCACCTTGCTGCCACGTGTCGGGTTCGCCCCGGCCCAGCCCACCCCACTCCCAGGGACACGGCCTCGTTCTGAGGAGGGACACCCTGGAGTCTGCTTGCTCTCCCCTCTCGCACCTCGTGCACCTGCAGTGCCAGGCGTGATGACGCTGGCCTCGTAACTGCAGCCCGAGAGTCTGCCGCTGGAGACGAGCAGGACTCACAGGCTCTCGCTCCCTCCCCACAGCCCGCACCTCTGAGGGAGCCAGCCCGCGTGTCCGCAGCCGCCGGCCCGGGGACGGGCGCTGCCCGCTCGCCAAGCCCCCATCCTGAGGGCAGACAGAACGGGGGATTCTCTCCAGGTCGAGCCGCGGCGGCCCTCTCGTCCATCACCTGAGACTGAAAGAGCTGCGGGAGCGTCCCGTCCAACCCAGCCCGATGTGGCTGCAGGCCGTGACAGAGAGAGTGTCCTCTCCAGCCAGCGCTTCTACCCGACGGCAGATTCGCTCCCCGAAGTCACACAGCGGCTCAGCAGAAGCTCCCTCTCTGTCTCCCTGTCCCTCCCTGTCTCTCTCTGCAGAGAGAGGCACATAGAGGCGCTTGGACGCTCGGCGCTGCTGTCCTGCTGCCACGCTACCTGAAGCACAGCCTGGAGGCCTCGTGGAGAATGCTGTTCTTCGACTGTTAGGCTGACGTTTGGTAAAAGGTACACAGAGGAGTTTCTGCTGTGTGTTCCTCTCTGTGCGAGCATGTTTAAGCGTCCCAGGCAGGCCACAGGGGACCTGAGGACTTAGGGCACGTGAGGCCTGGAGGGGGAAGACAGGGCGCTGGGCCGGGGCTCAGGAACCAGCTGCAAGCCTGCTCCGGAGCTGCCACGAGGCGTTCACGCCGACAGCCGAGTCTTCCGTGAGACGCCGGTACGCGCTGTGCACAGCACAGCCGGCAGCTCCGTGGACAGCCCTGCTATACGCCCCCTACAAAGACCCAGTTATTTGGCTGTCGTTATGGAAACAGAGCAATTATGGCCAAATTGGAGTGGTGATGAGGGGGCAGAAAGAAAGTGGATTGGGGGTGGGCAAAATTGCTATTTTCACTCAGACGTCTTGTGGCTGATCACCTGGCCTGGACGTGAACAATGGCCAGGGGGCCCAGGGAGCGGCAGCCCTGCCCGGCCCAGGGCACGGCAGGCCTCCCTACGCGCTGGAGAAGGAAACTGCCTTTGAGAGGAAGATCACATCCTCTTACTTTCTTTGTAAATTTACAAAAATACTGTAATTGTGCGTCAGAGCAGGAAGTTCAATGACGTTCAAAGATTCTAAGTGGCCTCTTCACTTTTGTTACTCAAGTTAATATATGGCTGAAATACGTAATTTTGCAATTTAAAGTTTTTGATTGGAAAGTCCAAAGTATCAGTCGATAATCTTTTAAAAGGACAGTTATCATTATCCAGACCTAATACAGTTATCAAGCGAATGCCTGACTACAAGCTAATTAAGACAGCAACCGAAACGCCACGGCGAACCACGCTCCATGAGACCGAGCTGCCTTCAAAGCTGCAGGCGGGACAGGAGGGCACTTCCCACAAAAACGGCAACAGGACTTCACACGATGCTCCCCTTTCCGTCTCCCAGACCACAGAGACGACGAATGAAGTACAAAAACATGCTGTAAGATTTAACTACCTTTGCAACATACATCGGTTCTTCAGGAGCTGAGTCCTGCAAGGGGAAGACAACAGAGGCCTGCCCCCAGGTGTCCCAGGATGGGGTCCAGGCCAGGGAGGACTCTTCTGCTCGTGAACGGAGGCTGAAACACGGCAGCCACGGCCTGGGCGATCGCCTGAGGTGGCAGGAACAAGCAGAAGCGCCTAGGGAGCGGGCCTTCGTCAGGTCACACCCTGTCCACGCCCCCGGGGGACAAGGACCCTGGGCCAGCAGCAGAGGACCTCGTTACTCAGCAACCCAGCGGACGAGGCACACCACCGCAAAGCTGCTCAAAGAGGAGTGAGGGAGACATGCACGTGTACACGTAGAATTTCCACTCAAGATGAGCTTTCAAACTAAAATTTCAAAGCACATCTTACAGGTGATGACCAAACTCATCAACCCCAAGGGAGTGAAAATGTCAGGGTCATCGGAGAGGGACTTCAGATAAACCTCATTATAACCCTCAGAGGTGAAGGAAGGAACACCACCCCTTGAATAAGACCAAGAAAATGAACGAAAATGAAGCAGATCAGAAAAAAGAAAATGCGAGATTTTTTAAAAATTAAAAATCCTGGATAGAAGAACTTACAGAAGCCGGAATGTGCGTACTTTTCCTTAGAAGCCCTGGACGTCATCTAGAAAACAGACACAAAAAGGCACTGAGAGGCAGAGAGAAGAAGGCAGGGCCCCAGGAACGAGGAAGTGAGACATTTCTTTAGTCTCCTTTTGCCTCACACAGCCCACGGGGAGAGCTAGCAACCTGGAAACACCAAGAGGCACAGATGAAGAAGAACGAAAGCCCCAAGGAAAGCCTGCTCTCTCTGGCTAATGAGCCAGGCATGGGCAGCCTAGACAGGCAGGAAACTCCGAGACAATAACCCACAGCAGGCAAGCGCCACAGAAGACTCTGCGGCTCCACCCGCGCTCCCACCAGCAAGGCCGAGTAAAGGCCAGACTCCGACCTCCGCTGACGGTTCTGAGGCCCCCTCCAGGCGCCAGGGGCACCCGCGGGGGGAGCCTGGTAGGAGGACACACCCGCCCACCGCCCCACGGGAGTGGTGTCAGAAGAGCCAAGCGGAGAATCGGACCACCCAGCACTGTCCAGCGGTAACGAGGCTACCCTCACGTGACGACAGCGGACACCGCGCCCGTGTGCCTATCGCCAGGTTGATACCAATGCAGGCTGGTGGGGAGCCTGGAGCCACCCCTCCACCTCTCCCTCTGCGGTCACTGCAGACCGAGACGGGAACCTGCATCCCCCACCCCAACACTTGGAAGTAACAAGGGGAGGGTCCCCTTCACCAGCCGAAGAAGTATACATAGGCCTGCGGATACAGGAGATTTAAATTAAATCCAGAACCCCATGATACTCAGTGTCAAGTGTCAATGAAAAATAACTCATCATATGAAGAACCAAAAAAAAACACCTCACCTTGAATGAGGAGAGTGAGTCAACAGAGGCAGTACAGTGCGCTGAATAGCGTCCCCCTGAGACCCACGCCCACCCAGAACCTCAGAACGCGGCCTTGCCTGGAAACAGGGCCTTTGCAGACGTCGTCACTTACGGACGTCAAGATGAAACCACCATGGCTTTAGGCGATTATACAGAAACAGGAGAAGACACAGAGAGACAGAGAAGAGAGCCATGTAAAGACGGAGGCAGAGACTGCGGTGGGGCATCTCCAAGCCAAGGACTGACGAGGATGCTGGCCACTACCGGAAGTTAGGAGAGGACCATGGGACAGTCTCTCCTTCGGAGCCTCCAGAAGGAACCGAAACTGCTGACACCTTGACCTCAGACTTCTGGCCGCCAGAGCTAGGGGAGAGCAAACGCTGTTGTCCTAAGTCGCCCAGTTTAAGGCAATGTGTTACGGCAGCGCCAGCAAACCAGGACAGACACCGACACGGGGACAACGTAGATGGCGGAGTCACCTGGCGGAGGCTTTAAAGCTCTCACTCATCACACGCTGCTGCAGTGAACAATTACGAACACACCTGAAACAAAGGAAAACATAGAAAGTCTCAGCACAGAAACAGAAAATATTTTTTTAAAAAATAAAATAAAAATTTAAAACTAAAAAATACAACCACCAAAATAAAAATCTCAACGAATGGGCTTAACAGCAGAACGGAGAGGAAAGAATTAGTGAGCCTGAAGACAGAACGATAAAAATTACCCGATCTGAACTACAGAGAGAAAATACACCAGAAAAAAGCAAAAATGGACAGAGCCTCAGAAATCTGCGGCCTGTTAACAAAACATCCAACATCCACGTTATCCGAGTCCCAGGACGGAAGGAAACAGGTGGGCTTGAAAAAGACTTCAAAGAAATAATAGCGTAAAAGTTCCTAAATTTGACAAGAGACACAAATTTACAGATTCAAGAAGCTGATAAACTCCAAACAGGATACACTAAAAGAAATCCACAGCAGGGTCAAATTTATGAGAACTCTTTGGTTGAAAAGGAAAATAGAAAAGGAAAAACATCTTGAAAGCAGTGAGAGAGAAAGGAGACCTTATCGAAAGGGGAAAAAAAATTCATACAAAAGTGCTTTTCCCATCAGAAACCATGGAGGCCAGAGGAGGCACCACAGTATTTTTCCAGAGACAAAATAAAAGAACTGTGACTCCAGAATTCTACATCCAGTGAACGCTCCTTCAGGAATGGAGGGAAAACGTGTCACCAGTAGACCTATGCTGAAAGAACAGCTAAAGGAAGCGTCTACACAGAAAGCAAATGACAAAAGAAGGAATCTGGGACCACAAGGAAGGAAGGAGGAATACAGTAGACTTTTGTTCCTGAAATCTCTAAATTATGTTTGATGGTTGAAGCAAAAGTTGTAACACTATCTGATGTGATTCTCCATGATAATTATATTATAAATGGAAGAGAATAAAGGGACATTAAAAAGAAGGAAGGTTTCTACATTTCGCTCAATCAGCTAAAATAGGGGCACGTTAGGTGTTCCGTGTATGTAACGTAACACCTAGAGCGACAACTAACAAACCAATAAAGGAGACACACCCGTTCAAAGGCGCTGTAAGTAACTCTAAGTGGAGTTAGACAAAAAAATGGTGAAGTCAACTGCAAGAAAGCAGGAAAAAGAAAACAGGAATTAAACACAGGAGACTGATTTCCGGCCTCAGCTCCAACATGCAAAGAGCTCGGAAGGTATCACTCCTACCCTCCCAAGGTGGGAAGGAAGCTGACCAAACAGAAAATCAATAACTCTTCTTAAATAAGCCACAGAACCGAGGTCAGAGGACAAACCACTGCCTTAAAATCTGGAGAGACGGGTGAGCACAGAGAAGCACAGCTTATGGGGAACAGAAGCTGCTGGAGAATTTAAACTCCTGGGGGTCCCCCACGTTCACAAGTCTTATCTCCAGGAGACTCACCAGGCTCTCCCAGCGAAGAACGGAGGGAAATCCGTTCCTCGTGCTTCAGGCAGGAGGAAGCGGAGAGCACCCACTGTGAAGTACACCCAGAACACTCAGTTCTCAGCAACAGTGACCTGCTTCCATGGGGAATTTCCAGAACCTTCTCTAATCTAGAGGAAGGGCAACCAGCCGATGGAGCCCACTTCAACCTCCCCATGTGACATTAAGTTTAGAGGAAAAAAGGCTGAGAAACTCTTCTGAAGGTCACAGCCCAGGGACTCAGGTCCACTAAAAAAAACAAAATAAAAGCCGTATCAAAACTCCTGAGGTTTACTCACAGGATGACAGGACATCTCCATCCCCAGCCCCTCACCCTCACGTCAGTAGGGCTCCTGCACAGTCACGCGGGTCACACCTGAGAAACCTGCAGGACGCAGGCTCTGTTTGGAAGGAAGTTCCCAGGGAAACGCAAAGACAACAGGGGGAAGAAGACAAGGGCGCCAGAGGAACCCGAAGCCTCTGACGCGGAAGCTGCAGGAAGGACCACCGCAGCCTAACCCTCCCCCGTAAACAGCACCCCACACTGGGGGCTGCTCTCTCGGCGCCTGCTGCCCGGCAGACCACGTCTGACTCCCAACAGAAAACCACAGGCGTGGTAAAGGCGAGGGGAAAGCAGTCTGAAGAGGCAGAGCAAGTGCCAGTATCAGACTCAGATAGACAGACGTTGAAATGATCAGGCTGGGGACTTAAAACAACCATGATCAATACGCTAAGGGGTCTAATGGAGAAAGTGGGTAACATGCCATAAAAGACGGGCAACGCCAGCAGAGAGAGAGAAATGCTAATGAGGAGTTGAAAGGAAATGCTTTAAAACATTGTTTTTAAACTGCAACAGAAATGAAGGATACTTGGGACGGGCAAATCGGCAGACGGGACCTGGCGGAGGAAAGAGCCACTGAGACTGAGAAATGTCGGCAGGCACGTCCCAACTGAGGTGCACGGAGAGCGAAGGGAGAGGACAAACAGGGAACGCAGCACCCAAGAGCGGCGGGACCATCACAAAAGGGACAACGTACGCGTAATGGGAATAACAGGAAAAGAAACAGGAGGAAAAAGAAAACCAGAAGAAATATTGGAAGCAGTAACGACTGAGAATTTTTCAAAATGAATGATGTAGACCAAACTCAGTTACAGGAAGCTTCGAGAACACCGAGAACGACAAACACCAAAATGTCTACACCTGAGCATATCATACTCAAACTGCAGGGAAAGCCAGAGAGTCTTGGGAGACGACAGAGGAAGAACACACCTTACCGACAGAGGAGCGAGCGTTACAACGTACAACAGGGTTCTCTTCATAAATCACGCAACCAACGGGGGGGGGGGGCATTTAATGTGCTGAAAGGAAAAGAAAAAAAAAGATTTCCAGCCTAGAAATCTGTACCCAGTAAAATTATCCTTCAAATACGAAGAAAAAACACTTCCTCAGACAGATAAAAAGTGAGGAATTTGTCGCCAGTAGACCTGCCTTGTAAGAAACGCTAAAAAGAAGTTCGGAGACAAGGGAAACGACGTTGAGCAGGAACACAGACCTGCACGAAGATCGGAAGGGCAGCGGAGAAGGAATAACAACGGCATTTCAAAACGTTTCACTTTTCTTATTTCCAACTGATCTGACAGATGACTGTTCAAAATAGTAACAGCACCGATGTCCCGGGTGACGGCAGCTCCGAGGGGAGTGAACGCTCGGCACCAGGGCTGTCACAGAGCCCGGGAGTTCTCTGTTCCCAGGGAGCAGCGCAGTGTTATTTGAAGGTGGACCTGGGCGGGTCATAAATTGAAAACACTGAAGAATTTCTTAAAATAAATATAATTGACCTACTAATAGAGGAGAGTAAACTCAATCGCATAAAGTGCTTAATTCAAACAAGAGACGGCAGAAAAAGAGCCAAAGACCAAAACAACAGGCAGAACAAGGGCTGTGAACAGAAAACAATGATAAATATGGCAGCTGCGTGACCCACCCACAGCTAGACAGAGAAGTCTCCTTCCCTGTGTCTTCCACCCAGAGCCCTAAGCCCTGGAGGCGACTGCTTTCATTAACTTCTGGTGTATCTTTCCCGTGTTGTTTCACAGGGAAAAAATATATGTACATACGACACTTGTTACACCGCGATAACCACCTTCAGCGCTGTGTTTCTACCTAACAGCATATTCTGGAAATCACTCTATCCATTCTTAGGGATCTTCCTCTCTGTTTTTTTCAGCTGCAAAGCAATCTGGTGCGTGGATGTCTCCTAATTTACTCACTCAGTCTCCTGCGGACGGGTGATTAGGTTGTTTCCAAGACCTTGCTATCAGAAACAAACAGTAACTGGCTTATTCATACGTCATTTCACATTCATGCAGGTGTCTTCAGGGTGAATCCCTCGCAGCAGGACTGGTGGGGGGAAGAGTAGACCCTCTGTAGCCGGCTGGACTGTGCCCGGCCCCTTCCCGCAGGGCTAGTCCCTTTGGAGCCCCCCGCACCTCCCGCTAGAGCACCGCCGCTCAGGTGTTCCCGGCTTTTTGCCGGAATGAAAGGGAAGGAATTGTACCTCAGAGTGGTTTTAATTTCTATTTCTCTTATTGAGGGTAGCATACACCTTCTCACATGTCTAAAAGGGCTATTTGTGTACTACTTTTATGAACTATGTGGCGACATCTTTCGCTCATTTTTCAGTCAGGTCTGTGGTCTTCCACCCCTACCTTTTAAAAAGCTTTTATATATTAGGGATGTTAGCCCTTCATCTGTCATACAGGTTACACCTCTGTTCCCAGGCTTCCCCCTTTTTGTTTTTCTACTTGGCTTACATTGATGTTTTAACCATAAAAGGTATATTTTTCATGCAATGAAATGTACCAATCTTTTTATTTATTACATCTAGATTTTCCATCCTAGTTACAAAGGATTTCTCCACACCTAAGTTGTAAAGGAATTCATCTATAATTTAAAAAAAAACCCACTCGTGTGGTTTCATTATTTACATTAGATTTCTAATCCATTTTGAATTTATTCTAGTTTAAGGTGTGAGGAATGGATTAAATTTCAATTCTATGTCCAAATACCTGTCAGAAAACCATTTATTTAAAAGTCTGTCTTAGCCCCAAAGATTTGAGAAATCACATTCACCCACCACACATTAAACTATCATACATCCTCGGGTCTATTTCCTATTGATTTTTCTGCCTATTTATGCACTGGCATCTCACGCTTAGATACAGAAGCTGTATTACATGTTTTAGTATCTGGAAAAGTAGTTAGCCTTTATTGCCCTTTTCGTGGTTTTCCTATTTTTGCATGTTTATCTTTCCATCCGAACACTCAAATCAACTTGTCTAGCTGCAGAAGAAAAAAAAGCTTGGTATTTTTATGAAGAATTGACGTCTTCATGATGCTGAGCTATCTCATACAAGAATAAGGGATGTCTTTCCATTTGCTCAAGTCTATTTTTGCAGAAAGATACTGGAGCCTTAATTAGAAATTTCACATCTTGTGCTGAGTAGGGTAAATACAAATAAATTCACACAGACAATTTTAGTGAAACTGCAGAGTGTTAAGGATAACAGAAAAAGCTTCATAGCTGCCAGGGAGAAGATATCGATTACCCACAAAGCAAAGACAATTAGGAAGCCATCTCATCAGCAACAAGAGATGCAAAGAAACAGCCAACCGCTGAGAGAAAAAAGTTTGTCAATCTAGAATAATATACTCAGATAAGCTATCATTCAAGGGTGAGGGCAAAATAAAAATATTTTCACACATTAAAAAGATTAAAAGAGTTTACTTCCACAGATGGCCCCACCTTCCTGTAAGAAAGCTACTAAAGGATATACTTCAGCAGAAAGAAAAGTGCATTCTGGTGAAGTAGTGGGACACAGAAAATAAGAGTCACTGAGCACATCGTTAGGTAACTGGAGGAGTCTTGTTAGCCACTGACTGTAAGAAAAGCTATTTTTGTGTTTACAAAAGATGGATGTGAACTTCCACAGAGCAGGAACAAGGAGAATGGGAGGGAAGAGTTTGAATGGGCCAAGGCCCTTTTCTTGCTTGAGGGAAGAACAGTGACACTATGTAACTTTAGGCTTTTGGAAAAAATGTAAAGTATCTGTGTTTGAAAATGTCACCGGCAACAAAGGAAAAAGCAGAAACATAAGTTATCGTTTCCATCACAGTGAAAGAAACAAAAGAAAGTAAAGAAACACTGTTAATCCACAGAAGAAAGGAAAGAAAGGGGTGGAAACATGGCAAACAGAAAAACACCAAGAGAGATGACAGATTTAAGCCTGACCGGTCAGCAATCACAGTAAATGTGACTGGGTTAAACTCACACATTGAACATCAGACTGGGTCTGAAACAGAGCTATACGCTGCTTATAAACAAGAGGCAATGCGAAAACCAAGCGACTCAGACAGGCTGAGATCACAAACTGGCCGTTAATTCTTCGCACCTGGCAGTTGTTTTCACTTTTCTTCTGCCTGGCACAGAATTTACATTTATTTTGGAAAACAACAGCTTGTTCACTGGGCCCGTCATTCTGGTCTGTCGGGGTTGACTGGTCCGATTCTGTTCTGCTGCATGACGTGTCCCCTTGGATCAGCCTTGAAGGGGTTTCAGGCAAAGGCTGAGACGAGAGCCCCACGGCACTCCACCAGAGACACCCGCCCGCCCGCAGTCTTTGCTTGGACACTTCCACTCTCTGAGTTGCAGAGTCACCTGGCCACCTTCTCGCTCACCCTGCTCTTTTCCCGGTTCATCCAGATAGCGTCACGTGCCAGGGCTTTGACCTCCGAGGCACAGAGTGAACTTCTGCTAATAACACACTGAGCCACATCACAAGTTGCGTGTCTGTAAAACCCCAAACAATTTAAACCCCTTTCTTCAGCTGGAGAAGGAAAACCTCAGCGGACAGAGGCTACTACACGCCTGCTGCTTAATTAGCACGTCCTGCGCTTCAAAACGCCTCTGATGTCAGCTCCTTTGTTTTCTGTTCTCAGTAATTGAGAAATGAAGGTTCCAAGTCAAGAAATAGTACCAGAACAAAAGCCATAGCTGCGCACCAGCCGTTTGGCACGTTCTAAGTGTCGCCTTCTTGAAAAGTTCATCGAGAAGGCTGGGCAAAGCACACCAGTGGCGCACCTGCCTCTCTCGGCTGACACAGGAATAGTTAGTTACATGAAAATGGCTTCCACTGGAGGTTAATTTACTTCGGCTGACAGTCACATACATACGCAGATACGTCTTATGCTGCAGCAGAACGGAGCTTTATTTAGAACATTTTATTTATATCTCGGGTGATTTCATTCCTAAGAAATTGAGGGAGAGAAAGAGGAGACAGTGAAGGAGTGCAAGAAGGGAAGATTTCTCACCATTTTTTTTTTTAACGAAAGGGAAAAAGTCAATGTCACAGCTAAGAACATGGCTTTCTCCCCAGGACACAGTGGAACTCAAACACAAAGAAGAGGGGGTCAAGAGTGTGTTGGGGCAGGTAAGGAGGGGAGGGCGAGGCCAGGGGTGGCAGGATTGTCGGGTTTTCTGCAGGACCTGCCAGGTGTTCATTTACTTCCTTCCGAGAGGTTAGGAGTGAGGCTGAGCATGCCACCGTGCTGTCCTCAAAGATAAGACAGCATGAACACAGTGTCTCGAATCAGCTGACCCACCCCCTACAAACGGGACCCCAGCCTCCCTAGGAGCCAAGAGGGGCTCACCTTTCCAAACAATGGCTAACCTTTACCATGAGCTTTGCTACACACGGGGTACTTTACAAGTAGTATCTCATTCTGGCCTCACCTCAACCCTGAGTGGTACGTACTGTTATCATCCCCATTTATGGATGGGGAAACGGAGGCTCAGAGAGGTCAGGGAAATTGCTTCAAGTTGCACAGCCAGCCAATGACAGAGCCAGCGTTCAAAGCCAGGACTGGGGTGACTCTCCCAGGCTACGCTTGTACCCAGTGCGCACACTGCCCGGCACCACTGTTGTGGTTGTAATTATTATTATTAGGAAGGTGAACAGCCCCACATCCCCACAGGATCTTACGTGTTCCTGACATGCAGCCCTGAGGACGCGTGCTTGGTTTCTCAATTTCAGGTGGGGGTGACAGCGCCACCTCTGAGGGTCAGGTGAGCTTTAGCCCACCCTCTGCTTCACTGGCACACGGAGAGAGCAAAGCAGGGCATGAGAGGAAACCGTTCTTAATCATGTTGCAAGCCCCATCCTCTACCGTGTGCCACAAGCCTCACTCTCCCCGGGTCCCCACAGGGCGTCGGTCACAGTGGGGTGTCAGCTCAGGTTCCAGGAGCCCAAGCCACCAGCCTGTAGTAACAACACTACTCACCAGTCCCACCGACACCCTCTCCCATTTGTAACCTGCTCACTGCAGCCAGAATTGCAACCCACGTCTACCGACTTCACCCTCATCACTTACTAGCTTTACGATTTGGGGACAGGTCACCTCCTTCTCTGCATTTCAGTTTCCTCCTGTGTACAATCAGAATAGCTATGCGCACTTAAAAAATAATATTTAATTAGTCCTTACTTTCTATGCATGATTTCGTTCATTCTCTCAAGAGCCCTGCAGGCAGGTACCACGAGGAAGCCCACTTCAGATGAGGAGACTGAAACTTAGAGGGGACTGTAACCTACCAAGGGCCACACCGATTCCTAGATGGTAAAGCGGAGATTTAAACCAATTTCAGGGTGACTCCAAGGCACAGGCTTTCAATCCTAACGCACCTCCAGGATTACTGCAAGAATAAGAGGTGACGTGGGTTAAGGGCTCAACCCGGTGCTCAGCACATAGTAGGACTCAGTCACCAACAGGCAGGCACCGCTGCCAGATGCCTGTCCTCGTGCTGGCCCTGCTCACCCCCGGGGTGAGCCCAAACCACCGGCTCTGTGGGCAGCAGCCACAGTAGCACCCCCTCCTAGCCAGGTTTAGAAGAGAGGTGAATTTCCTGCAGAGGGGGGGTCACCAAACCGATACTAATCTTACTTTAAAATAGGTACTCCTGTTAAAAGCAAAGCAAAACCCAAACCTGCTCAGCCAGACTGCCCAGTTTCCTTACACAATAGCTGTCCTAATGAAATCTCAAGCTCGTCTGACTCTGTCTGAGGGCCTCCTGAAAGGAAATGCCCCAAGTGCCCAACTCCGGTCGGGAAACACTGGGCTGGGTAACCAGACGCTTTTGCGGGCCGCCAGCTTCAGGGAACAGAGCCACCTCGTCGCCCAGCTGCAAAAGCCGGTCCTCCCTTCACAGCAGGTGCCCGTCCACATCCACGCCGGCTGCCAACAAGTGGAAGACAGTCACTTAAGGGAAACATAATGGTGCTGCCTCGAAGCCCAGGTGGTGGTGGGCGGTGGCGCAGTAAAAGGCTTGCCCCGGGGTCAGGCTGCTGGGCGCAGGGGGCAGCGGGTGGGGAACCCTCGCTCAGCAGCAGCCTCCCCTGCCCCGGCCCCTCCTCTGTAAAATGGGAAGAGTAAGACCGCCCACCCCTGCGGGGCTGCCGCCTGGATCCGGTGCGTCAGTTCACACGAGTAAAGTGCTCTGAGCGGTTCCTGCCACGCAGTCACGCCTACAGGCCTTCAGTAGTTACAATATTTATCATAATAATGACAACGATGAATATTAGTGTTATTGTCATATGGAAATACATTTGAACTCTCCACACCCACGGCAACCCAGCTCCTGGCAGTATTTTTACAGGCAAATTGGCACAGTCAAGAAGCTCTCGGGTTTTGCAATCAGTCTGCTGTTGGGGGAAGAGCTGGTTGGGGATCAGGGTCAAAGAGGCTAGGAAACGGGTGAGGCTGAGGGTCCAAGCAGCCCTGAAACCTCCTTACAGTGGGGCCTGAGAGGCAGTCAGGGAAGGACGGACTTCAGAAGGACCCTCCCTCAAACCCCAGGCAAGGCCCTTCACTCAGCCCTTGCTTCCAACTGCTGAACCCTGCCAGAATTCGAGGGACCGGCTTGTCTCGGGGGGCAGGGTAGAAGGGAAGGTTCTAGAAGGGAAGGTCCCCAGAGGATCAGCAGACGGCTTTGGGCAAAGGTGGTAATACTCAAAAATATCTGCAAACCATTAAGTATCAGGTGACCCCTGGGGGTGGCAATGCTGAATGTCATGTGAGCCCTGTGCTCCAGGAAAACAGCAGTTAAGAACTCCCTGACCCTCTTGCATCTGAAACAGCTTACCGAAACGAAGCACCTCCCCCAGTAGGACTCAGTGAAGACTCAAGGCTGCTGCAGCCTTCTGTGACTCTGACGAGGCCGGACTCAGCCCCTCCCCGCCCCCACCACCAAGTTCCCATCTTTGGCTTCATAAATGATTCACGGGATTGCTGGCCCATCGGTCAACCAGAACAAACCCCTGTTAACCGAACTTGGGTGCAGAGTCTCTCCTTCCCGCTGGTCCCTGGATTTAGGCTCGCCCTCGAGGGAGCCGGCAGGGAGCCTGCCCCTGCGGAGAGCAGCCTGGCCTCAGGGTAAGACGTCCATCGGCTGATCTACTGTCCCAATCTCCGCCGACCTCCCCGCACCTACTAGCGTCGCTACCCTGGCTTACTCCTGTCCACGCAAGGACACCCGCTGCCTAACCTCACGAAGCCCGCAGATCTGCGGCCAGAGTGCTCTCCGGCACCGCCAGGGTCCCTGCGCCCCACCTTGCTGCCCTTGGGGGTCTCCTGAGAGTGGTGGTTTTGCACAAGGCTTAGTCGGCTCCTGGTGGCCTTCTCCATCATTCGGGGCCTCCGCAGCCCGCCCCCAAGTCTCCGCGGATACCCCGCCCCGGGCACCGCACCTCCTCCGCGTGGCTCCTCCATCCTCTCCTCCCGCCAGCGCGGGCTGGGCCTCCAGGCGCTTCCGCGGCTCCGGAACTTCAGCCCACGCGGCGGCCTCGCGGCGCGGAGCCCAGGCGGGCGGGCAGCTGCCCTCGGCGACCCCCGCGACCCGGAGCCCGACGGGGCCACCGGGGCCCTGGACGGCGCTGCAGGCGGCCTGCCCCCGCCCCCCGGCCCCCGGCCCCCGCCGCCGTCCAGTCCTCGCCCCCGTCCCGGGCTAAGCCGGCTCGGGCCACGCGAGCAGAAACGCGGCGCGGCGCGCGGAGACGCGCGGGGCGGGGCCACCGCACTGCCCGCCCCTCCGCCTGCGCGCCTCCCAGCCCCTGCGGCCCGCGGCGCGGAGGGTGGCCCCGCGCGGGGGGGGGGGGGGGGGGGGGGCCGCGGCCCGGTCGCGGGGCCGCGGGCTCGACCCCCAGCACCCACACTGAAGTAAGTACCGCCCCCAGCAAAAAAATAAATAAGAGGATAACATTAAAAAAACGAAAACGGGACCAATCTTAGGCAGCACGTGTGCACTCAGCCCCAACTGCTCAGTCTGCTCATTGCCCCACTTCCCCGGGGCCTCGCTGGTTTCACACTTCTCTCTGCTTGCAGGCTGCCTGGAGAACCGCTCCGAGTGACTTTGCTCCGTGCAGCCCCCGCCACGGAACTCCCAGTTCCACCACGAGCCCGAATGAGAGGAAACCTGTCCGCTGCCTTGCTGGGTCTGGAGCAAATTCTTTGTGCTGTGTTAAAAAAAAAATTCTTTTTTGGTGGTGCTGCAGCACAGAACCCCCTTTTCCTTTTTTTAGTTTCAGCAGCTCCGGATGCTACACTGCGCGGATCTGGAGGAGGTCGTGCTCGCTCTGATGGTGCTGGCTGTATGTTGAATAATACAAAGGCAGCTGCCACGGTGAAATAACGAGGCTGAGCCTGGGTGAACGAGTGGCCCTGGAGGGACCAAATCAGAGATTCCCAATTAGGGGTTCACAAACAACATGAAACGCCACGTTCAGGACTGACCGCTGATAAGAATGTTCCAGCTAATTAAAATGTCAGGGCTCCCTGGTTCCCCAGGATTTACAGTCGGCCTGGGAGGTAACACTTGTCTGCTGGTCAGTGCCTGCTGATAAGAAGTTCTTCTTGACAGTTCCCGAGGTCTTTGATAAATAAAATATAGGAAAGCAGATGAATTATTACTTAATAAATGCAATGTTGTTTGGGAGGTTTTGAGAGTCCAGAGGTTGTAAGCCGTCAGCCTATGGGCCAGGGCCAATCCTTGGACATCTTCTGCTTGGTCTGCACAGGATTTTTGGTTCTGCTTCATTCATTTGAGCCAATGTTAGGAAAAGGAGACGTCACACACACACACACACACACACACACACACACACCCCTCAGATCCAGACCTGTGCCTTCTCTTGAAAACTGGCCATAATAGCCGCATGTCTGGGGGCAGCAAGAGGCTGTAGCTGAGTTACTGTCTGCTGCGTATGAGGGACCCGTGGACACCACCCCTCGCAACTTCCTGGCCCGGGTGCAGTGCTAGACACAGCACTGTGCCCTTGTGCCTCCCTCTAAACTGGGGAGAGAAGCTAGAACAAGGGGGCATAATAGGTGAGTTGTTTGGGGTTTTGTTTTGTTTTCGCTTCTGGCACATTTTACTCATGACCTTACCTACTGGCCTCTGCAGGTGAGGGGTCGGCACGCCACGCCCATGGGCCTGATCTGGCCCAACACCTGTTTTCCTGAATAAGGTTTTATTAGAACGCCACCATGCCCCCTTGTTTGCACATTGTCCACAGCTGCATTCACGTTTCAGCTGCGGAGACGAGTGGTTACACAAAGCCTGCTGGCTCACCAAGCCTAAGGCAGCTCTGATCTGGCCCTCAGCAGACCACGTTCGCTGCCTCTGCTGTAGATGCTTGAGCTTGTGCCCCTTGAGGGGAGGGGCTCACCCCACTGGCTGTTTAACCTCAAGCAAATAACTCAAATTCTCTGAGCTTCAAGTGGGATGGTATGAGATTCTGTATCACAGGATTGTTGGGATTAAATGAGAAGAAACGTATGACTGGCACATAATGGGGATGGACTGTTCAACATATGGTATCTGCTGATAGTAGTAAAAAAACACTGGTTCTGTCCCACTCCTGGGCGCATATCCGGAGGGAACTCTAATTTGAAAAGATGGATGCACCTCGATGTTCGTAGCAGCACTATATACAATAGCCAAGACATGGAAACAACCTAAGTGTCCATCGACAGATGACTGATAAAAGATGTTGTATATTTATACAATGGAATACTACTCAGCCATAAAAAGAATAAAATAATGCCATTTGCAGCAACATGGATTGGACTTGGAAATCATCATTCTAAGTGAAGTAAGCCAGAAAAAGAAAAATGCCATATGATATCACTTATATGTGGAATCTATAAAGTGAAAAAAGAAGACACTAATGAACTCATCTACAAAACATACTCACAGACATAGTAAACAGTCTTATGGTTTCTGGGGGGAAAGGGTAGGAAGGGATAAACTGGGAGTTTGAGATTTGCAGATATTAACTACTGTATATAAAACAGGTTAACAAGTTTCTCCTGTACAGCACAGGGAACTGTATTCAGTATCTTGTAGTAACCTATAATGAAAAACAGTATGAAAACGAATATATGTGTTTATGTGTATGACTGAAACACTACGCTGTACACCAGAAATGGATGCAACATCGTAAACTGACTAGACATCGATAAAAAAGACACACACACACAAAACACTAGTTCTAAAAGGATAACAATAACGAAAGTTACTCCAAGTGTTGATTTAATGTCAAGAGCAGCCACGTGGGAAATTTCAGGGCACTCCAGGGACCCCATCTTCCCCCCAAACCAAAGGGCTCCAGGCATCTCGCTGAGTCAGTGGCGAAGGACAACACCAGCCCACAGCCCAACTTAGCTCCTGAGAGAAAACTTAATTAAGAAACATGCTGGGAGAACCAGGCTGGCCAGAACGTGGCTCCGGGAGCTGCACGTCTGCAGCTCCATGTGCCGCGTTTATGCAAAACTCTAGAGAAACCGGTCAGAAAGCGGGCATCCTGCTGGCCCCTCCTCAGAGCCTCAGGGGGCTGCATTGTGCTTTCATCCAGATGCACCAGGAAAGCCCGCCCCAGGGAGGGAGCAAGTGGGGGCCGCTGCCGGTCGTGGGTCTCGGCTGTGGGGGAACCCAATGATGGAACAGAGGGCCTCCCGTCTACTAGGTGAGAAAAGCGCTGACTTACGGAGAGGCAAGAAATAAAAGTCCCCATCCCGCTACCACTTCCGTCCTCAGCATCGCGGCCAGCCCCTGCCTGACTCATCCCACCTTTGGCACCTGTGGCACCGCCGCGAACGTTCAACAAACATCTATCGAGCACCTGCTGCTATGAAGTCAGCAGAGCGGACGGGGGAGCTGCTGTGGAGCCCACCTTGCAGTGAGCGTGGCGAGGGTTCCCTTCTGTGACCGTCTTCCTGGAAACGGCACTGCAGACGCCACCGGGTCCCAGCCGCCGTCCTGGCCATGTGCAATTATCCTGGTTTATTAGGCTCTTTAAAGCGACTTTACTGCTCTCTCCTTGCCGTGACCCTAATCTTCATTTCTGCTCTAGCTTTCCCCAGGGTTATTGATCGTCAAGAGAAAGGTTGCCACAGACTCAGAGGAAACAGGGAGACAGGCAACAGGAGGCTGCCTTCTGGCTGTCAAGTCTGCTTTCACCAACATTAAACTGATAGATGGAGATGCAGAGACCCTACTATGTATTCTGTCTCTTCTCAAGTTACATCTTGCCAGATCCTAGCTCCAGAAATAACAATCATTCTGATAAAATTCTCCATTAGCGTAAGGCTTTCCAGGGTGCTTTCTTATACATGGGCATCTTAGTTAATTCTCAAAACAGTTCCATAGTGCAGGCAGAGTATTACGTTTTATAAGTAAAGAAACAGAGAAGATAGGTCATGGAGCACCTGAACGTCCAGCTCTGGACAGGATAGAGCATCCGTATTCCTCCGTGGCCCTCCTTCTTATAACTAAAACTCCCTGGGCATGACAGAACAAAGAAACATAGAAAGAGTTCCTGTCGCCCCTTCCCTGCAGCAGCAAAGCAGTGGGGGGCTGCTCTCCACGGCTCCCACCCCTGTGTTGGGAAGCCTAGAAGGAGAGCTCAGAGACGCAAGGTGGTGCAAGCTGGTTCTCCACTTTCCCTGGAAGGTGTCGGGCAGCGCCCAGGGGAGCGCTCACTGCCGCCTGCCCAGCTGCATCGGGGCGTGAGAGTCAGCGCTCACTTCCGCGGGGACGGGCTCAGCAGGGCTCCGCGGGAAGCCAGTCACACACCCATCCAGCCCTCTCGCCACATCCCAGCATGGAGACAGCCTGCTCAAGAAGAAAAACGGAATAGGATCCAGGGTCTCGTAATAGAATACTCTAAATGTCCAGGATAGAACAGAAAAGTCACCCCTCGTACCAGGAACCAGGAAAACCACAACCTGGATGAGAAAAGACAGCCAGCAGGCACCCGCACACAGCTGAATCGGAGGTGGAATGGGCACAAATTTAAAGGTAGTCATTGTAAAAATGCTTCAACAAGCAATTATGAATTCTTTTGAAACAAATAGAGACTCTCAGGAAGAAAAATAGAAGTTATTTAAAAAAAAAAAGAAGAAGAAGAACCAAATGGAAATTTAAAACCTCAAAAACACAGTAACTGGAGGGGAAAAAACCCCCAAAACCTCTCTGGGTGGGCTCAGTGGTAGGTCGGAGATGAGAGGACAGAATCAGCAAACTTGAGGTCGGAGCAATAGCATTTCCCATCCTCAGTAACAGACAGAAAGTGAGCTGGAAGGGAGGAAGGAAGGAAGGAAGGAAGGAAAAGATTCTTAGGGACCTGAGACAATAAGAATTAACATTCATCTCTTCTGAGTTCCAAAAGAAGAAAGAGTGGGACTGAAAAAGCATTCAAAGAAATAACGGCTGAAAACTCCCCAAATTTGGAGAAAGACATACACTATAGATTCAAAAAGCTGAGTGAATCTCAAACAGGATAAATGTAAGGAAATCCACATAAAAATGGGACTTCTGCAAATGAAGACAAAGAAAAAAATACTGAAAGCATTCGGAAACAACACTTACCCATATGGGAATCATCATTTTGAATGAGAGTAGGTTTCTCCTCTGAAACTACAGAGGCCAGAAAGAAGTGGCTTGCCATTTGTCAAGGACTGTAAAAAGAGCTATCCACTGTAAATTCCATATTTGGTGAAAATACCCTTCGGAAATGAAGGGAAAGAGAGACATTCTTAGCTGAAGGCAAACCAAGAGAATCTACTGTTGGCAAACATACCCGCAAAGATCGGGTAAAAGAAGTGGTCTAAATGGAGGCTTTTTAAAATGTAACTTCTGTTTCTTTAACTGAGAATGGCTATTTTTTTTCATTTGCTTCAGGAAAGCTTAGAAGTTCAGAACAGGAAAAAAACAGAATGTTGGAATGTGTAGAAATAGGGATAAATATAATAGATTACACTTCTCGTGAGTGTCTTAAATTATAACTGAAGTGAAAGTTGTAACATCTGATGTGAAATTTGTTGTATGCAGAGAATACACTTCAGACAACTACATGTATAATGTTACATGTGTGCACACACGTGAGTTGCAGGTGTTGTATACACCTATGTTACATACATAACATATTTTTTAATGAGGTTAAAGGGATCTAAGTGGAAGTAAGGCTTTTACACTTGACTTACATGGTAAAGCGTCCATCCTAGTCGACTGCTGTAAGTTGTGTGTATATATAGGAATCTCTACAGCAATCAATAATTTTATACATCTCTCCAGAAAATAGAAGGGAGAGGAACACTTCCAGCTCATTTTGTGATGCTAATATTACCCTGACACCAAAACTAGAAAAAGACAGTGAAAATAATGAAAAATGCAGGCCAACATCTGTCACGAATTTAGACCAAAAAACTCACCTACAAAATTTTTAGCAAATTGAATCCAGTAGTATATAAAAAAATGAATTATATGCCATGACCAAATGGGATTTATTCCAGGAATGCAACGCTGATTCAAAATTCAGAAATCAGTGTATCTACCCATATCAACGGGCTAAGGAAGAAAAGTCATATGAGCTTATCAATTCATGCAAAAGATTTTTAGCTAAATCTAACACCCATTTATTATAAAAGTTCTCAGGAAACTAGGACTGGAAAGACCTTCCTCAACTTGATAACTTTGCATCTACCAAAGCTTTCAGCTAACAAATGCTTTCCCTCTAAGATTGGAAACAAAAATCTTTCTTTCTCCACTTTATTCAACATAATATGGGAAGTTCTAGCCAGTACAATAAGGCAAGGAAATAAGAGACATACAGATTGGAAGGGAAGAATTAAAACTGACAGCATTTACAAATAGCATGATGGCCTATGTAGAAAATTCTGAGTCTACAAAAAACAAAACAAAACAAAAGTCATAGAATAAGTGAGTTCAGCAATGTCAACACTTGCTGAACTCACTTATCTCACTTGCTTTGTGAGTTGATCTTTTATCAACTCACAAAAATTGATCGTATTTTAATGTAATAACAATGACTGAAAAGTGAAATTAAAACCATTTACAACTGCTTCAAAGATAAATAAAATACTTGGGTGTAAATCTAACAAAATATGTACAGGATCTGTATCTTGAAAGTTACAAAATACTAATAAAATAAATAGAAAAAGATCTAAATAAATGAAGAAACATACCATGTTCATGGATTGAAAGATTCAACATAGTAAAATATGCCAATTCTCCCCAAATTGATCTATAGGTTTTAAGCAAGTCCTACCAAAATCCTAGCAAGATTTTTTATAGATGAGCCTATTCTCAAGTTTTTATGGAAAAACACAGGACCTCCAATAGCTAAAAATGTCCTTGAAAAAGATGAAATTGTGAGCAACTTCTCTAATATTGAGTCTTACTATCTAGTTGCAGTAATCAGAACAGTGGCATTTTGGCAGAGGGATCAGACATACAGGTCAGTGGAGCAGAAGAGAGAACCCAGAAACAGACTCGCACAAATGCCCAACAGATTTTTGAAAAAAGAGGAAAAGCGAGTCAATAGCAGGACAGTCCATTCAATCAGCAGTGCTGGAGCAACTAGACGCCCGTGAGTAACGACAGCAGCAGGCTACACCTCTGTCCCAGCCTCACACGCTGTACAAACAGTAACTGCAGATGGGTCATGGGCTTACATAGAGATACACTTGCAGCTGAACAATGTGGGGAGTCAGGGGCGCCAGCTCTCCACGCAGTCAAGAATCCATGCACAGAAAACTCATTCATAGGCGGTCCTCCATCCAGGGGCTTCCTCCACATCTGTGGCTCTGTCATCCAAGGGTTCAGCCAGCTGAGGATTCTGTAGGCTGCAGTCTGGAGCACTGAAAAAAGTCTGCTTGTAAGTGAACCTATGTCGTTCAAACCTGTGCCATCCAAGGGTCAACTGCATATAATTTTTAGGAAAAAAAAGTAGGAGAAAATCTTTGCAATATCAGGCTAGACAAAGAGTTTACTGAAAGCACATTTAACAGAAGGAAAAACTGGTGAATTGTAGCTTTTCAAAATGGAAAACTTTGCTCTGTGAAAGACCCTGTTAAGAGGACGAAAAGACAAGCTATGGATGGGGAGGAAATATTTGCTAAACACATATCTGACAAAGGACTCATATCTGGAATATAGCAAGATGTCTCAAAATTCATGGTAAATAAACAATCCAGTTAGAAAATTGGCAAAAGGCATGAACAAACATTTCACCAAAGAGGATAAGTGGACAGCAAATAAGAGCAGGAAAAGATGCTCGCCGTCATTAGCCAGCAGAGAATGCAAATTAAAGCCACAGTGACCTACCACTGCATGCCCATCAGATGGCTGGAAGGAAAACAGTGATGAGGTCAAGTGTTGGTGAGGACGTGGAGAAACGGAACCACTCATTCAGGGCCGGTGGGAACGTAAAGCAGTACAACCACTATGGAGAAGAATATGGCCATTTCTTATAAAACGAATCACATGCTTATCATCTGACCCAGTTATTACCCTTCTGGGCATTCATCCCAGAGAAATTAAAACTGATGTTCACACTGAAATCTATACAGCAGTGGTCATCAAAGCTTTATTCATAATAGCCCCAAGTTGGAAACAACCCAAATGCCCCTCAAAGGGTAGATGATTAAAAAAATAGCAATCCATCTATACCATGGAATACTACTCAGCAATAAAAAACTCTTGACACACAGGGTAACTTGGATGGATCTCGGGAGAATTGTGTGAGTGATAAAAGCCAAATCTCAAGAGATTTCATAGTTTAGGATTCCATTTGTATAATTCTCTTGAAATGATAAAATTAGAGATGGAAAACAGATTAATGGTTGCCAGGGGCATCCAGGGAAGAGGGGAAGGAGCAGTGGCTCTGACTATAAAAAGGCAGCCCGGGGACCTCTTTGATGGAACTAGTTGGCAGTGGTCACATAATCCGTGGGTTATGAAATTGCATGGAACTGAATACACACATATACATCCACAAAGGAGCGCATGTGAAACTGGTGAAACTGAATAGTGTTGGTGGATTGTATCAACGGCAGTTTCCTGTTGGGACATTGTAATACAGTCCTGCAAGCTGGTATCATCGGGGGTGAGTGAGTGAAGGGTAAGCAGGAGCCTTCTGCTTGTTTCTCTTACTACTATGTGTGTGTTTACTATTATCTTAAAATAAAGCTTTTTTCAACAGTCACACCTGTGTAATACACAGAGGGGCCTCAGAGCTACATCACTCCTGATGTTCTTGCAAATGGAAGACGTTTGGTTCTGGGTGAGCCAGGGGACACAGAGTTGGAAACAATGCCTGGAACTTGTGTTCTAGTGTCTTTCACGGGGAAAAAGAAGCCAGATGGGTTGGTGAGAAAGATCTCACACCGAGACCAGTGTTGGTGCCAGGCCGTGCCAAACACAAGACCAGATGTTCCTGAAGGGGAGTGAGAAATGCCAAGTGGTGGTACAGGCGCCACATGCTGTGGGGTCAAAGGGACATCCCCAAGGCAGGAGGGTCCAAGGAAGCCTCATGGGAGAGGCAGTTCCCAACAAGCTTGAGCGTGGGCTTGACCCACTGACCCACCTCTAATGAACAGATTACCGCCAAAGTGATGATGTCACTTCCGACATGAGGTTTATGTGAGCCTGACTTCCGTCGTGACAGCCCTCTCCCTCTCTCTCTCTCTCTCCCTCTCTCTCTCTCTCTCTCATCTTGACAATGCCAGCTTCCAAGCTGTGAACTGCCCTACAGTGAAGTTATAGGGCAACAGCCTGGGGCCTGGCTCTGGCCAATGGCCCGAAGACTGAATCTTACCAATAACTGTTAACTGATCCTGGCAGCAGATTCTGCTCCAGGTGAACTAGGTCATGACTTTGACCCCACCTGACCCCTTGAGTGCTGTCTTGGAAGAGACTCCACACCAGAGGACCCAGCTAAGCTGAGCCTTGACTCCTGATCCACTTTCTGTGAGATGATAAATGCACGTTGTTTTAGGCTGCTTGGTTTGGGGTAATTTGTTATGCAGCACGTGATAACTGATAACAAATACAGGTTAGCCAATAGGTTAGCCCTGGCTTATTCACATGGTGGCTGCAGAGTCCCAAAAGAGAGAGTAGAAGCATGCAAAACCTCAAGGGGCCTAGGTTTAGAATTGCCACGTGTCACTTCCGCCAAATTCTATTAGCCAATGCAAGTCCCGGAGGCTCCATGGGTGGGGACGTGGATTCTACCTGTTGAATGGAAGACCCTGGCAGTCACATTGCAAAGAAGCAGGGATACACTTTGCAAACAATCAAAAGCCCCCGGGTCAGAGGTTGATGTCAAAGCAGCGGTGAGACACACAAGGTTACAGCAGGCTCAGAACTGGAGACCAGGGGCCAGTGGAGGAGGGTGTCCGGCAACTGGCAGCAGAGTCCTCCCGGCAGCTGCAAACCCTCTGCCCTCCCTCTGCGCCCTTCTCCACCCTAGCCTGAAACGAGCTTTCCAACAAGCAGCCTTTGCACCCTCCAAGGCTCCCCAGGCAGACAGGGCAGAGCCCTGCAGCCTAGCCTGCAACCAACACCATGACCTGGCCCCTGCCAGCCTCTGCCGCCTCCCACCAGAATCGTCCTACTGCAGCCCAGGAGAGGGGGCTGGTCCCGGCAACCCAAGAAAGAGGTTGTCAACAGGAGAAAGTCTTTGGTTCTCCGGGTGGTTGCAGTCTGTGGAAATTCAGCAATTTTAACCGTGCAAAACACGGCTATGCAAAGGCTGGCCCGGGAGGACAGGCTGGACAGGGCTCCGGGTGAAGAGGACCATCCACATTCAGCATCCCCACCCTGGCAGCATCTCTCCTCCTTGCTGCTCCAGTGATGAAGTCACCACCTTCTTGCTCTTGGAAGTCTCGCTTTCTTCTCCCTGTTCTCCTCCTCTGCCCATCCCTTCTCTGACTCTCCCTCCAGTTTTGTGTCTTCCCTCTGCCCCAAGAATCAGAGGTCTGACTCCCTGGAGACAGTGTTCCTAGGACAGTGGTGTGGTTTCTGTCCCCACAAACCCCGAGCTCCCCAAGTCAGTCCCACGAGCACATCAAGTTCACTGAGCTCAGAACTGTATGCATCATATCCCCACCCCCGGCCTCCTCCCAGCTGCTCTTCCTGGTGCCCTCTTGGCCTTGCAAGTGCCCCCC
The DNA here is from genome assembly GCF_048564905.1 of Vicugna pacos. Lineage (NCBI taxonomy): Eukaryota > Metazoa > Chordata > Mammalia > Artiodactyla > Camelidae > Vicugna > Vicugna pacos. Next base: position 45,230,876 of record NC_133004.1, read on the forward strand.
GACCCAGCCGCACTTGTAGGTGCCTCGCCTGCTGATGGGGGGGTAGGAGCCCACCTCCTTCACCTGGCTATGCTGGGACCAGCCTCACTCTCTCATTCACAGGCACTGATTGAGAGCATGATGTCTGTTGGGCCAGGTCACAGGATGCTGGGCAGTGAAAGTGAGCACGTCACCGCTCTAGGGGCTCACACCGGAGAGCAGATGAACAAGTGTGTGAATCCCTGTGACCCAGGGGCCTTGTGAGTCAGGATTCCTGTGGCTTTAAAAAAAAATGCATCTTGCAGATCTGGGCTTTGTATGTTGGTTTCCTGGTAATGGAGGCATTTCAGCATCAGATGGGGGTGAATTTGGTTTCCACTAGGCTTCCCTGAGGGCAGTAGACAAAATTGCAATTTAGATTCAATCAATAAACATTTATTGAGAGTCAATTCTTTGCCTGCAGATCGTGGGCATTGTGGGGACACAAAGGGAGAGCACGTGGGAGGAGCTTACCATGGAAACCTCTCCGTTTGCCCCGCGGTGTTTACCTTGGCCGAGAAGACAAAGGACAGGAAGGTTTTTGGTGACAATGGAAGCAGAGCAGTGAGGAAACAGAGCGTCCCCTTGGTTCCCACTCGGGACATATTTCTGAGTGGGTGAGGCAAGTCTGATTTGAGGGGATAAAGTAGAAGTCCCTTCTCCTCCCCAAACTTCTGCTGACTAAAATTCTACCGTTAGAGATTTATTCCTCTGTTTAAACTTTGCCCTCCCTACACCAGTTCTTTTTCATTTTTTTTTTTCCAAATGAAAATACTTCCCAAAGAGAACACTATGCCTTTACTCCCTTAAAACAGAAACGACACATAATTTGACATACATGCCAATCTGGTGGTAGTTGCCTGAAGCATTGTGTTGAGAAAGCCTCAGGCTCCATCTGGCCTCTGATGTGAAGAACGTTGATTGATTAGTAATGTCTGCCATGGATGCAAGAAGAGAGGATAGGATTTACTTTCCCTGCCTTAGAACAGAGGAGCCTAAGGGCTTTTTACCCCTGCTGTAACAGGAGAGGCTGGATCAACACTAAAAAGTGATGGAGGGGCCACTGAAGGAGGGACTTAAGAAGAAAAGGCTGTGACCGCCAGTCTCATTATGTCACCTCCTGGTCTGTCCACGGTCCAGACCCTCAGAAGCCTGCAGCAGGAAACCCAGAGCTATGTCCCTGCTCTCAGAGTGATCTCAGATGTCAACCCACCTGGCCTTCTAGCCGTGTCTTGGACCACATTCCTGATGCTTTTCTGTTCCAGCCTCACTGAACTCTTTTCCCCCAGATTTTTGAGGTAAAATGACACACACACACACGCACGCAAACTGTATATAGTTAGGTTGTACACTGTGATTTTTAAAAGGTGTACAGTGCAATCATTTAATATGTGTACACAAGGTGACGTGATTACCACAATCTAGTTAACACATCCATCACCTCACACGGGCGCCATTCTGTGTGTACATGTGGTGAGAACACTTAAAATCTATTCTCTTAGCAACTTTCAAGTATCTAATACAGTATGATTAACTGTTGTCACCATGCTGTACATTAAAGCCACAGAATTTACTTATCTGATAACCGGAAGTTTGTACTTTTTGGCCAACTTCCCCCACTTCCCATGGTAACCACTGTTCTACTGTCAGATTCTATGAGTTTGATTTCTTCAGAGTCTACATGTAAGTGAGACCCAGCAGTATTTGTCCTTCTCTGTCTGGCTTATTTCTCCCACTCAGCATGGTGCCCTCTGGGTCCCTCCGCTTTGCCGCAGATGGCAGGATTCCCTTCTTTTTAAAGGCTAAGTAATACTCCACCTTTTCTTTATCCGTTTATCTCTCCAGGGACACAGTGTGTTTCCATATCTTGGCAACTGTGTAAATAATGCTGCAATGAACATGGCAGTGCAGATACCTCGTCAAGATGCTAATTTCACTTCCTTTTGGTGTGTGTACCCGGAAGTGGGGTTGTGGGAGCACACTGTGGGATCATTGTGGGTAGTTCTGAATTTCCTGAGGGACCTCCATACTGTTCTTCACAATGACTGCACCAACTTTCATTCTCATCAACAGAACACAAGGGCTCCCTTTTCTCCACATCCTGGCCAACACCTGTCATTTCCTGCCTTTTTGATACGTCATCCTAACAGGTGTGTGGTGATGACTCATCGCGGGCTTGATTGGCACTTCCCTGATGGTTAGTGATGTTGAGCATCTTCTCATATACGTCTTGGCCATTTGTAGGTCTTCTTGGGAAAAATAGCTATTCAGGTCCTTTGCCCATTTTTAAAGTGGGGTCTTTTTTTGCCTCACTGAACTCTTTGCAAAGCCCAGATGTGCCTTGTCTATGCTTTTCCTAGACCACCTAGACCATCCACGCCCAAGGCTTCTGCAGGGGAACTCATATAACTCCATCAAGACCCAACTCAAACGTCACCTCCTCTGAGAAGCCCTCCCTGACTCCTCTACAGACCCAGCCTCTTCATGGCAGGCTTCACCTTCTATCACCCTCTCCTTTGAGGTCTCACTTTCTCATAAGACTGAGAATTCCCGAGGGCGGGGCTAGTGTTTGACCACTGTGACTCCAGACCCAGCACTGGGCCCGACACACGGCTGGTGTGCAGCGACCATTGGCTCGATGTACGAATGAATGCGCGAAGGAACAAACTTCACAGATGCCGTGCTGGTGCTGAGACTCAGCTCCACAGCCGTCTCCCCGGCTTCTCCTTGTGTTCCTACAGCAGTGCCCTGACACGGTACGTCCACCCCAGATCTCCACGGCCTAACGTCGTGCAGTTAAACCCCTCTTACAAAGACCAGTATGACTTGGCTTTGTGTTCTCCGGGTCCTTTACAGCTGGGGCTTTGTTGACCTTGGAAGGACTGCCCCTCCCAAGGTTAGATAACCCTAGAAGAAGTAACCCCCTGTGAGCACATCTTTCAAATGCAAATCAGCCAAACCAGAGCCCACCCCCCACCCCCTCCTGCAGGGGCCCTCACGCTCTGGGCCACTGACCCCTGCCCTCCTCACCAGGGACAGCCCCTGTGCCCCAGAGCCCACTGGAATGACCCAAACTAGCTGGCCCCAAGCCTGCTCACCCTGCCCTGTCCATTCCTTCTGCAGAAGCCACAGGGGGCTCTGGTCCACAGCGCCCCTCCCCCCACCTCCTGACCCACCCTGGTGCTTCCTGGTGCTTCCCCGTGTGGCCCTGCATGGCATCCCGTGCCCCCTCCCCTTGGGAGCTGTGAGCAACACATGATCTCTCCAATGGCGTCATCTCCTGACCGGGGCATTATTGTACCTCGTATGGTCTATTAACACACGACCGTGTGAAACAGTCTTCCCTTCAGTGGCTCAGCCATCCAGGCGGCTTCCCACGCAGCCCCCGCACCTGGGCTCGTGGCCCCCACAATTCTGCGGCAAGGAAGGGAGGGCGGGAACACCTCACACCAGTATTTAACTATTCCCGCCCAGAAGTGGCACCTGCCATCTCTGCCCACCGCCCATCAGCCAGAAACCAGTCACGTGGTGCCCCTTAGGCAAGGGTGTGTGGCCGGGAAATCTGGGGGTGTCTCCACTTCTGGTCTTGATCCTCCCATTCGAATTAAGAATGAATCACCCATCTGAGGTCAGCATGTATTTAGTTTAATAACTATGACATGATGTGACTGTGGAGTGCCCTCTGCCATGCATATGACCTAGTTTGTCACCAGGAAATATGGAAGCTGCATGATAAAAAAAAAAAGCGGAGACTCCAAGGAGATGAGGCACCAGGACTGATTGGGCCATAAATGTGCTCGGGCATTAGGGCCGTGAGTGAGATGAATGGGCCGAGGCCCAGAGAGCTCACCCGCGCTCACCTCTGTGGGCCAGAAGCAGATGGGGCCATTTGGGGACGGCTGGCTGAGGCTGGGACGTGGCCAAAGAGGAACTGTGTCTGTGCCGGCCCTCTCTAGTCAATGTCCTCTGGGTGTGGGGTGTCTGGGGCGAGAGCTAGCTTCCCCCAGGTGTCTGCCTTGTGGTTGCATTAAGCACCCTGACCGTCCTCAGGCTCTCAGATAAGCACGACCAGGGCGGGGTCAGCCAAGGAGAGAGGCACCAGGAATATGTGAATATCCAAGTGAGCGGATAATTCCAGCTTCTTTCTCCCCCAAACGTTAACTGCCGCTGCTCAAAGGTCTTAACATTCGAAGGTTTTGCCCCTTTCTTCCCCATCCTGGGGAAAACCGAAGGCCTAGAGCTGATGCACCGGGTGAGGAGGAGACTGAAAGTAAGAGAGCGCCTTTCCCAGAGGCAGGAGAGGACGTGCGGCTCCGACCCGGGCGGGGGGCCTTAAGTGCACGGCTGTATTTACTCTCCTCACACCCACCCGGGAAGGAGGTTCTCATTTCCACAGATGAGGATGCGGGGCTCAGAGGGGGTTGGGGAGCCAGCCTGGAATCACACAGGATTTCAGTAGGTGACTGACCCAGGGCCCCTTCTCCTGCTGAGATCCTCCAGGGGCCCAGCCTGCAGCTCCAGGATCCTGAGATGAAGGCGTCTCACTCCCCACCCGTAACCCACTTTAGAGATGGCCGGTAGCCGGGAACAGTACCTTCCGGAGGCAGCTGCAAGCCGCACGTTCTTCCCGCAGGAGAGCGCACCAGTCCGCAGGCAGGCACCTGCCCCAGGGCTCCGCCCGCCACTTCCAGGGTTGCTGGCTATCCCGGAAGAAGGTGGCTGGGGGGGCGCAGGTGAATGAAGGCGTTCTCCCCAGCCCGGTGTATGGCAAACAATTTTAAGCTGATATGCTGACTCACCTGTGGTTAGAGGGCTGCCAGACAGAGGTCAGAGGAAGGCGTGTGGCCGCGGGACAGGGCCTCCCGGACAAGGAATCAGAGTCGCTTGTTTGTTTAGGGTGTTTCCTCCTCCATCCCTGGGTGCCCCCTCCCCTCCCCACGTTAGAGCCCAGCCTCGTCTTGGCCCCATGAGCTCCTGCAGGGGGAGGTCCTGTATGTCGCCCCCAGCCTCGGGGGTGGGCCCTCCGTCCTCCGTATCACACAGCCCCGCCTTCCCCTTCCACAGACCCTCTCTCCTGGCCTTCCCTTCTGCGGTCTTCGCTTGTCTTCACGGTCCTCGGTTCAGAAAACCGGGGACGAAGATGAGCTGCCGGCTGCGGCGGGGGGCTGGGGGGCCAGGGTGCGGGAAGGTCCCTCTCGGGTTTTGGCAAAAGGGCTCCTGCCGTCCATGAGCGGGGGAGAGAGCGGGGCTTGGGAGGAAAGCAGTGGCGGGGCGTGGGCTTGCTCCCCACACACAGGCCGGGAGCGGGACTGCTGGGTCCCAGGGGCGCTCCACTTCCAGGTTCTTCAGGAACTCCCAGACCGTCCTCCACAGTGGCTGCACCGATGCACGTGCCCAGCAGCAGTGCAGGAGGGCTCCCCTTCTCCACACCCTCCCCAGCATTTACCCTTTGTGGGCTCTTGGATGCTGGCCGTTTTGACCGGTGTGAGGTGGTCCCTCACGGTGGCTGTGACTTGCATTTCTCTAATAGTCAGTGATGTTGAGCAGCTTTTCACGTGCCTGTGGCCATCTGCCCAAGACAACCGATTTAAAAGTTCAGTGAAAATCAAGTCAGAGAATAATGCAAATAACGTAACTGCACTTGTCTCAAACCTTGGATCTGAACATGTATACGTACCCGTGCATACAGATGCAAATTCGTAGAAAAAAGACCATAAAGGAGCAGACTGCAGTGTTAACAATGGCTCCTCTGTAGAGAGAAAGTGGAGGGAAGGGAAGGAGAGGGAACTTAACGTCATATTCTACGTTCCATTTGAAAAACATCTTTTACAGTGTATTACTGCATTGTGTGGCTTCTTTTTAAATGTAAGCCACTCATGGTCTTCAAAATCAATATATAAAAGGGTTGTGTTGCGTGAAGAAAGGGTTTCATTGTACGAGGGGCGGTTCCGCCCGCCCACTACGCCTCCATCTCCTGACCCCATTTCACAGACGCCTGCATTTCCCGGCGAGCAAAGGGACTGAGGCAGCTCCGAGGCCACCAGAGCAAGGCCAGTGCCTCCAGTTTCTCAGCCTGGACCCAGAGGAGACTGAAAACAGGACGGCTTGCTGCAGCTCGCAGACCTCCACCTGTGCAAACGTCAGTCACACGACCCCCGCCCCATTTTTTCCTACCTGGTGTCACCAGCAGAGCTCTGGCCTCTTCCTGGAGCCAGCTGCCCCAGATCCAAAGGCTACAGCCAGAGCTGTGTGTGCCCAGAGTGGGGCGCTTGTCTAATACCCACAAAAAGCACGTGGACTGGCTGTGGTCCTGGGGAAGGCGAGCCGGAGAGCTAGAGGCTGGAACAGGAGGCGAGGAGAGTGGAAGGAAGGGGAGGGGAGCTGGGGGGACAAGGCTCAAGGCCAGCCTGAGACTAGGGGCCCCGCACCTCTGCCACCATCACCTCCCCCAACACACACACCCAGAAAGTCGTTTTCCATCTCCTTCTGGCGTCCTCCAGCCAGGGCTCTAGCTTGTTCCGGTCCCAGAGCTGGCGGACCTCAAGTTCTCAGAGGAGGAGTGAAGTTACCTATGGGTCAGAATAAACCTGGAGCAAACCTCCCACTCAGAAGTGAAGCAGGGAGGAGGGCCTGGCCAGACTGCAGGCTTCAGCGGGGACCCAGCCTCTCCTGGAGGAGAGAGGAACCAGGGCGAGATGTCCCTCCTCAGACAGTCTGGAAGAGCATCCTTCAGGAGCCAAGGCCCTGAGACAGGAGACTCCAAGTGAGATACAGCAAACGTCCCTTTGCTTAGCATTTAGTCATTTTTTTCCCCAATTTCCCTTTATGGAGATGGGGCTATTTTGAAGAATGCTCAGTACTATAAAAAAAATTAAGCCAGAATTGCATATCTGGGCTTCCGGACAGCCCGCGGTAGCAAACGTGGAACGCAAAAGCTATTTATACAGTGAGGGAGTGTTTCGGCAAGAAGCTTACAAGCAGCGTTTAGAATTAATTTAGCGCCTTGTCTGCTCCAAGGACATATGCTATGTGCCGGAATGATGACACCTCCAACACCACACGTCTGTTTGATGTGGCCAGGAAGGATGGCGCAGCCTCCTGGCGCACAGACGCGGGCCCGCTCCGCGTGTCGGCGATGATCACACCCCCTCTGTGTGTGATCGCTGCCCAGGCACCTAGAATCCCAGAGGCTTCGGAAATAAGTGGGCATATGGTGTGTGTCTCAGGTTTTGGCACCAGACACAGAAAATAAACGGTGTGCGCAGCCCGGGGTCAGGCAGGGGGTGACCCTCGCTGTCTCTGCTGTCTCGACATCACACGATGTGGCCGGTTCCCAGCTCAGACGGGTTTGCACTGCAACGTCCTGTAGCCGCGGTGGGGCCGCGGGAGTTAGATGGGGGACTGGGCACCCACCTGCTCTGTAACTGGCAGCTCTTGGCAATTTTCACCTTTAAAATACTAAAAAAAAAAAAAAAAAGGTAATTGGTACATCTGGTGACACAGAGCGAGAAAATCTGAATTAGCCAGAGACTCAGCCACTGCCCAAAGGTGGAAGCAGGGAGGCAGACTCGTGGCAACAGACGTGGGGCCACGGGCCAGAACCTCAAACGCTGTTCAGGAAGTAACTGGGCAAAGCAGTGATCGTCAGCAGCCAGGTGGGACCAGACACACACAAAAGCCCTGGGACTCCTTCCTCCTCTCCCTGTTCGAGCCGGGAACACATTCCCTTATGCCCTCAGCAAATACTTATTAAGCGCCCTTGTAGGTGTTATTCAAACGAGAGACAGGAACTCCAAACTCCCGTCTCCCCGGAGCTGACACTCCCGCGGAGTGACGGCATGCACTAGTCGGCTCCAGCTGCTGTGACAAGAGCGCAGCCCGGGCTGCTTGAGAGACACACATTTACTGCTCACAGTTCTGGAGGCTGGAAGTGCAAGACCAGGTGTCCTCCGGGTGAGTTTCTGGTGAAGCCTCTCTCCCTGGCCTGCAGGCGGCTAGCTTCTCACTGCGTCCTCTCGGTGGCCTTATTCTGGAGACATCAGTGTCTCTTCCTCTTCTTCTACGGCCACCGGCCTGTTGGATCAGGGCCCTACCCTGCGACCTCATCTAACCACAATGGCTCCCTGAAAGGCCCCAGCTCCAGATCCAGTCACAGTGGCAGCTGGGGCGTCAACATGTCCATTTCAGGGGGGAACGCAACCCAGCCCACAACAGGGGAAGAGGAACACACAAAAGAGTAAGTCCATTACATCAGATATTAGAAGAGAAGAGGGAAGAGGGTGGGGAGGCGCGCTGGGTGTGTAAATTTAATGAAAGTGGTTGGGGGGCCTAGCTGTGGAGTGACACTTCAATGGGACAAACCGTTCAGCCCTGCTGCAGGGCCCCCGACCACAGGTGCAGGGCCCAGGTGCGTGTCCAGGAGCCGCAGGGAGGCCAGCTGGCAGGAGAGGAGGACATAGCGAGCAGATCACGTCCAGAGACAACAGATGAGGTCGGACCACCGTGGGGTCAGGTCACGTGAGCCCAGCAGGGCCCAGTGAGGATCTGGCTCCAGTCGTGGGGTTGAGGAGTCTTTTGAGCAGGGAGGATGGAAGCTTCAGAGCAAAGCAGCAACACGATCTGACCTCCACTCTGGCTGCTGGGTGGAGGAGGTTCTGTATCAGGGTAAAGGTTAAAGCAACATTTTAAAAATATTGCTTTTTAATTGAAGTGTAGTTGATTTACAATGTTAGTTTCAGGTGTACAGCAAAGTGATTCAGTTACACATACACATACCTATATTTTTTCAGATTATTTTCCATTGTATGTTATTACAAGAAATTGAATATAGTTCCCAGTGCTATATAGTAAATCTTTGCTGTTTGTCTGTTTTATGTACAGTAATGTGTATCTGTTAACCCCAAACTCATAATTTATCCCTCCTCTGCCCTTTCCCCTTTGGTAGCCATAGTTTGTTTTCTATGTCTGTGAGTCTCTTTTTGGTTTGCAAATAAGATTTGTCTACCATCATTTTTTTTAGATTCCACATATAAGTGTGGTATATATGCAATGGGAAACTACTCAGCCATGAAAAAGAATGAATACTGCCATTTGCAGCAATGTGGATGGACATAGAGATGGTCACACTAAGTGAAATAAGTCAGACAGAGAAAGATTAAAAAGAAATTTTTTTGAACTCAATGAGTTCTTGCTGGAAAGTCAGTCCCTGATTTTCCAGTTCTGTTTTGGACCCTGTAGAGAAAGCACAAAGTCACGGCCAGGAGACCTGGGGGGGAGCTCTCACGCTGATCGCGGACACGCCCTGACGCAGTGTCCCTGTCTGTGAAGTGGGGACAGTCTGGCAGCCTCCCCACCTCAGCAGGAACCAGTGCGAGATGAGAGTACAGGAACGCAAAGCTTGGGCAGTTCGGCTGCTCTTTGGCTCGGGGAGGTGGGGGAGGTCCCAGGGCGAAGCTGACGCCTCTCACCCTCCCCTCCTGGCTGGAGACACGGCGGGGCGTGGTGTCATGGCACCTGAAGTCACCCTGCACTGGGCCGCGCCTGAGCGGGAGGCTGGCTGGGGGGGTGCTCAGCAGATCGCCCCCCGAGCGCTTGCGCCTCCACCGTGACCCCGATGTACGAGAGGCATCGGGTCCCAAACGAGAGCTGTGTCAGTTTCCTGCTCTAAAAAATGCCCACAGGCTGCGGCTTCAAACAGCAGAAGCGCAACCCGCGGTCCTGGAGGCTGGATGTCCAGACTCAAGGCGTCAGCGGGGGCGGTTCCTTCTGGAGGCTCAGGGGGCGTCGGCCCCACGTGCCCGCTAGTGGCCGGGGGTTGCCGGCATCCCTACCAGCCCTCGGCCTGCAGGTGCGTCGCTCCCGTAACTGCCCCTGTCTTCACACAACCTCTGTCTCCAACGCACCGCGTATCCGAGTCCCTCTTGTCTTCCCAGCAGCCTGGCCCGACAGCATCTGCAGAGACCCTGCTTCCCAGGGAGGGCACAGGCACAGGCGCCGGGGTTGAGACCTCGGCTTACCTCTCGGGAGGACCACCTGCAACAAGGTGCGATCGAAGGCTTCCATCTTTGGCACTCGGAGAGGTGCCGGTGCTTTTTGCAGCAAAGTCAGGCTAGTGGTGGGATCCCAGTGAGTCAGCTGCTCCCATCTAACCGGTCACTGCTGACACCCGAAGTCTATGGCCCGCCCTTATCAGAGACCTCTGGACGCTCTGCATCCCCAAGGGTGGGGGCTCGGGAGGCAGGAGGAGAGCGGGATGGGGAGTGGTGTCCTAAGATGTTCCCACACATTTCCCAAACCTGGCACCGCTTGGGGAGACGTCGCCCCTACTGACGTCCAGTCCAGCGCGGTCATACGTAACTGGAGCTTAAACTCCAAAGTCCGCAAAGTAAAACTCGCGTACAGTCAAAGGCATGCTGGGAGGGGCCCTTTAGACGTTCAACAGCCGCTGCCCCACTTTCATTTGTCTTTGCATTTCGGCCGCAGGGTCCGTGGACACCAAGGTCCAGCTTGGGCTCCCTCCTGCGTCACCCCCCGTGTGCGTGACGGGGCAGTGGGCTGCCTTTCCGCTGTACTTGGGGAAGGATGCTCCCGTCCAGGTAAAGCCTTGAACTCTGCCTCCCGAGAGGAGGCGCCACACTCAGCCTCACTCTTCCCTTCAGCTGAGCTTTGAAGTGAGCAAATCTGAAACACTGAGCGCCCAGAGCACAGACTCGGGCTCCAGGGGATCCCACCTGTGGTCCATCGGCAGGAAGAATGGTCTGCAGGTGGACTGGCGACCCCCCGGGACACATAGGGTGCCTCCCACCCTCTTGGCAGCCCTGCGAGCCCCCACTGCATTTTCTGTCAACGGCACAAAGAGTTCCTTTGGGGCCAGCGCCCTGGCGGCGAGCCTGCGTCCCTCAGCCTGGCCTTGCTGCCACCCTCACGTCCGGGGACAGGGAGGGGCAGGCTTTGGGGGATTATTCACCTGTTCCACCCTGCTTGCTAATCCAGGAAGACGATGGCTGTGACCTGAGGAATATAAAAGCAGGAGGGCCGAGAGCCTCCCGGGGCTCTGACAGAGACATAGAGAACCCCTGGGTCTAATCGATGAAAACCGTAATGAACGGAGGAGGTCTGCCTCGGGGAAACTCCCATCTGCTCCACCCAATTATCCGGTCTCCTGAGGAGGCTCCTAAGTGCTTTGCCCCATTTAAGTGACATTTAAAGACCCGCCTTTGTGTTGGAGCGGGGGTGGCCTCCCCAGCACACATCAGCTTAAGTGCAGCAAATGGAAATGTTGTGCACACTTCTTGATTTATTGACTTACTTCTCGCAGTCAATTTCCCACCGGGAACGATCCAGGGCTGGAAGCCACGTAAAAATCTTCCAAATGCTGCTCAGAAACCGGGGTCACCCGCTGCATACATTGCCTGCTCCCTGAAATGACCGGAGAGAAATTCCTGAGCAGAATGAACTGCTAGGGGTTCAAGGTTACTCCCAAACACCAAACACAAGCGAGGCTTCCAATCAGCGCCTGATGAATGTACCAAAGTGAAGAATTTGATTTGCTGGTTTCCCACTAGGAAACGTATTGATTGATTATTTTCAGTTTCCTTTTTTTTCTTCTTTTTTTAGAAGGCTGTTACTGCTTACAATTTTACTTCCTTTAAACTTTTAAGAGGAAAATGACCCAATATTGGAATTTTTTGTATTTAGTGTTCTACGATGGCTTGTTTCTGCCAACGTGACCCTATACTGAGCAGAGCTGTGTGGGGGTTGGGGGGTTACTTCAGCTGCATTTTGGGGGACATGTCAGGATTCTGGCACAAATGTGTTACACGCAGTGTGGGCGTGGACAGTGAGACGCTTGGCTTCAGGACTTGTGAAGTCTGGGATTCAAGGTCCATCTGATTTGAGCCGTTCTGGTTCTTGGACCACAGCTGCCAAGTCAGAGAGACGTTCTAGAGAGGATGCCAAAGAAGAAACTACGCTTTCTGGGAAGACGCATGTCGGGGGCAAGACGTTTCAGTGGAGAGTCTCAGAGTAACATGTCAGTTCACTAAAACTGAGGAAGCTTTAACAAGCTCTTCTGGAAAAGTCTGCAGGCTTACATTTGAAATTAGACTCACATTCCTCAGCCTCCTAATTTCTACAGACACTGAGTTTTGGGGGGGCCTTTTTGTTTGTTTCTTTTTCAGAAGTCAGTGTCCTTTTCAGACACTAAGGAAAGTTCACCAGCAGATTAGTTCAAAATTGCTGTTTGGATTTTAAAATGATTTTAAAATTGTCTTCCTGTCATCTCTTCCTTCGACCAGTTACACACGTACGGAATTCTAAACGATTGAATGAATAAAGGAACAAGGGCTGTCCTCTATTCTACGGGACCCGGCATGAGAAGGTCCACAGTAAACATCTGCAGACCCCCTGGACCCCTTCTCATGGCTGACTTGCTTTGCCCAGTAGAACGAGGAGGGTGCGGGGCTTCCCGGCCAGCCCCCAGCCTGAGCCTCAACAGTGCATGCACGCCTGCATTTGTCCTTCCACCCATCATCACGAGCAGGACAGGCCTGGCCAGCCGCAGTCTCTGGAGGAAAACGAGAGCCGTGTGGGTCAGAGCCACTCCGGCCAAGCCCAGTCTAGGTCATCCCACCCTCAGCTGACCCTCAGACCCCTGAGCAGGAATGATGGCTGTTTCAGGCCACTGAGCTTTGGGGTGTTTTGTTATGCAGCAACTATGTGTCAATAACTAACAGATACACTCCCTTCTGGTGAACTGCTCGGTCCTCCCCATTCCACGTATTTTAGCCCACTGCACCTTCCACAACACCCACATCTGTTGCTTCTCAGCATATCATAGGCTAATATGGACTCCCAAAGACCCTTTAGCACCACCATTGATTTTCCAGTCCCCCTGTTTCCCTTGCATTGATGTTTCCATCTCCTGTAACTCTGGCACCCCGGGCTGGCTTGTCCTGCCCCAGTCCCCTCCTCTCCCTGCACTTGGCTTCCATTCCTGCCTTCCTCCTCCCCCACCTCTCCTGGCACTGTAGCACAGGACAGGTTCTTACCTTCCCCCTGGAACCTCTGCTGCCTTCTTTGCAGGAAGGAATTTAGAAATGCTCCGTGAAGGCATTATTCATACATGAGACATCGTCACTGTTGACGGGGCAGACTGGCCCCACCGTGGGCTCGGTGACCTCTGGTGCCAAGATCTCCTGGCAGAGGCAGCCAGGCTTCTGCAGAACAGGCACAACCTTGTCTGGCAGCAGGCAGTCTCTGCCAACAGCAAATTCCGTCGGCTGCAACTGTTATTTGACAGCATTTGTTAACATACTAATGACAGGAAAAGGCTTTTGCCAGAAATATCTCATACTGGGTCCTCCTCTCAGAAAGAAAGGAAGGGGCTGTGTGGGGAGCTAGAGCTGGCGCCCCCTGGAAAGGGCCCCCATTTCTCCAGTGTCATTTTAGAGTGGGGGGTCTCAGAGGTAGACACTCACCTGTCTGTTGAACCCCAAAGTCACACAATTTGGTTGCAGGGGACAGGGACCCACACAGGCTAGCCCACAGAAACGTTATGTCTCCATCAGGACCCTCACAGCAAAGACGGCACATTCAGATGAAGAAGACTCAAGATGGGCTTAAGAAAGGCTGCGCACAAGGGTGAGTCTTCTGGGGAGCACAAGGGTGAGTCTTCTGGGGAGCCCGAGGGAACATGGAGTGGCCCAGAGCTGGTGACAGCAGGGCTGCCCCAACTTCCAGACCCACAGGGGCAGGGAGGAGCTGATTAGAAGAATCAAGGAGGAGAGAGCTACATACAGAGGTGACTTGAGGTGACATAACTTCAGTTGAGGGACCCAGCTGGCCCAAGGCAACCACACACAAGGAGGCAGCCAAGAAGTCGACACACCGTCCTCGCCCTCTCTGTCCCTCCGAGCTCCTCTGGGGCCTCCACGGGTCGAGCCCAACGGGAAGCCAAGGACAGTTTGCTCCAGTGATGTCATCCATGCGGACCAGCTTCCTGGGCTGAGAGTAGCGGGAAGACGAGTGGAGAGTGGGTCTCGGTATTTGTAGCTCTCAGGCAAACCCCAAGACAGCTGGTCAGGCCTGGGCTCCACCAAGTCTGACGCTGAGAAGGACTCAGAGGTACTGGCTTTGACTGGTACAGCAAGACCTGCAGATGCGGACGTGACAGTCACGAAGGGGGAAGTCTTTATACTCGCGGATCTCCAGAAACAGGAGGCTGAAGCCACGCAGGGCCGCACAGGGAAGCACCGGGGTGGGTCAGCAGGTGGCGGAGGGGCACCGTGGACCGGCGCCCCGTGTGGCTTCTGCAGAAGGAATGCACAAGGCAGGGCCAGCAGGCTTGGGGTCAGCTAGTTTGGGTCATTCCAGCAGGCTCTGGGGCACAGGGGCAGGGGGACAGTGAGGAGGGCGGGGGGGCAGGGGCCCAGAGTGTGGGAGCCCACGGAGGAGGGGGTGGGGGGTGGGCTCTGGGTTGGCTGGTTTGCATTTGAAACCTATGCCCACGGGTGAGTTGTTTGTTATCTCTTGGAATCAGGTAGGCCCCAAGGTGTCAAAGCATCAAGATACAAAAAATAAATGAAGTGATGAACACACTGGGGAGGCCAGAGAAGAAAAGAGGTTGGAAAGGGGAGGGGGGTACTGACAGCAGCCGCTACACGTTCCGGCAACTTTTTAGTAGCGCTGCTGTGCCTGAAGGCCTGCGTCACAGGCAGGAGAAAGCCGCGCGTGCTGGGTCCTGCCGTCACGTGTGACGTGGACGCAGGGACTTCGGGTGGGGCAGGTGGAACAGGACCCCCGTGTGTGCAGGCACCGTCAACACGTACGGTCCTAGATCTAGTCTGTGCCAGGAGTGGGCACCGGTGGGTCCCAAAGCAGCTGACCACACACGTCGTGGTTCCCTGAGCCAGGCTGGCCAGGAAGACACCGTCCGCTGGCTTCTCAGGACACGATGTTTTCTGCTGAACGAACACAAGAGCACCGGGGGAGTCTGGGGCGTCTGCATGGGGGAGCCGGGAGAGCGGGCAGAGAGGACGCGCTGGGGGGAAGTCGAGGTGTGCAGGGCAGGGCAGCGGCCCCTGGAGAAAGAGCCTTCCTGAGGCGCAGAGGGTGGGGGCTCTCACTGCATTCTTGTCTTGCATTAGAAAAATATTCCACATTGAAAACTGACAGTCTCCAGAGTGGAAATACCAAAAATCTTCAAACAAGGCAATTAATTTTCCCATTCAACTAGAGGTTTCTTTTGGCAAACTCTGAACATTAACGTGGCTGGAAGTCAATTCGTCACCCACATTGAAAATAAGAGAGTCATACATCAAAAGGGAAATGAAAAAAGGTCACGAGGGCACATGAAAATGGACCGGTTTCCAGAGTGTCCTTTGAAAAGTAGTATCAGATGTGTCCACTGGTTTCCAAGCTAATGGGCACAGCGGGGCTGCTGGGCTCTCCTTTTTGGGGTGCCTTCTCCCCAGCACCCCTGGGGGCAACCTCTTTGACACCCAAGAGAACTCGCCCTGCTCCCAACAGCCCTCCCTCTCGGGCGACAAGCGGGGGTCCCTGCCCTGGGGAGAACGTTTCAGGCCCCTGAAATGCAGCATCACGAGAAAACGCTCGAAGTCCAGGATGGTTACAAACGCCTTTCTTCATTATGATTTTTTCCCCTTGAGCTTGCTAATTAAATCATTAAAATTTTATCTTCGCTTAACCATGGATAAGAACCATTGGAAATATTTAATTAGTATGCTGCGAGGGGTACACGGGAGCCGGGAGTCTCTGCAAGTTGGGACCGTTAGGAAGGGAGGCGGAGGCAGGCGGGGCGGGAACAGGGACACAGGAGGAGAGCTAGGGAGACAGGGCGGACGGTCCACTTACAGACGACTCTGCCACCCTCCCGCCGCGATGGGAGCCAGCAGAGGAGTCGGCCCCACCTGCCCGGTCCTGCGCCTCTGCCTTTGCTCCCAGCTTTGGCCGGCGGCCAGGCTCTCACCCGGAGAGGCATCTGTGTGCACGTGCCTGCCTCTGCGTGTGCACATGTGCGTGTGTGTGCACGTGCAAGAGACGGCGAAGACGAGACGGAGCGGTCCCGGGCCCTCGGCCAACAGTCTAAACTGCATTTCAACTTTTACATGCATTTACATTCAGGGTCTCCGAGTTCCCTGCCCTCCTCCCACTCCCAGCCAGCAAAATAAAATATCATGAAATAAAATTGAAGTAGTGCCACTCCGAGGTCAAGCTAATATTCAGCAGGTTGGGAAAAAGGGCCCCTGGGAATCGACGCTGCCAGTTCCAAGCCAGTCCCGGGTGCCCAGCAGCTTGCTAAATGCTTTCTAGGATCTCACATCATCCCGTGACCACGCCAAGGTCGGTATTACCATCTCCTTAGCCACGACGGATCTATTCCTCTGGCTGCATAACAAAGACCACACACTCGGTGACTTAGAACAACATGTATGGCCGCACAGTTCTGGAGCCGGGAAGCCCGAGGTCCCGGTGTCCGCAGAGCTGTGCTCGCCCCGACACCTGCAGGGGACCCTTCCCCTGCCTCTTCCGGGTTCAGGCAGCCCCAGATGTTCTTGGGTTTGTGGTGGCCTCTGTCCCATCTTTACAAAGCATTTTCCCCGTCTTCACATCCCCTTCCCTCCACATGTGGGTCTGAGTCCAAGTTTCCTCTCTAACAAGGACACAAGTCCTACTGGATGGGGGCCCACCCCAATGACCTCACCTTCACTCTACCTCTGCAGAGACCCCGTCTTCAGATAAGGCCACATTCCCAGGGCCTAGGGGTTGGGACTGCAACATGTCCTGCTGGGGACACAAGCTGACCCAGCACCAGGCCTGGGAGAGATTTTGAAGCTCATGCAAGGTCATCGGGCTGCCAAGTGTGGGAGCTGGATTCACAGCCCAGGCTGACCTCGGCGCCAGCCTGCTAACAGCTGTGCTGTTCGGGGGGTGTCCGAGGCCTTACATGCAGGGGCTTCTGCTCCCCGCCACCTGCTCCCAGAAGGTCCCAGTCCTGGGGTCATCCAGGCACGGCCGGGGCCCAGAGCCGGTCAGCCCCTTCTCTCCTGGAGGCTGCTGTGTTTGTGCGTCACTGCTGTTTGGTGGGATGTCAGGGTTCACCACACACACGGGTAGATCTCCATGAGCAAGGTCCCAGGGGCCTTGCAGGGCAACCCCCCCAGCTCCCCCAGCTGCCCTGCTCATTCCTGGCCCGAGGGCCAGCAGGACAAGGTGACGGGAGGGGACGAAGTGATGCTCTCCTGGCTGGGGCCTGAGGATGTTGGGATCAGAGGGGCCTCTCAGACCCTCCTTGTGTCCTGACCTGGGGTCACCAGCCCAGGGGCCCTGGGGGATCACTCAGGGTTTGTCCAGGAGGGAGGGGCCTGACATGCCTTCTTGGGGCCCCCATGGTCAGTGCCTCCCCCCATCCCCAGGGTTTCTCGGTCACCCCCACCCCCATCCTGCTTGGGGCAGGGCTCCAGGTGCCAACCAAAGAGAGGAGGCTGGAGGGGGCAGAGAGAGGGGTGGTCTCTGAGAGCCGGCACCCGCCCTCGCGTCCCGCCCACTCAGGGCCAGTGGACAGTCTCTTCGGACGGCTCCACGCTCACTCCCACCGTAAGTGAACAGGTCCGGGGCCGCCGTGCAGGTACAGACAAGCCCCAGGCCTGTCGGTGCTGCCGCCACACTTTCTGCAGGAGGGCGCAGAAGAGGGGAAAGAATTCCCATCAAACACGGTAATTCTTAAAATCCTTTGAGGCAACCCACAGGAGAGAGTCAGCAAAACACTGGTGCCAAACCGCTGTTCTGCTGTCAAGGTGAAGACACGGAGGAAGAGAGCACGTGGGTGCCAGCGTTCACAAAACACAAGGACACAGGGCGGCAGGGAAAGCGGCAGTGGCAGCCGCGAGCCTGATCCGTGCGCCGCCGCGGGTCGCGGGACCGAGTGTGTGGTTCTTGTCGGTCTCGCTCACTCCCTCGGGGGTCTCGCCCTTCGCTCTGGGACAGGCTCTGGGCCGCAGACGGCTAGTCCAGCGAGCTCCCTGTGCATTAGGGAAGCAGGATTTCTGCTCTGGGGCGGACACAGCCAGTGACACTCTGGTCTCAGTGATTTCTTCAAAGAGTCGAGGGAGGAGTATGCTGAGAGGGGCAGGGAGATAGGGAAACAGACCCTGCAGCCGTTGTGACCACATCACAGCAAATCCACCGTTTCTTCCCAGCCAGGGAGACGGCAGGTGGAGAGAGACAGGACTGGAGGACTCACGCTGACCTCGGCACGAGCACACAGGCGCCCCCCAGCCCACGGCAAATAAGGGCTTTCCCTGCTCCCCCGGGAGTGTGAGCCCAAGAAAGCTCTGGTTAGATTCTCAGGCTGGGCAGAGACAAGTCGCTGTTTCTTTCTTGTTAGGAGAGAGCATTCCACAGGAGAAAATGCAGCAAGGTCTCTGCCAGGTGCACCCGGGACCGTCTGTCGCCCCTGGCACTCCCCGGGGCTCTGCTGATGCCCCAGGCAATTAAAGTGGCGTGGGATGGGGAAGCGCTCTTAGTTGCTCCTGAAGAACTGACAGCAACTCGCCATCAGCCTTAGTGCCCAGCTCCATCCTCTCTCCGTAAATTGAGCCATGTGGCTCCCGCGGGCACTGAGGTCTCTCTAATGACTGGTCACTGAGGCTGGAAGTGTCCTCTGCCTGCCCTATGGAGAGTGGGCAGAGCCCACTTTTCTCTTCTCTACCACACGATTCCCTGGGGCCATTGCCAGTAACAGTCTAAGAGCCCTGGACTTGCACGAGTTGGCTGTAGCTCAGTGGTAGAGCGTGTGCTTAGCATGCGCAAGGTCCTGGGTTCCATCCCATGTACCCCCATTTTGTTAAGTCTTGGACTTGCTGCCTGAGGGGTGTTACAGGCACCAGCAGAAATCCACCCCCACTGAGTCAGTCGTCTCATCAAGATCCTCAGCTCAGCCGTGGGCACACCACAGCCTGAGAAGCACTTCTCTTGGTGCTCCAATCCGGGCTGCACCCGTGGCCCCCCCCAGGACAGACAGCAGGAGGCGAGAGGTTCCAGGGACAGTCCAGGAAGCAAAGACCCGCTCGTGAAGATGTCCTCCGTTGCGGACCGAATGTCCCTATGCCCCCAAATTCACGTGGAGGTTCTAATCCCTGGTGTGGCAGCACTGGAGGTGGGGCCTTTCAGGAGGTGACTGGGTCATGAGGCTGGAGCCCCATAAAAGGGAGCCCAGAGATCTCTGCCCCTCCCACCGCATGAGGACACAGAGAGCAGGTAAGATGCCATCTGTGAACCAGGAGGAGGGCTCCCACCGGTCACTGAGTCTGGGGGCACACTCACCTTGGACCCGCCAGCCTCCACGTCCATGCGGAGTGAATGTCTGCTGTTTACAAGCCTCCCAGTCGCCGGAATTTTATTACAGCAACTTGAAGGGGCTGAGACAGCCTCCCCTGCACGTGGAAAAGCATTGCTGCTTTTTGAGCTGGGCTTCCTGCAGGGTAAAACGAGGGGTGTGTACCCCCCAGATCTGGTAGAAGGTGGTGACCCCCAGAAGAGAACCCAAGAGCGCGGAGAACACAAGACGAAGCAAAAGGACGCCTTGGTCACGTACCCCCCTCCCCCACCTGTGCGAGCGTGCGCTGTCGCCCTCTGCTGGGCAGCGCGAGAACTACAACCGGGGGCTGCGTTAGGACGCCTACCGGACCCTGTAACCGTTTCAGCAACAGAGACAAATACGACCCCAGCCAGGAGTGCCTCGGGCTGCTCTGTCCTGGACGCTCTGCTCGGGCCTTTCTGTATTAGCCCGTTTCATACTCACAGCTCCCCGTGCGGCTTTTCTTTTATTGTTGTTATTATTATCGTCTCTTAAATACCGCAGTGCCTGCCTCTGGACGTCACTGGGCCTGTTTCCTGGCGTAAGACCCAGGACCGGGGCAGAGACGTCACCACGTCGGCCGCGTCTGCGTGCGCGGCTCGTGGCGTTAATCCGCTCCCCCGGCCGTGCAGCGTCACCACCCGCAGCTTCAGAACGTCCTCTCCCCGGACGGCAGCTCTGCACCCGCTCAACACGGACTCCCCGCCCCCTCGTCCAGCCCCTGCAAACGGGCTTCCTACTTTCTGGCTCCATGATTCCGACGACTCTAGGAACTTCAGGGAGTGGGTGACGTATTTCTTTCTCGTAATTCACCAATTTGAACTCAGCCGAAGCCCTTCAGTGTTTTACTTCAAGGAACCAGACATGGCAACCTTCAGGCGCAGGTGCTGCTGTGTCTAAAAATAATCTCAAAAATAAACTTGTGACATGAGAGCCGTGGCCACACACAATCTTACTTTTCTGGAAATGGGCTTCAAACAAACAGAGAAAGAGGACGGAGCAGCGGGGAGCAGCAGTAACAGCAGGAACCCCGGCTCCTTCGGGAAAGTTCTGGAAAGCAGCAGTGCAGCGCTTCCGTCCGGCGCCCGACCTGGGAAGCCGCGTGTCCACCCGTGGCCTCTCCCCGGCGGCGCCGCCTGCCCCTGGTGCGTTTCTAAGCCGAGCTGCCCTGCGTCTGAGCGGTTGTCACGGCCGCCGGCCACAGCCAGGTCCCCGAGCCAGAGGTGGCGGGTCCAGCTTCGGAGGCAGGAAGCCAGGCAGCGGGTGATGGAGACGCACCGATCTCCCGGGCGCGCAGCGGCGCCCCCGGTGGGCAGCCAGAGCTGGACCCGGCTTCCTGTTGGCAAAGGAAGGAGAAGTCCAGAAAGACCCTCGCCCAGAGGCCCAAACCCTTGGAGGGGGCCCCCCCATCCTTCCAACATGGCCGCCAAGTTCTCTCCCTACAGGGGACCCGAACGAATTCCTTTGCCCCCGGGGAGTTTCATCCCCTCTTGTTCGTCAGATCACCTGGAGAAGCTGGTTTCCACCTGAGCTGGGTTCTCGGGTCCCAGCCAAGGCACCCCCAGGCTGGAGTCTCCCATTCAGCTCCTTGAAGAGTGGCGAGCCTCCTTCCCTTAAGGACATCGCCGGGCGGTGCAGCCACGGGGGGGGGGGGGGGGAGGGGGAGGGCAGGACTTCTCTCTGAAATGGAGGATTTCCAGCACCGAACGCGACCGAGGCTAGACGGCACAGGCTGGTCCCCAGGGGGTCAGCTGCTTCCGCGGAACGAGGCCCCGTTCCCCCTTCTGCTCAGAACTAACCTCACCTCGGAAGAAGCACCGCCTGCTTCTTAAGAATCCTCCTCAGGCCTGAGCGCTGACGGGGTCACCCCGAGGGGCTTGCTGAGGCCTTACTGTCCTGTTTAGTTTAGGGGTGTTTTCACCACTCATCCGTTCAAATCCTCCTCTCTGTCTCCTTTCTGAAGGGGAGCCGGTTCGGGACAGGGGGCACAGCCTGTGTGCTCCAGCCCTCCCCCCTCCCCACTCATCCAGGCAGAAGAATGAGACGGGGGACTTGCTTCCCTCCCCTGCTTTAAGGAGCAAGACTTCCACCCCCCTGGGCTTAGCTGCAGGGAGCACGAGGTGCGGGGGGGACAGTGGGGATCTGCTGGGGGGAGTGGGGGAGCAGCGCCATCTGCAGAGCTGAACTTGGGGAGGGCTTGGGGGCCAGGGGCCCAGGAGGTTCCCAGGCAGCCTCCTGGGAGGCTGGCTCTGATGCCATCCCAGAATTTGGTTCAGAGTCAAAGCAAAGCAATGAATGTGTTAGCTGGAACACAGCCCTGAATTCTCCCCAGGAAATTCTCTGAAAAAGAGATTTAACCTGGGCGGGTTTCAATGAGGTGATGAATTACCCAGCCTCTCTCCAGCCTTTCATATCCACCGTTCCACTTTCCTACCTTGGGGGAGACAAATGGATGCAAAACACCCTTAAATTCCCGGGCGCTTCAGAGTTTCCAAAGGGCCTTTTCTTAACTTGTCTCTGGCCATCTGCTGGGCAGATGGGCGAGATGTCATAACAGGAGCTTGGGTGAAGGTCCCCATCAGACCAATAGAGAAATAGGACACAAATAAGGTCCAATGACTTTTCCCAAGTCCCACAGCCTGGGAAGTGTGGTTTGGACCAGAGCCCGGGTCTCCATCTCCGAGAAGTGGCTACCATACGGGACAGCACAGATAGAACACCTCCAGGGTCACAGAGTCCTGCTGGACAGCGAGCACCGCAGAACAGGGCTGCTCCGGTCACAGCCGGCAGACACAGGCCCTGCCTGTTTTTGTGAAGGATGTTTTAATGGAACACGGCCAAACCCATTCCTTTATACCTGGCCCCGGGCTACCTTCTGCGCTCCAAGCATAGAGTTGAGTCCTTCCCACAAAGTTAAATATTTAATACCTGATTCTTTACCAAAAAAGTGTGCCTACAAACCCTGCTCTAGAAGACTCAATGTCTAGTTCCCCTCAGGACCCCTCAGTGTCATTCACAGGTCCAGAACCATCTCCAACTGCAGAAATCCCCCCTCTGTCCACCCCGGTTATTGGGGTGAACTGGACGCATCTGTCTGAAAAGAAGTGTCGTTTTTCAGTTAAAGGATGACTTTTTTTTCTTCCTTCTGTTCCATTCTTAGCAGCTTTCTTCCTGCTGTGTCTCCACCCACCCCCTCGCCTGTTCTAGCTGCGAAAGACATCTCACCTGCTCTAATGGATCCGTTTCACGGGGTCTTCGGAACGAAATAATCCAGGGACCATACATGCAGTGCACCAGACTGACATTATTTTATGGAGCCTTCCCAGTAATCCTATGGGACAGGGGCTGTTATCAGCTCATTTTATAGGTGGATGCACTTAGGTCTTTCTGAAGCCAAAAGCCTGTGTTCCAACCACGTGCATTACTGTCTCCTGGGGATAACAATGACTTGCTTCCAAAGAGTCAGACTTTTCACTGCGGAAAAATCTGAAACGTCTACAAAGGCAAAGAACACTCACTGAACCGCCGTGAACCCTCACCCAGCTGCAACACCCTCCAGCTCACTGCTGATCCTGGTCTATCTCACAGCCCATCCCCAGTGGGCTCTGGATTCTTTGAGGCAAGTCCTGGGCATTCTGTCATTTAATCTGTAAATATTTCAGTATCCATCTTTTAAGAAAACGTAAGCACAATACCATTATCTCACCTAAAAATACTCACGATGATTTCTTAGCATCATCAAATATCCAGCCAGTGATCGAAGTCCTCTAACTGTTCGAGATACTTTTCTTTTATTGTTTTTAAATGAGAATTAGGGTCAAAAGATGACCCGGACATCGTGATTGGTTGCCCCTTCCCTTCTGTCTCTTCTGATCTGTGCCCCTCCTTTTCTGCGCAATTATTTAGTTAAGTGATCATTTAATTAAATTATTTAATGAAGACATGGAATCACCTGCTGTAAAGAGTTTGCCACCGTCTAGATCTTGATGGTTTCGTCTCCGTGGTGTCATTTAAGGAGTTCCTCTGTCCTCTTTTTTCCTGAAGATTGGAATTGGGTCTAGGGGATTGATGAGCTTCAGGTTTTGGTTGGGGGCAAGGACATTGCATCACGCAGGGCTGCGTCCTTCTGTTGGGACCCAGAATGCTCCATCTGTGTCTTCAGGGGTGAGGCAGTGTCAATGGCCTTTAATGGCCATCACGTGGGTCCATGAATTCATTCGAGGCTGCAAGATGGTCCTATTTGAATTCCACCTTCCTCTTCATTGACTAGCTGGAATACTTCCAGAGGGAGGACCCTCCTCTCATCCACATGCAGTCACCTGGCCGGAGGTGCACATGCTGGGGGAAAGGCAGGATACACGCTTGATTTTTCCCCCTTTATTGATCAATTTTTGAAATGAGTTGGCACCCTGGCATCCTCCAAAGGAGGTCAGTGAGGGGTTTCTTTCCTCTTTAAACATCATGGACTCATGGGTTTAAACATATTTGATGTGTTTCGATCCACTGTGCTAGTTATCTTTAAGGACGCTGAACAGCTGGATGGCGTCTGTTGGACCAACTTCCCCTACATGTTTGGCAGCTTCTAACACGTAGCCATCAGGATTGACAGGGCTGGGGAAAGATAGGGTCCCCTCCTCTTGCCACAGACAGCAGCACCCCACCCGGTCAATCCAAGATCTGCCCACATGCAGATGCACGGTTCATGGACAGAGCAGCAGTAAGCAGAGAATGTGTTAGAACCCAGCCAGGTGGTAGGAAGGAAGGGCCAGGCACCATGCCTGGTGAAGAGTGAGAAACCCGAACCCAGTTTCCACGGGGAGGAGTGTGCCTTGTAAGGATATGTTTGACGCAGACACCGGATCCAAGCCTTCAAACACACCTGCACATCCACAGGCCCCTGCACACCAGCGCACAAGCACAACCACTGCTCCTGGGGGAATACTGCCCGCGGCCGTTTCCCCCGCTGAGCGCGAAGCTGACTAACGCGGTTTGAAAAAGGAGCAGATTCTGCTTCTTCAGGCATCTCTATGTCCATGTAAGTCTCCTTTTCTATCCTCCCATCTCAGACCTGGGACCAGCCGAGCAGGGGCGTTCTGGGCTAACCCGCGATTGTGCAGTCTAAGTGGGCTTTCCTGTGCCACTTCCCAAGCCCGCAGATATCCACTGGCATTCTGCCTATTTTGTTTTCTCAGTCCCTTCTCAGAACAGGGCATTAGAGGTAAATTATTTATACCCCAAGAAACCAAAAGAAAGAGAGAGACCCCCCAAAAAAGCAGTCGCTTCTGGGTGGCTGTCTTGCAGGTGTCTGCCTTTCTCACTAAGAAATATTTTATTCTCTCTTCATTTTTGAAAATTTCATTTGTGTACGGCTGCTGGAGGACAGCGTTACTGATTTCTTTAAAATATTTATACTGAATTACAACATCAGATAGACACATGGATTAGCAGGAGCCGTTCGGAACAATATGCCCACAAAGTTTATTTTTGAATAGAAAGTTGAGAAGGCTGTGTCTACAAACATCAAATGACTCATTCTTTGCTAATTACTGACACCTGCAGCAGAACCGCTCTCCACTAAAACTCAGCATTTCGGTTAATTTCTGCTCCAATTAGTGTGGTAACAAATGCATCGCCTGCTTGATTTAGAAATGCAGAGGCTGCACAACTTCAGGAGCTTTCAATTTGCTTCCTAAATTCTAGCAAAGAAATCAAGAAAAGGCAACGGTTTGGGCTTCACAGCCCAACCCAGGTGGTCAGGGGGTCCCTGACCTACAGGCAGGGTTGCTTGGATACCAGTCAGTCCAATCTCTTAAGCGGAGCCAGTGGGGAGTTTAGGGGTTGGGGTCAGACCATCTTGGGTTCACATTGCTGCCCTACCGTTCACATTCTGTGTGACCTTGGGCAACTCGCTCAGCCCCTCTGAGGCTCAGGACGGGGATAAACAACTGGTCCCATCTCACCGTGATGTTGTTGCGGCGAAGTCCTCGGAACGCGGGAGGTACTCCATGAACATATTCTCCGTGACTGCTCCCGGGATCAGCCCCATCTTTCTGGAACCTTCAGCTCTCCAGGCTTAGCTCCTATTCGAGGTCCCCCTGCTGCAGGCTCCTGCCTCCCGCTAGTCCACGACATAGTTGTCCCATCATCCTCACCTGGCCTTTCTGTTCCCAGGCCCAGCCCCCCAGATGGAGCGCAAAAGAGTGATGGAATCGCCACCCAGGGTCTGGCACCCCCCCGTGCAGGAATAATAATACCACTTCCCTGTTGCAAGGTGCCTGGCCAAGCGCCTTCTGTGCGTTGACTCCGTAAATTGTCGCGACTCCCAAGAGGCAGGTACTGTTGTCCCCCCATTTTGTGGATGAGGAAACCGAGACTTTAGAAAAAAGTAGTCCAAAAACATAGAAACAGACAATTGACAGAGAAGGAAATCAAAATTGCCTATCCAGCTCTGGAAAAGTCACTCCAACTCACAAGCCACCGAGGAAAGGATGGATGTTGTTAAGTTAAGTGGATGATGAGCTACGATTCTTCAGGTACATTAACAAATAATTAAAAGGGCAACAACATCGAAAGCCGGCAAGAATGTGGAAAACCAGGTGCTCGTGTACCTGGCGACAGAGGGTGAAATACAGCAACATTTACAGGAATCAACTTCACAACGCTTAAAGGACTTACCTTTTACATTTTAATAGGTAAGCAGCCTCACTTCTGAGACTGTCCTACACAAATCAGATCAACAGTCACGAAAGTTATGTACCGGGCGGCAGTGGCAGCATTGTTTGAGGTAAGGACAGTGAAGTGTTCCCACAACACTGCAGTGGAGACAAAAAGTGGAAACAGTTCAAGGTTGTTAAAGGATTTTTTTTAACTAAAAATAGAGTTGCCATATGATCCAGCAATCCCCCTCCTGGGCATATGTCTGGGGAAAGACACGTGCACCCCAGTGTCCACAGCAGCACTGGTATATTTATAGAATGAAACACTACTCAGCCATAAAAAAGGAATGAAATAATGCCCTTTGCAGCCACACAGATGGACCTAGAGATCATCACACTAAGTGAAGTAGGTCAGAAAGAGAAAGACAACTACCATATGGTATCACTCGTATGCAGAATCTAAAATATGACACAAATGAACTTATTTGCAAAACAGAAACAGACTCACACACATAGAAGGCAAGCTTATGGTGACCAGTGGGGAAAGGGGTGGGGGAGGGGTAAACTAGGAGTCTGGGATTAGCAGATACAAACTACTATGTATGAAACAGATGAACAACAAGGTCCTACTATACAGCACAGGGAACTGTACTCAGTATCTTATAATAAACTACAGTGGAAAAGAATGTGAAAAAGACTATGTGTGTATATACGTATAACTGAATCACCGTGCTGCACACCAGACATGAATACAATACTGTTAATCAACTGTACTTAAATTTACAAATAAATATAATTTAAAAGGAAAAAAGGGGATTGTTTTTAATTGAGGGGAAGTGGAAACAAACTAAATTTTCATGCATACAGAGTCACTTCGTAAATTGTGGACGGCCATATTATGGGATATCACGAAACAGTTTAAAAGAACAAATGGCAGCTGTACGTGCTCAACGGCTGAGTGAAAAGCCACCCTGAGCTGCTCTTTAAAACGGGTCATAGAGCAACATTTTAGCTGATAGGAAACTATATTCCATTATTTTAAGCAGCGTAATACCATAATGCACGCCCAGCCTGTTTGAAACCCCAGGCAAGTCCCCCAAATTAATAAAACTCTCCCCAACACCCACCTAACAGTCCACCGAGTAATTTTGCGTAACATCAGGCATTTAAAACCCCAATAACCTAATTATTTAACACTTCGTGCACTCACCCGAGGGGGTGTGTGTGCACACTCAACGGTAAGGTTCTCCGCTATTGCAATTAACCTGTGATACCAGCAAATGCAAAATATGTGAAAGACACACAGTGAGTGCAAATAAGACAGCAAAATAATGTGAGCGAGGGAGCGTTTTAATAAGGGTGGTTTACTGATTGAAGAGTCCAGGTGAGGAGGGTGATGGCGCTGTGAGGCCACCCGGCTGCCCTTCAGGGAGGAACCCGTCTCCCCAGCTGCTGGCCATGCTGTGGGCAGACCGCCTTCAGCTGTGAGCCCTTCGGGAACTGCGTCCCCCAAGGCTCTGTCCCTTCCTGGGACAGCTGGTCCGTGCGGGTCACTGGCCTCCTGGTCTGATGGGCAGAGTCAGCCATCTGCTCGCCCCCTCAAGGATGAGCAGGGCGGGCAGGCTTGGGACCAGCTAGTTTGCATCATGTCAGTGGGCCCTGGGGCACAGTGGCTGTCGCTGGTCTTCTGGTACCTGCCCTGGGGGACGGGGGGGGGGACGGGGGCAGGGGGATACAGTGGCCCAGAGTGTGGGAGCCCCTGGAGGAGGGGTGGGGTGGGCTCCGGGTTGGCTGGTTTGCATTTGACAGGCGTGCTCGCAGGGGGAAAGTTTGTTGTCGCTAGGACCCCACCACCCTGGGAGGGGCAGTCCCTGCAGGGTCAGCAAAGTGCCAGCTGTGAAAACATCAGAGCAGAAAATAAAGGACAAGCTAATACACCTGTGCGGTGAACGAGTGCGGCGGAGAGGACAGAGAACCCCACTGGCAGGCACAGGGCAGGCAGGTGCACCATCTAATTTCCCATCCCGTTGCTCCACCTCCAGCCTCCACGGATGCCTTGCGGGCTCCCGGGGCAAGAGAACACGCGCACTGGGGCCTCCTTCTGCTTCACCTGCTGCCCTGCCCCCGGCACCAGCTGCCCTTGACCTCCGCCTCTCCCCAGGTAGGGTTCCCTGAGGTGGATCCGGCTGCGGCATGCAGGCTCTTTACTGAGAAGGGGGCTCACGCTGGGGAGCAGAGGGGAGGAAGCGGGCGTTGGGGGGCGGGCAGAGGCGCTGGGTGCAGCTTCATCCAGGCCTCCTCCTGCCCTGAGGAGGGCTCTGGGGTCAGACGGCCCCTCGGC
The DNA here is from genome assembly GCF_048564905.1 of Vicugna pacos. Taxonomy (NCBI): domain Eukaryota; kingdom Metazoa; phylum Chordata; class Mammalia; order Artiodactyla; family Camelidae; genus Vicugna; species Vicugna pacos. The sequence goes on from NC_133004.1 coordinate 45,259,269, forward strand.
GGGGCTGGGGTTGCCCTCCCAGCGGGGCCGGGAGAGAGGCATGGGCCTGCCGAGGAGGGATGTGGGAGGCGCATCTGTGTGCAGAGACAGAGCGTGGCTCGGAGGGAGGCTGGGAGGCCGCGCATGCGGAGTCTGGCGAGTTAGGATCAGGAGCACCTTGGTCGTGGAGGGCCTTCTGGGCCTTCTGGGTTTAGAACCGCTGATGGCGGGTTAAGCAGGGCTGGTGGAAGTTTCGGATAATCTGCTCTGCTGTCCTGGGAGGACTGCCCGGAATCCACACCTGGCTCCGTTTTTGTCCAGTGACTCAATGGACGGGTGCAGGTTGGAGCCTTGCAGTCGGGGGTCGGGTAGGGGACAGAGTCTGGAGATGTTTGAAACGCTGCTGGAGGACCTGGCGACTGTTGGGAACGCGTCGTGCTGGGGGGGGCGGCAGGCTGAGGGAGGCTGGCAGGGGGTGCCCTGCTGTGCCCGCAGGTGGGTTCGTGTCCAGGCGTCTACCTGGAATGGAGCTCTAGGGCAGCGCTGGCCAAGGGAGGAGTCGCCAGCCTGCAAGACAAAGGCGTCCTGAACGGAGCCAGGGCGACATTTCTAAGTGCTGCACTGTGATTTTCCTTTTTTCGCGTGATACACGTGTCTGGTTTTGGTCTCAAGGTGATGCTGGCCTCTTAGAATGAGTTCAGAAGCGCTCCTTCCTCTGCGCTTCTTGGGAAGAGTTTTACAAGGATCAGTGTTAACTCTTCTCTAAATGTTTGGTGGAACTCACCTGTGAAGCCTTCAGGTCCTGGGCTTCTGTTGGAAGCAATAGGCCAATATCACTGATGAACACAGATGCAAAAATCCTCAACAAAATACTAGCAAAACAAATCCAACAGTATGTTAATAGGATCATCGTGGGATTTATCCCAGGAATGCGAGGATTTTTCAACATCTGCAAATCAACATGATACATCACATTAACACACCGAAGAAAAAAACCATATGACCATCTCAAAAGGTGCAGCAAAAGCTTTTGATAAAATTTAACATCCATTTACGATAAAAACTGTGCAGAAAGCAGGCACAGAGGGAACACACCTCAACATAATGAAGGCCACATGGGACACACCCACAGTTAATATCACACTCTGGTGAAAAACTGGAAGCATTTCCTCAGAGTGCTGCACTGAGGCTCATCCCCGCAGGCCAAGCTCACCAACCGGCTTCCCTGCTCCTCCCTCGGGTTCTCTGCCCTCCCTTCCTTTTGTGTCTTCCTTCCCTCCCTAAGGTACCATTTTGAGCATCAGGGTACTGGGCAGCCTACCATGGCTTAAGATAACCTGGCAAAAATTCTATGGGACATAAAATTCATTAGCAATACCTAGTTGTGCCTTAATTGTTCAGAAAGCTGTTTCCATTCAACCCCAAACTAGGGTGAGATGCTGGGTGGAGATCTACGTAGACGTCTGCCAGTATGAGTTGAAAGGCTTCAGGAAGATAGTTTATCCTCTCCGAGGCTGTTCCCTGGGCTCCAAAGTGCAGCAGACGCCAGACCACAGGCTGCAACAAGGACCCGTGAGACCTCCCTGTGAAGGTCATTCTTGGCCTTCTTGAAGCAGCTCTTATTTTTGGCCTTGGAGGTATGAAATACTCAGTCCTCACCGGAGCAGGATGCCTCCTTGTCATCTCTCTCTTCCTTGTCCCCTGCCTCTCTGCTCCTCAGTGGATGTGACCTGGGGCAGCCGTTTCAGAACCAGAACACAGCACCTTCCCCTTCTCCCACCCCTGTTGCCACGTGGCCCCATGCTGCTCCCCATAACCTGCATCCTGCCTCTGCATTTTGCAACAGCGTTCTTAGTAGATGATTACGAAGCAGAATGTGGTCCTTTCCAGGAGCGACGTTGCTCAGGATAAGTCGCAGCGAGGCTCCCTTCTCGTTCCTCCTCCCGTGTGGCGTGTGCTTTGCCATCTGAGAGACCGGTGCTGGACGGCTAACTGCATTAATGTAGATGACTATGCTACGTGCTCCCTATTGTCATGATTGTTCCCGCTTTTAATTTCTGAATTTCTGATTGCTGCCCACGTTGCTGCCCCAGTCCTTGAACGTGAAGATTTCCACTGCACCCAGTAGCCTTGCTGCATGAGAAACGAATGACATGGGTGAAACTGTACAGACTTTGTGAACGCCTGATGGGAATGGAGCAACAGCGCTGACTGTCGAAGCTGGAGGGGCATTGCCCGGGAAGAGACACCAGCCTGTTCACTCACAACGCTTCCAAAGGCAGGTGATCGTCAAGGTTTGGGGCAACTCACATCACCTCTGATTATAACAGCGTTCCTTACGGCGGTACCCTGATTATTACGTGCAAGATGCTTGTTTATCAAAAGGGCTGAGGGGGCACCAAAGAATTCTTCAGGCACACGCTTTCCTCTGCATTGCTGGTCCGGCTCCCCAGCCCCCAGAGGCAGAGGGAATCAGAAGCCATAACAATCAAATGCTTGACCTCTCTGTGCCTGCCTCATTCCCTTCGTCACATGCCATCAATATACATCTTGCTCCCAGGCCATAAGGTGATGTTAGTGACCTGTTGGCTTTAGAGGGGTGAGCCGGGGAGCCAGGAAGTCATTCATGGGCCAAAGATGACAGGTGACCGGGCTCTCACAGCGCGTGGTCCCGAGACCACCAGCCGGGCATCACCCGGGAGCTTGTTAGACATGCAGCGCCCCCTAACCTGGGGCATCAGAAACCACCCCTGTGGCGATTTACTGAGGCTCACAGGTGGTGAGCATGCCGAAGCTCGAGAAGCACTGGTTCAGGAAAGAACTTCATCTCAAGAGTGAAACCAGAGAGACGTAAGAGCTCTTGTGCAAAAGGAGGTCCCGGGACGTTAAGTTGTGGCCAGCTTTTAGAGCATCGCAGCAGCAAGGACCCAGGGGGAGCTGGGGGTCTCCTGTTGACAGTTCGGAACATTTCAATTAAGTGAACAGGCACACTCTGTTTATTGCGTTTTGCAGACGTTGTTTCTTTTCCCCACAACTTCGAGGTCTGTGGCAACCCTGCGTCCACCAAGACTATCGGTGCCGCTCTTCCAGCAGCATTTGCTCACCCCCTGTGTCTGTGTCACACCCTGAGATTCTCACCATATGTCTAACTTCTCCATATTACTCTGTTATGATGACCTGTGGTCAGTCACCTCTGAGGTACTATGATGACGTGCTGAGGGCTCAGATGATGGTCAACACTTTTCCGCAAGAAAGTGTTTCTTAACTCAGGCAGGTGCACTGCTGTTTTCGGCAGGATGTTACGGCACACGCAACGGCCACAGTGAACCGGAGACGTAACTCTTCTACCGCCTGGCAAACCAGAAGCTTGTGCGACTCCCCTTCTTGTGGTGCTCTGACAGCAAACCGGTGTTCTCTCCGAGGCCTGCCCGTGATTTGTTTCTCAGCGATTTTGACCCAGTAGGGTTTCAGCAATTACTTTTTCAGGGGGTGAATATGAACCAGAAAGCAGCACCCAGGTGGTTTTCTCTGTCTCAGACCAGGTCAGCTTAGAGTCCCAAACCATGGAACGCCTACCTGGCAATCTGGGGTTCTGATGCAGTGAAGAGGTGGGGGAACAGAAGAGGAAAGAAAAGAGAAGAGAAAGATGGCAGGAAGCAAAAAGTCAGAGTAAAACCTGCTCTTATTGTGGGGAAAGCACTCCAATTCTGGCCCCTGGTTGGAAAGAATCGTTTGTTCACAAGAGTTTTAATCTTTTTTTTTAGAGTGGTTCAGTACCAGGGAGCCCCAAGGCTAGGACTTCATAAATATGCTTTCCTAACTGGGAAAGCAGGGTTGTTACTCCTGACCTGTGCCAGTGCAGGGTGCCAAGGACAGGTATCCCCCAGAGATAAACGTGCTTGTGGAAGGCGGCAGGCAGACCCAGGGCGATGTCCGCGTCCTGTGGCTGCCGCAGCAGAACACCACAAAGCAGCGGAGACGTACTCTCCCCCAGCTCTGGAGGCTGGGAGCCTGAGATCAGGGTGCCGGCAGGGCTGGGCCCCCTCGGAAGCCCGGGGGAGGATACTTCCTGCCTCTTCCCGCTGCTGCCGGCTCCCGGCCATCCTTGGCTGTCCTTGGCCATCCCATCTCTGCCTCCGTCTTCACATGGCATTTCTCCTCTGTTCATGTGGCTTGTGTGTAGGGACCCCTGTCATTAGATTTAGGGCCAACCCCTAACCCAGTGTGACTGCACCTCAACTTAAATGCTCACGTCTGCAAAGAGCTTATTTCCAAATAAGCTCACATTCCAAGGTTCTGGGTGGACGTGAACTCTGGGGAGGGGGGGACACAATTCAACGCATGCCAAAAGGAAGGCAGCTGAGAGCTTGGCAGGAACCGCAGACGGGCACTGGGAGGCCTGCATTCTCCCGGCCGGGCACCTTCCAAGGCCTTGGTTCCCGTGTCTATAAAAAAAGGTGCCTTCAAGACTTTGAATGTCTTCAATTCTGAGGTGGCAGGGAGCCCACTGAGGACAGATGACAGGGGGCCTGCGAGGCGAAGGAACCGAGTCCTCTCTCCTTGTGCGCTCACGTGTGGGGGCACAGTCCTGAGTTTTGGTGGAATCACCAAATCAGTCTTCTTAGGACCCTGGGGTAGGTCCCTTGCCTCCCTGCTTCCATCTCCTGCTTTTAAAATTAAGCTAATAGCTCGGAGCTTGGGCGCACGAATGTCGCGAAGAACTGGTATTTAAAGGAAATGCTTCTCAGGCATGTTGAGAAGAGGAGGCACTACAGGAATGCTAACGAGGAGGTGACCCATCAAGGTTTCTCAGAGTCTAAATCCGGCAAGAGAGAGAGGAGGTGGGGTTCGGCGGGGGAGAGAACGAGCTATTTTTAATTCCTAGCCAAGAAATGATGTTTTAAAATCCACACTAATGTTATGAGCTCAGCCTGTTCGAACAATGAATTCTGTTTCCGTAATCGTCCTGTCCACGGTTAGGCTCAGAGAGCGAGCAAATCGTGGCGATTTCTAATCTAAATCTGCCCACGTTTCCAGGTTGCAGAGCGGGGTGGGGGGTGCTGCGGCAGCCCCCGGCGGTGGGAGAGCGTGGCCCCCCTGGGACCAAGCCATATGACTCATAATTAATATTTAACACTGCTTTTAAGAGTCAGTGACAAGCCCCTCAATCAGCACATATGATCAAAGGTGAGGCACCGAAGAAATGCATTATCGATCGATTTGCTTGGTGCCCTCTCTTCCCCATCTGTGTCGCTGGGTATATGTAGATCAATATTGCCTACAAGGTCCAGATTTTTTTTTAAAGGTCTCCTGGATGCAACTCTAAAGGCCGGGGTTCAGGAGTTGGAGGCAAGAAACGTTGGCAAGAAATTCATTCATTTTAGGAGAGTGTTCTGTCTCCTTCTGCTACCAGACCGGCTAAAAACAACTTGCTCTTAACTGAAGAGGATCGTATAAATTCAGTATGTTGTTTCTACGTGGTTTTAATTTTTTCAAAATGTTTAAAACATGGAAAAGCGCAGAGCTGATAGGGCAGATTCCCAGGTGCCCACCGCCCCAAATTAACAAATGCCATTTTCTGTCCTTGGGGTGTTTTTTGAAATATACAGTGAAGGAAACATCACAGATCAAGTTCAGTCCCTTCTGATCCTACAGGCAGGGGCTCCCCTCTCCCCCGCCTCTGCTGGACGGTGGGTCCTGGGCGCTTCTGCCCTCCTGTCGCGCATCCGTGAACGTTCTGTAACGCTGTGCGGGCTGCTTTCGGGTTCCTAGGACTTGCGTTCTGTCACTCACTGTTACGTTGTTGTTAACTACCCGTGTTGCTCTATATACACCTTGTTTGTTTGTTACACTTGCTTATGGGAGTCTACCCAGTGAACGCACCGGGCTTAGTCGTCTTTCTCCTGTTGATGGACTTCTGAGCTGTATCTCTTTTGCAGTGTTTCTCTTTCCACGCCCCCTGGTGTGCGGGCACCCGTGGGAATTCGGCGCCTGATCACGTGCATTTTTGGCCTTGCTGGGAGCTGCCACGTGGCTCTCCAGGAAGGCCGGATGGATGTGAGCTCCACCAACAGGGCAGGAGACTTGCTTTCCCCTCACATTCTCTCCAGCATTGACGAGTGTCCAACTTTTCTTCCTTACTCTAAACAATCTGACAGGTCGGGGAGGGGAGGGGACGTTCACATGGTTGTTGTCACCATGCCATCCTTGGGCTCTCTCTGTTGGAGGTATGAAAACGCAGCCAAGCTACAAAACCAAAGTGGGAACCAGACTGAAGGGACCTGAAACTGGAGGGTCTGCCTCCTCCAGTCTCCAGAAGCCTCAGCACCAGGACTGCCGTCCCCACCACCCCACCTACCAATTCAGTAAAACCCAGTACCACAGATGCATAAGCACTCTGAGTGTGAGCGATGGTGTTGCCGGGGCCTGGGTCCACGTGCTGGCTCTAGGACCTCCTTTAGACAACTGGCTTCACTGAACCTCAGCTTCCTCAGCCGGCACGAGTGGACGGTAATGCCCGTGGGTCCCACGAGGACTAAAGGAGACAGTGTTTGTGAGGGACTTAACACATCGCGCGGCCCGCGGTGCTCAGAGAAGGCTCGCGGAGGCTGTTCATAGCAGTGGTGTGCTGCGGGGTTGAGTCCGGACTCTGGAGACACCGTCTGGGTTTCTTTCCTGACTTGGCTGCTTGCTTGTGTCTGCCTCGGTTTTCTCACCTGTAAAACGGGGTTGCTACTCATAGCAGTCACGAAGGTCAAGAAAGATCGTTCATGGAAAAGACTCAGCGCACACCTAGTAAGTGCTCCGTGAGTCACCGCTCACAGTCCCAACAGCAAACTAGACGACGCGCAGCTGCCCTGGGATGCGGGCAGCTTCTGCTCAGAACCTTGGCCTGGAAGGCCACCAAACTGTGACGATTTCACGAGTAATACAGCTCATTTGAAGCCTTCTAGGAGCCCCACTGACTCTGGCCCCTGGGTGGGGCTGGCCTGCACAGTGGGAAGTGCCCCAGGGACCCAGGGGTCCTTCCACGCCCTGCCTGGTCCTGGGGCATAAGGGCGGGGCTGGCCTCCAAAGGCCACGGCAGGCTTCCAGGGAAGGAAGAGAGGGAGCCTGAAATGACAGAGGGGAGCCCCCCGAGGGGAAGCTGCCTTGTGCACGGCCCAGGAGGAAAGCACACCAGGCCAGCGGGGGCGGAAACGCCCGCAGGGAGCAACCTTAGTTCTCCCCTCCGGAGATTTCCCCTGCCAGCACTCTGAGTGATGGTGAATCACTCATTTCTGACGTGGTTTATTTTTCAAGGCATTTTTATAAGAAGCATCCAGCCATCTCATTTCAAACATCATTTAAATGAAGGGGGTAAAAAACCCTGCAATGTTTATTATTAATTAAACAGGATTACAGGAGCGACTTGGTGGAAACGGGCAGAGGGAAGCAGGCGCCGTCCCAAACATTTTACACTGAGCCTCCAGACCTTCCCAGGAGGGGCTTCCCAATGAGATTCCTTTTGTCATAAATCCAGATATCTATTCACGCCTATCTGCGTTTTGATGCTGGAATTAGATGCTCCGTGTGTGTGGATGTTGGAATATTTATTGACAGTTAAAATTTCATGTTCTCTGGATTGATGTTTGTGCATAGGGACAAATGACTAGTGTCTGCAGGTAGCTGGAACAGGTGTAGAGTAAAGATTATTTAACACCGACTTCTGCTTTCTGTCTTTAGAGTCTCCAGGAAATGAGAAATCAAGTCTCCAGGGATGATCCAGGTGGGAAGTGCAAATAAATGACAAACGTACAAATAAGGCAGTTACGTCTCCTATTGGCCGGGAACGGGCTTTTTCTTTTATAATCTTGTTACTGTTCCAAATTTATGCATTCTAAAAAATTTAGGGACGATTTGAAATATTTAAATGTGTTTTAAAGACTCTGCTTTGGAAATGGAGCGCTAACCTGACAGCATCCACAGTGTCTTCCACAAGCCTGCGCTCACAATGGTGCCTGAGCCCCGTGAGGGGGAGGCTCTGCAGCTGAGGCAGGACTAGAGCAACAGCCACACCCGGGCTGTCCCTGGAGGGCGCAGAGTCATCCTGGGACTGCCACTGTCCTTGGAGCACAGCCAGCAAAGATCCTCAGAGAGTGGGCCTGCAAGGATGCTTCAAATCCCCTAGACGGCTGACACCCGCCTTGTGCATTCCAGAAAACATGACCCACGTGGTGTCTTGTTTCCAACTTACACCTGGATGAACCATTCCCTGGTCGTCCCGGGACTGGAACGCCAGTTGGGGAGCCGTCCCCCCCAGGGACCGCAATAAGGAGGGCATCGTATGTGGAGAATGTTAACAACAATAAAGCTGATTTAGAGTCGACTTGCTTCTTATAATCATCGGGCACTGGCAACTCGACGTGACACCAGCCAGTGAGGACACATGCTTCCTCCCCGAGGTCCTCTCGTTGGTTCAGTCCTGGGCAATCCCCACTGCGTTCCAGCGGTGTGGCTTCAGACCAGCACGCTTGTCTGACTCACCCTCCAATAGACGTGTGTCCGACATGGAGGGCTGCAGAGTTTGCCCCCAACACTCAGGGACTCAGCGGCATGTGCCCCTCGTCAGAGGAAGTTTGCCAAGGCCAGAAATTGTTGGGGCTCGCTTGGGGTGCAGTTCAGGTCCCCCAGCCCAGTGGCACTACCTCTTCCTGGGTTTAAACAGTGGATTCAAAGTAAACAACAGCTTGGTTATTGTGAAGACAAAGAAACGGAATTTGAGTTACTTCGCTTCTGCCATTCACTGTGACCACTTGGAGTTTTTTGTTTTCAACCTTTAAAGCCGTGAAACCGAAGGAGATTGGAGAGCTGTCATATTTTTGATGCTATGTGCAAATATTAGTGTGCTCAAGAGACGGACCATTGAATTCAAACCCTGTCTTTAAAATAAAAGTTTATTTCTTAGTCGTTACTGTTTGTTTTAAAATGAAAGGAAGTTTTATATATTTATATATATATATATATCTGAATACTATGCTGTACACCAGAAATTACCACATTGTAAACTGACAACACATCAATAAAAAATGTATTAAAAATAATTTTTAAAATGAAAGGATAATATAAGAAAGTGTTGTTCTGTGATCATTACAGAAAATAATTTTGTCGTATAAAAACGGGATATTAAAAATGATGGGTTTAACCATTATATATAAAAATAGATAAACAAATTCTGTGTAGCACAGGGAACTATATTCAATGTCTTGTAATAACCTTTGATGAAAAAGAATATGAAAATAAATATATGTACGTATATGCATGACTGGGACACTCTACCGTACACCAGATCGACACACTGAAGCTGGATATACTGCAATTAAAAAATAAAATTGATGGGTTTCAGGTGTCTGTTTTGCTTGGCGTAATGCTGCGTCCCCTCAAGCTTGAACCACCAACCAGCTGGGTGCCGTGAAGTTCGGTCCTATAAGCCGTCATCCACGTCAGGTCCCTGAGGCCAGAGCCGAGGCCGCGATGACGTTTCCAAGAGTGCAATCCACAGTTAATTATTTAGGTACAGTTGTCACAAAGGCTGTGAAAGAGAACAATGTTGGGAATGAGCGCGTCAGCTGTCGATTGCTGAGCAACCAGCCACCACGAGACTGTGCGCCGCCAAACAGCGAGCGCCACGCTCTCCGTCTCCGCGGGCCGGGGGCCCTCGCAGGCCAGCGGGCTGCGTCTGGCTGAGTCTGTCGTGAGGCTGTGGACACGGCGCTGGCTGGGGCTGCACCATCTGAAGGCTCCACCTCCAGACTCACTCACTGGCTGTTGCCAGAGGCCTCGGTGCCTCCCCACGGAGACCTCGGGGAGGGGGCCGCTCCAGTGTCCTCACAGCACGGCGGCTGGCTCCCCCCGGAGCAGCCATCGGGAGAGGAAACGAGGAGGGAGGCACGGTGCCTTTTACAACTGAGTCTCAGCATCTGCCATATTCTGCTCATCAGAAGTGAGTCGCTAAATCCAGTCCACGCTCAAAGAGAGGAAAATAGGCTCCACTTTGGAGGGAGGGACAGACTCATGCTAAAACCCACATGCCAACTCTGAAGTGTGAATGGGAACCACACAGGTAAAGCAAGAGGAAAGAACGCTATGGGCAGAGGAAACAACGTGTGCAAAGGCCCTGGGGTGGGAAGGAGCAGAGGGGCTGCAGGGCAAGGAGGGAAGTGGCTCCAGATGAGGAAGGGGAGACAGGCTGGGGTAGGAACACGCCCTGGTCAGGATTCGGGGCTTTATCCTCATCGTAAGAGAAGGGCATGTATCAGAGTGCTGATGGGAGCCAATCTATTCTCTTAAGGATCTCCGTGGTGATCAAGTGGCGAATAAGTCAGCGGGAGTCAGGCACTGATGGCAGGAGGTTCCAGAAGGCAATTTCCATAACCTTCACTGGAGGGATGGTGGCTTGGCTCAGGGTGGGGGTGGTAGAAAGAGACGGCGGGGCTGGATTGGCATTTGCTGACCGACTGAGAGGATGAGAGGGAGCCCTCAGAGGGGGACGATGCTGCGGTTACTGGCTTGTGCACCAGCCGAGGAGGTGGTGGGGAACCATCTGCCCTGACAGGGCTGGAGGAGGAGCAAGTTCCAGGAGGACGACCATGAGCTTCCTTAACCGACTTAGCCTGAGAGCCCTGCCGGATGTCCAAAGGAGGGCTGGATACTCGAGGCAGGAGCTCAGGTCTGGGGATATCCATTTGGCCGTGGGCATCCATTTAGCCTCGTAGGGAAGGAAGGCAATTAATTTCAAGAAAAGAGGAAATAAGATAGCAGGTAGCATTTGAATCCCCCCCTTTTCCCCCAGCTAAATTCTAGTCTGCCTTTATCATTTGATTAGATAGACAAGAACGGCACCTGTTTGGCTCAAGCTGCTCGGGTTTGGGTAGATTTCTGTCACCAGCATTCAAAATGTTGATGAACACACCAGGCTCCTTGAGAAGAGCTTCCTGCTCTTTAGAACAGCAGACCAGCGCTTCTGCCACCGGCAGAGAGAGGGTAAGAGAGCGCTCAACCTGTGTGCAGAGGAAGGCGGGCGATGCCTTCCTGCGCATCAGCAGGAACTCGTCCTCTTTCCAGAAAACAGAGACTTACTTTCCGCATTTTACACATGGGACGTTGCAGGGTGGGAGCCCGAGGCAGATGCTGCCTCCTCCTCCTTCTTTTTTTTTCAGTTGTTATTTTTGTTGCTGATTATTAAGCAACACCTCACTTGCTGTGTAAATGCTTCCATAACCTTTGACACAGTCGTTTCAGATCTTTCCTCCTGGATGAAACCCTCAGCAGAAGTGCCCGGCAGAGGAGTCCAATTAGAAAGCGGATCACCCTCCCTCAGGTGATCAAAATTCCGCGTGTGCCGGTCCCTCCTGGCTGGCGTTCAAGGGGGAGCAACTGACGGAAGCCCCCGCGGGAGGGCAGGGCTGTGGTGGGGGACAGCCTCCTGTGTCAGCATCAGGTGCCTGGTCAGCATGTCAGCCCTGGGAGGTCACGCCCCTGGGTTCCTTTCTTAGAAGAACACAAATTACCAAAGACCTGACATGTTGGAGCAGGAAGAAGGACGCCAGACCAGACGGCACCGAGTGTACGTCTAGACCCCACAATGACACCGTCAGAAACAATCACCTGCGAGGTATTTATCACCTACAAAGCGTTTCCATGGATTGCTCGCCAAGCCGTCTTCTCAGAGCAATTCCCAATCCTCGTGGGACCTAAGGAGCCCCTGGGGCTAGAAACCCTTGTCCCTCAGACCCACTGTCATTGTTTTTAACATATCCTGAGAAAAAGTGGCAACATCTCTTGTGTTTTCAGTCGCTGCAGAGCAAATCACTCCAATGCATCATGGCTTACAACAGTAATCATTTATTATCTTGCAGTTTCCAGGGCTCAGGAGTTTGGGGGTGGCTGAGTGCGATGGTTTTGGCTCCAGGTGTCCCATGAGTTTGCAGTCAGATGTTGGCTGGGGCCTCCCTTCCAAAAACGCCCACACGCAGAGGGCTCCCTCCGTAGGGCTGCAGGAGTGACCTCAGAGCGTGCCCGCTGGCTTCCTCCAGACTGAGTGTCCAGGAGAGAGAGCCAAGCAGAAGGCACAGTGCCTTTTATGACCTCGTCTCAGAAGCCACATGCCTCCATTTCTGCCATGTTCTGTTCCTCAGAGGTGAGTCGCCGAGCCAAGCCCAACTCCAAGGGGTTGTCTTCGTCTTTGAAGGCAGGGGTGTCAGATAGTTTGTAGCCTGAGGTTAACGCCAAATCTGGAAGTCAGAAAGCTGGGCGAAGAGGCACCAATTCGGCTTAACTGCTCACCGAGCAGGGAATCAGAAGCCCACCCCTTCCATTCTGCAGTGAGCGTTTCTCACCAGTCAGGGCCTTGGCAGGAGACGGGCAGTTCCCTCAGACGGCGCATCATCTCAAAGACACAGGAAAAGCAGCTGACAAAATGCAACACCCGTTCACGAAGAAAAAAACCATCAACAAACTAGGGGCAGAAGTGGGTTTTCCCAGCCTGACGGGGGACGTCTACAAAAGGTCCATGCTAACGTCACACATGATGGCGAAAGGGTGAGTGCCTCCCCGGGGGCTGGGGGGGGGAGCAGAATGTCCACCCTCACCACCTCTGTTCAGCTCTGTGCCCAAGAGTCTAACCAGTGAGACAAAGCCCCCTACAATTAGAGGCACAAGACCGGAATGAAGGAGGTGAAGGTTTTCAGTCACAGATGGGGTCACCCTGGGTGCAGAAAGCCCCAGTGAGCACAGATACACACAGAAGTCCTCCTAGAATTGGTGGATTGAGCAAGTTTCCAGGATGAAAGATCAATACACAAAAATAAATTGTATTTTTCTATATTAGAAACGAGCAATTTGAGTATTACATTTTTTCAAGTTCATTTGCAATAGCATCAAAAAGAGTAAGACACTTTGCAATGAATTTCACAAAAATGTGTCAGATCCGTACACTGAAAACTGTGCAACACTCCCGAGGAAAATTAAAGACGGTGTAAATTCACGGAAACAAAGTCCGTGCTCATGGATTGGAAGAGGAAGTATTGTTAAGATGTGAGCCTCCTCAAAGTGACCTACCGATTGAATGCAGCACCAGGGTTCAGAACAAGTAAATACAGATTCAACAAAAATCCCAGCAGGATTTTTTTTGAAGAAACTGACAAATGCGTGTGGAATTGCAGAAGGCCTAGCGTCGCCAAAACAATTTTGAAAATGGAAAAACGAAGTTGGAGCACCTACACTGCCCAGTTTCAAACCTTACTGTAAAGCGGCAGTCAGCAAGGCTGTGCGGTACCGGAATAGGGATCCGAGCACTGGCCGACGGAGCAGAGGTGAGATCCCGGCAGCAAACTCTCACGCCTGCGGCCAGCTGGTTTTTGACAAAGGTGCCGAGGCAGCTCCGTTGGGGAAAGGAGAGTCTTTACAAAACTGATGTTACAATAATCGGATATTCATATATTAAAACACTAGCTGAGGCCCTTCCCTCGGGCCAGATGAACTCAAAGTGGATTATCACGTAGGTGTAAGAACTGCAATTATAAAGCTTCCAGGAGGAACCAGAGGACAATCTTCCAGACTTCGGGTTGGGCAAGAGATTTCTTAGACATGATGCCAAAACCATGAGCCAATGGGTACACTGGACATCATTAAAACTAAGAACTTCTGCACGTCAAAGGACACCATAAAGAAAACGAAAGGACAAGCCACAGTCTGGAGAAGACATTTGCCAATCACACGTCTGATGAAGGCCTTGTATGTAGCAAACACAAGGAGCTCTTGGAACTCGACGGTAAGGGGGCAAGGTGACCGAGCTAAAAACCAAGCACAAGGCTTGATGGACACTTCACTGAGGATGGCACACAAAGGGCCAACAGGCACCCGAAGAGGCACTCGGCAGTGTTAGTTATCAGGGGAACGCAAATTAAAACCGTCATGAGATCCCGCGACACACCTAGTAAGTGGCTGTGATTTTTAAAAAACCAGACAGTACCGCGTGTAGGCGAGCATGTCCGGAAATTGCTGGTGAAAATCTACAGATACAGCAGCTTTGGGAAACAGTTCGACAGTTTCTTAAAAAGTTAAACATAAACTTACCATATGATCCAGGAACTCCAGTCCTGAGAATCTGCCCAAGAGAGCTGAGAACACAGGTTCACACAAAGACTTGTGCACGAGCGCTCACAACAGCCACGTTAATAACAGCCCATGTCGGAGCCAGCCGACAATCGATCAGGTCCAGAAACCTGTGCTGCAGGACTGAGAAAAGAAAGACAAGACTAGAAGGTGGGGTTGAGAGGGTCTCACTCTAGCCCGCAAGACGCTAAGTCAAGAGTGGACCTCGAGTTTATTTCAGGCAGTTAATTTATACAAATTCAAGTGACTACCTTGTGCATTCTTGCACGTAGGCACAGGTATTGTTTTATGGTTTAAACACAGTGTGTACTAAACTCACTAACTTGTGCATAGTTCTATAGATCAATGTTGTTTATAATACTCATAAACTAGGGTATATGTTCCCACATACCAAGATCACTAACTAAGGTTGTTGTTTCTCTAAGCTAACATCGTGACTCGTGTGCTATTAACTCAGGTGATTGTTCTTCAAGCTAAGATCACTAACTTGTGTGCCGATTGTATCTCTCCTTCCAAAGGTCCTTAGTGACTTAATAGCTCAGGATGCTCCTCAGGCTCTAATGCACCTGGTGCATTCTTCAAAGGGGTGGCGGGACAGAGATTGTCTTTGTTAGAATCAACCTCAGAGCCTGACGCCCTGCACTGTGGGAGTTTAGGCCCAACCTCTGTGCTCGGCAGTCCTCAGGTTATGAGTGGCCCCCCGCAAGCCCAAGTCCGCCAACCACGCAGAGGTCCGTCGAGGGGGAACAGATAAACCGCGCGTGGTGTCCCCATACCACGGGTGCTATGCAGAGTAAAGAGGAACACTGGCCCGCGCTGCAGCATCGAGGAACCTCAGAAACGCCAGGCGGAGGGAGAGAAACCAAACTGAGAAGACGACGTGGTGTATGATTCCATTTATACAAAGTGTCCAGAGAAGGCAAGTTCTGGACGTTACCTGGAGCTACTGCAGTGGATTGTGGAGGATGACGGGAAAACGTCCTGCACAGGACCGCGGTGATAAAATCACTAAGAGTCACAGAATTGTACACGTCTAAAGAACTTTATGGCATGCAAATTGTACCTTGATAGAGCTGTTTTTAAAGAGAGAAAGAGAGAGAGAAGAAAAGCCAGAGAGAAGGGAGCCTGGTGATGTGTCCACAGAAGCCAGTCTCGGGGCGGAGAGCCCAGAGGGCGGCTATGGAGGGCAAGCGCAGAGAGACTCCGGCTGGGGTGGCCCTGCACCCGTCCCCCGCGGTCCGCAGCAGCCCTGGAGCTTCCCGCCAGCTCCTCGGCCGTGTCTCGCTCCTGCCTGCGGGAGAAGCAGGCGACAGGGCCGGGCCCACGGACGGCGATCCTGAGGGCGTCAGTGGAGTCACGGAGACGCTGCTGCTGCAGGGTACCAAGCAGATAACGCAGAAGGTGGGCGCTGGTGGAGGACACGTCCCCCCACGGAAGAGGTCGTCACAGAAGAAAGCAGAGCTGAGAGGTGGAGAGGAAGAGGGAAGGGCGCCCTGCCTCGAGGCCCAGCCACGCCTCGACATTCCAGGGGACGCATCAGACCCCTCTCTGCGATCCCGTGTCTGCAAGGTCCCGTCCTCTCGCCCCTCGGGCTTCACCCGGGCTCACTGCTCCACTCGCACCCTCCTCCTGCTCCATCTTCCCCTCACGGCCCTGCCGTGGTCCCCTCCCTCCTCCATTCTCACCTCCTACCATGAGGCTTCTGAGTACAGGGAGGGCGGCCAGGGGCCCAGCCACTTGCCACCCGCTGCTCGCCAGCTGCCCGAACTTGCTGGACGAGTGACCTCCTTCTCTGTGCCTCTGTGACCCCATCTACAAACCACAGACACTAACATTGACTTGAATGTCTGCGAGGAGGATTCAGTGAGGTACCGGAGAGGGGAGGGCGCAGCTCAGTGGGAGAGCACGTGCCTGGTGTGCACGAGGCCCTGGGTTCCATCCCCAGCACCTCCACTAATAAACAAATAAACAAACCTAGTTAACCCCCCAAAACTTTAAAAAATAAAAATTAAGAATAAATAAAAGTAAGTTATTTAAAAAATGAGGCACTGGATGCCAGGTGCCTACCATAGCGTAGGTTTTCAATAAATGTAACTTATTACCAGTCATTACTATCTTGGCATTAGCGGCACGAGCGGTGGTATCTGGGACAAAAAGGGTCGCAGAGTCCTGTGTACATTCAGCCCTTCTGTGTCACGTCCTGGTGAAGTCGGAGTCATCACCTGGGCCCCCCGGGACGGCCAGCGTCACTGGCCCACGTCTCCCTAAAGGAGGGGAAGCTGGACAGAGGCAGCGCGAGCCGAGGGCAGGGAGGCTTGGAACTGTCAGCAAAAGTCACAGCTCCTCGCAATGGCGACCTGATCTGACGCCCCCAGACTGAACACATGCCAGGATCAGCTGAGCACCCTGTTAGCACAGGGGTTCTGGCTCAGGTGATCCTGGAGGCCCGGGAGGACCACTGTGACGGGTGCTTTTCTGGCCGGGTGACGCTCGTGCTGCCAGCCCCTGGACCACACATCCAGCAGCCCGGCTTCCAAAGCGCTGGTTGTCATACGCAGCCCACGTTGGAATCACCTGGGGACTTAAAACCTCTGATGCCTGGCTCCACCCCGAGAGGCTCTCTTGAGTTGGTCTGGCTGTGGCTGGGGCACCTGCTTTGGTCCAGGAGATCCACTGTCCTAAACGAACGTCCTCAGGCAACAGAGATTATCTTCAAACGCCAGAGGCTGAAACTGCCTTTTTTTACCCTTTTAGAAGTGCTCCCCGCCAGGAAGGAAGCCAGTGCCTCGGGGCTTGAACCCTCACACACCGAAATACCAACAGAGATGATGGATGGCAGCGGAGAAGGAGAGATGTGTAAAGCCTTTGACTTGACTGCTAGGCCTCAGTGGTCCTGGGGCAGGAGGGACGTGGGCAGCGAGCGCCGTTCGGGAAGCAGAGCAGTGGCATTTCGCTCAGGGAACAGGAGAGCGCCTCCCCAAATCTGGACCTTGGTGACACTCTGCACATTCTCAGGGAGTCTTGAATGTTAATGTATGCATGCTGGAAATGTCTCTTTCCTGGAGAAATGTTATCCTGGGTCCCCTCGGTCTGGAGCTGCCCCTGGTCTCCCCTTCTGAGGTTCCGACTTGAGCCCCGTCTACCTCCTGACACACTAGAAATCCAGCTTACGAGCCAACGACTAGGCCATTCCCTGGTCCTTGCTGCAGGCAGAGTGGTGCCAGCCCCCAGGGCAGAAGCCACTTCAGCTAACTCAGCCAGCATCACCCCCGCGGTGGACAAGAGGCGGGAGAAACCAGGGGAGAGGGCGGGGCGGGCCCGCGCGCTCGCAGTCCATTCAGCGAGCGGCGCAAATGGCTCACACCTTTCAGGACGCAGGTATTGGAGGGAGCATTGGTTTTGGGGTTTTTTTAAATTATTGTTGTGGGGTTTTTAAAGTAAAACTCTCCACATTGAATTTTTTCTATTGTGGTAAAAATAGACATGGTATAAACTGTACCATTTCCCCCGTTTCTGAGCATCCAGCTCGGGGGCACGAAGCACATTCATGTTGTGCAGTTACCACCTTTCTCTGTGTCCAGAACTTTCTCTTCTCAGACTGAGACTCTGTGCCCGTTAAACACGGACTCGGCTCCCCCTCCCCCAGCCCCTGACCCCACCCCCTACTCTCTGTCTCTGTGATCCGACTCCTCCAGGGACCTTGTGTGAGCGGTGGACTCACACGGTGCTGGTGTTGCAGATCTGGCTTGTCTTACCGAGCATGCGTCCAGGGTTCCTCCACATTGTTGTCTGTGTCAGAATCTCCTTCCTTTTTAAGATGAGAGCACTAGTTTGGAGTCTGTTTGAATCTTAGACTTGAGGTGAATGCTTCATCTCCCTAGGCCTCAGTTTCCTCATCTGTAAAGTGGGTCATGATGTCTGGCAATAGCCAGGGAGGGGTTGTGTTCACTTGTACGTAGCAGAAACCCAACTTTAGTGGCTTCCGCCAAGAGGGTGCCTTTCTCTCCACCCCAGCTTGTAACAGCATATTGGGAGGAGGCTGCCCAGGGCTGGCAACTTGTTCCACGATATCCTTGACATCCTAAACTCCTTCTTTTTGCTCTGTCATTCTTAGTGGGTGACTTTCATCTTCATAATCATGAGAGGCCATTCTTACACAGCCCCCTGTCCATGTTTTGTGCAGGAAAAAGGGGAAAGAAGTAATGAGATGGAAGTAAAGTTTGTATCAAGAGGGCAGAATTTCTCTGGGCATCTCGGACAGACTTTCTGTCACATCTCATTGGCCAGATGTGTCCCATGACCACGCCTAGCTGCAAAGGAGGCTGGGAGGCAAGGGCGCTGCCTGCTCCATTGTTTGCCTGCCTCATTTCATAGGACATTTTACTTATTTTTCCGAATGTCTCATACTTTAGATTATCACACCTAAAAGGAGAAGTTGGTTTTGTTTGTTTTTATTCATTCAGGATTTTTAAATTTAGTAGCTTGCCACACTAAACAAAATCAGTGTTCTGCGCAGTAAGGAAGGAGGGGGAGAATGCAATGGAGGTAGGTCACTAGTGCTACACCACGTCACAACTTGTTCCAGGGATTAGTTACAGGCATGTGAGGCATCTGAAATAGTGTCGGCAACTCAGCAGCCACTCAGCCAGTGATGGTGTCCGTGTGATGGTGGTGATGGTGGTGGTGGTGATGGTGATAGTGGTGGTGATGGTGATAGTGGTGATGATGGTGGTGATGGTGGTGATAATGGTGGTGGTGATGGTGGTGATAATGGTGATGGTGGTGGTGACAATGGTGGTGACGATGATGGTGATGGTGATAGTGGTGGTGATGATGATGATGGTGATGGTGATGATGGTGGTGATGGTGGTGGTGACAATGGTGGTGATGATGATGGTGATAGTGGTGGTGATGATGCTGATGATGATGGTGGTGATGGAGGTGATCATGATGACGATGGTGATGGTGAAGAGATATGGGCAGAAACATTTTCAGTAGAATAAATTTTTTCATAAGACTGTTGGTTAAGTGGATTTCACTGGGAAAATAATAGCAACCAATAAACAGTTAACATTTATTGAGCACTCACTGTGTGCAGGTGTTAACTTCTTAGTCTTCATGACTCTCCCATGAGTATCTGATCTCCATTCAGGGGTGTTCTTTGGAGATAAGTCCACTTCTGCTCTAGAGAAAGGGTAGTTCCCTCAGGCCTGATCTGACCAATGTGATCTCGTGCCCTGGACCGTGACTGGTTCAGATGTGGTCAAACCACCCAAATCAGTCCATGAACCCTAGGGGGAGGTTTTAATGGGGGCTGTATGAAAGATGCTTTATCACTCTCCTGTGACATTTCTAGCTCCAGGACTGGTTGGCAGTCATATTATAATTATATTATGATGAATCTGACACTGCCCAGAAGTGGAAATAAACAAGGGACCATCTCAGTTTGAGCTGAATTTTACATTCTTTGCATCCACGCGGAGCTTAAATGGTACAAGTTTGTACCATGATCAGCCCCATTTCACTGACGGGGAAACTGAGGCTCGTGAGGTCAGGGCTCCACAACTGAGTGGCAGAGGTGAGATCTGAACACAGGCAGCTGAATGTCAAACTTTAGAACGTAATCAGTCTGTTGTACTGGCATCATGGCTTGTTGGTGGAGGTTTCAACCCCGCCCCCCCCCACTGCAACCCGCGTGCGCGCGCGCGCGCACACACACACACACACACACACACACACACACACACAAATAACCCTGTGTTCCCCTCTTTCTTCCCGAATCCTTCTCCTCTGGGGCCGTTCCATCTTCCGTCCCAAGGTTGGCCCCACCCCAGCATTCCCGCGGACAGTAGAGGAGTCTTAGTCTTGCTTCTGTATTTCTAACGCTTGGTGGAAAGAACCGACACATTAACAGAGCATGACAGGACTCAGGCTGATGAAATGCAGGGCATCTTTGCTTTCGGAATCGTGTCCACTCCGTGGGAAACACTGGTTCGCTCAGGATCAGTACACGTGCTGATTGCTCTGTATGTCTTTGATTAATAATAATCATTTCTAAATGAATTCAGTATTTCTTAATAAATGTAACTTAGTAAACAAAACCTTTCAAAGCACAAGATGTGTGAGGAACACAACAAAGGGGGCCCTTGTCTCCCGTTCCCCAGTGTGCCCGTCGCCACCCCCGAATCCCTTGGTCCTTAGCGCCAGGCTTGTGTGGCTGCTCAGCGAGGCCTGGAGGCTTCTCTGAGACACAGAGCTTAGAGAAAGTTAGCTCCTGCTCTGTACGAGAAAGATGTCCATGCGCCCTTTCCCCAAAAACGAAAAGGGAGAAGTTAATATGTGATGGAACTAGTTTCCAAATCTTGTTTAAATGTTGTTTAAAGAACGTTAGGCGGGAAGTGATGCCAGCCGCTTCCAGAATAGAGTGTTCTGCAGGGTTTCTGTCTTGAGGCTGAGAGAGTTGCTGGGGAGGCCCCGTTGCCAGGGAGACGGTGAGGAGGCTCATTATATGTAAATTCCAGGCAAACAGGAGACAGCGAGATTGAGTTCTCTCAGAAAGGGAACATTTCGGGAGACACCGGAAAGTAAATTGGCAGAGAAACTGTGATTGGAGAAAGTCGGTCCCAAAGGGGGTTTGTGCTCACAGAGAGATGTGTAAGGAAGAAGCGCCCCCTCTCCCCCTCCCTCCCGAGAAGCAGTAGATTCTCATCTAAGCTTTTATTCTCACAAATCAGGCAGGCTTGCCAGGTAGGGCAAATAAAAATATTTATACTGGAGAAGAATTTGTTTCTCTGAAATTCAAATTTAATCTGGCAACCCTCAGTCCAGGGGACCCTAACCTACCCCCGTCTTTACGACAACACCGGCACCCCAGCTCGGGGTCCAGTGTCAGCTCTCAGATCTTCATGAGGTTAGGGGTGTGCGCATGTGCGCACTCGGAGCGCGCTGGAACGTAAACCCGAGCAGCGCATGAAACCAGCTTTGTAACCTGTAAGCATAGCGTGCTTCTCTTTATTCTGCGCCTCAGTGTAAATCACATTAAAAAAAAAATCAAGATGGGCACTGAAGAGTAAAGGGAAGCCGTCACCTGAAGAAATGTGCCACCAGCAGGGCGCGGCAGCGAGCAGGCCGCCGCCCCGCCGCCTCCGCCGCCTCCGCGCTCCCCAGGCCCCGGCGTGGGGCAGCGGCCCTGCCGCAGGCGACCCCCGTCCCTCAGCGGACCCCGCCGCCCCGCAGCCCCTGGGCCCACCCAGCCAGGGCTGCGTTCCCGCCGCTAACTCCGGAGACTCTGCCCAGCAGGACCTGGAGGAGGACACAGGTGGTCCCCAGCCCTGCAAGCCGGTGGCCCAGCCGGGACCGCGGGCACGAAGGGCTTGGGCTCACGCGGAAGGCGCGGCCTCAGCCCGCCGGTCCCCCTCGGAACCGCCTCCCTGAGTCCCACGACCGCCTTTGCACACGCAGGCGTCGTTGAGCAGGACTGGGGCGCATCTCAGCCTGTCCCCCGTGGCTGAGCGTTTAGATTGTGTCCAATTTTATACAGGCTCTGATCTTAAAGCCTTAAAGGGAGGGAAGAATGGAGTGACGGTAGCTGCGGATTTATGGGCTCCGTGCCCGCGTTTGGGGGTCGCCCTGACTTGGCGTGTTTGGCGACAGGCTGTGCGGTTCAGTTCACGTGAAAAGACACACTTTAATAGGCTATGGACGGCAAGTCGTAGTTCTAGTCTGGCATTTTTAAAAACTGTGGAGGCAGGGCAGGCCACAAGCCATCCTTACAGGACCCATTGCCAACTCGCAAAGCGGGGTGTGGGAGAGAACTGGTGCCCGAAGGGCTACACCTGCAAACGTGATGTTACCTCGGGATAAGCGGAGAGAGACCGCGTCCCGGGAAGAGGTGCCCGCGGAGCAAAGCGGGCCATAGCCTGCCTGCCTCTGCCGGGCATCCTCCGTCGCGTTCGCAGTGCGGGGAAGGCAAGGGAAACTGCCCGGCCGGCCGGGCGGCTGGCACCGCAGGCAGAAGGAGGGAAGCTGACCTGAGCCAGTACCAAGCAGCTCAAGGCAAAAACTGGAGTTCTATCAAAGCATCAAGTCCGAGGGGCAAGGGGAGGCTAGAAACAGAAACACAGCCCCTGGGGGACCCACGAGCTCAGATGCTGGGAGAGTTCGGAACAAGACGACAGGTGGGAGGCGCAGCGGGGCGAAGGCCGCGGTTCAGGATGAGCCTCCAGTGACAGGGCAGAAGTCTGGAGCTCCTTCTAAACGGGGAGTGTGTGAAACAGGCCAGGATGCAGGGTGGGCGAGGGGGCCAAAAGGAATCCGCAAGGCTGGCCACGCGTCGTACCGCGCTTGGACTCTGGACACTCCATCCATCAGCCTCCTCTGGGTCCATTCCCGGCTTCACACCACCCTTAGGTTCTCAACCCGCTACCGGCTGCTGTCCTGCCCACGTTCCTACCACCGCCACTTTCAGCCTCACTCCGCTCTCTCTAACGCACAACCAGAGAATCATTTCCTTCCATTTAGAAAGGAATGCCCTCTGGAGAAAAGCTCCCCTGCCTTCCACCTCCACCCACTCTGAATAATGAATCCGGAAGATAGAAATGAAAGCCATCAAGCTAAAGTCACTTGCTGACAAGCTATGACTTGGGAAAACTAAATGTTATGGAGAGAGGGGCACAGGGGAAATCCATTTGGGGAAATGATTTCTGAAGTTTGCTGTCTACTATGGCCTTAAAGTTGCCGGAAAAGATCAATCGTGGGGAGATAAAAATTTCTTTTGGAAGAGTCGTGAAAAATGTCTTTGCTCTGACAGGAAGCAATGGAGTTTTGTCTAATCTTCCCGGTGGGCACGGGCAGGAGATGGGGCAGGGATAAAGGGTGAGGGTGATGGTGGTCGATGTTGCTGACACGTTGTCTACAGACGATCATCAGCTCGCCTGGGAGAGCTCAAGGGAGAAGCTAGGAGAGGAAAATGGACACATATGGCCCATAAGTAGGCTACATGCTTGAAAAGCAGCCCTCTTATCTGGAGGCAGCCCTGCCTCTATTACCGCATTGATTCTCCCCACGTGCTTACTGTTAATCTGATGAGGGAGCTTTGGAATAATAATGCTTCTCTCCTGCCCGTCGCTCCCACTTGACAGACAGCTTGGATTCATCAGAGAAAGGGCCCGAGAGCTGCATCAGTCATTACTAAATCGAACTCAATCGAGGATGTCACAGGAAGGCAGCCCCATGTCTGTGATCTCTGAACCCCCAAGTCCAGTCCAGTTCCCAAGAACCGGAGTTCTGTGGGGCCACGCTCGGACCCTGGGTCCTAGAAACACATGTGTAGACAGCGGAAGGCAGAGCCACTAAGAAGGCAGCCAGGGTGGGATGCGATCACAGAGGTGCCTCCGGAGTTTAGCATCCCTGGCTCTGGGTTCCCCAGGGGGCACGTTTCAGCCTGAACACACAGCTCGAAGCTGTCGAGTGGTGCCTGCCTGGCTCACAGTCCTGCACCCCCATCTAAGTCAGCAGGCTGGGAGTGACCACGTGGGCCAAGACGCGCAGGAGAATAGACGCTGTGGCACTCCCAAGGGTCTGAGGGCAGGGGGCTTTCAGAGCAGGCTTCCGGTAACTAAACACCAGCTGGGCAGGCTCCCCCACCCCCCAGCCCTCATGTACTGTCACAGTCCTGCCGTGTTCCCAGGAGAGCTGGGGCGGGGGTCTTTCCAGTGGCTGATGAACAGAGAGGCGCTGCACCCTGTCCCCGGCTTCAGAGAGAGCTGGATGGCAGCATAGCTCTCTCAAGGCCCGGGCGTCCCCGGCTCTGCTCCAGGCTGTGGATCCAGCTCCCACTGGCGGGGCGCTCAGAGATGTCTGTGCCAGTGCCTCAAGCTGGCTCCCTGCTTCCTGTTCCCAGTCGTGGTGATGACACTGAAGAATAGCTAACATCCCTGGTGCTTCCACGGGTGGGCCACCAGCTCAGGAGCCCTCACTGGATTTTCACAGCAACCCTGTGAGCTAGGATCTGTTATTGCCCCGTTGCATAGGTGAGACTCAGAGAGGTCAACTGGCCCAGGCTCAAACCCAGCTTCCGGAAGCCAGACCCAAGGTCTTCACCGCCACGGGCTGCCACCACCTCCCCACGGGTCACTGAGCTCTGCGTCCTGGCCACAGGCGGCCTGCCCACGCCCCCCACGCCCACAGAGCCGCCGCGCTTGCCCCTGCCGCAGAGTTGCTGGGGCTCCCCCGTGTGTCCTTGCGGTGAGGTGCATGCAGCCCCCACTATGCTCTGGGTCCCAGCAGCCAGGCCCTGGGTCCCTTGGTGGGAGGCTGGGTTCCAGCCGCAGGAGCCCCCTTCCCTGCCTGTGGATTTTGTCCCCAGCCCACCCCCAGAATTCCCTGAGGACCTATGGGCTTGGGGGTGTACATTCTCCAGCTCCCACTGGTGGGGACACTCAGAGGTGAGACCTGCACTGTCACCAGCTCCCCCCACCTCCGTGCAGTTGAGTCAGAATGACTTTATCAGTTCTCTGTTGCCATGTCAACCAATGCACCCTAAATTGTGTGGCTTAAATAATCACACACATTTATTACCTCCCAGTTTCTGTAAGTTAGGAACTTGGATGTGGCTTAGCTGGGCCCCCCTGGGTCTGGGTCTCTCATGAGGCTGCAGTAAGGATGTCAGTGAAGATGGCTTCATCTGAAGGCTCAGCTGGGCCTGGGGGCTTCCTCACAGGCTGCTTGAGTGGCCCCCCAGCACGGTGGCTGGCCTCCCCCAGGGCCAGGAAGCAAGGATGTGACCGCAGTGTCTGTGACCTAGGCTCAGGAGCCCTGTGGCCTCCCATCAAACAGGTCTGCCCTACTCGAAGGGGAGAGGGCTGCCCTGCTCGATGGGGGAGAGGGCCACTCGGGGCACAAGCACAGGAGGGCCGGCTCGCTGGGCGCCCTCCGGCGACCGCACGCCTCTCCCTCGGCCTCCTCCCTTCCTGGCCCCACCTTCCTTCTCCCCGCCCAGGTTTCCTGGGAACATTTTGTCTCAGAGGATTCCACTTTCACTCGAACCTTCCCTGAGGATCAGCTTCTGGAGAACCCAGCCTAAGGCCCAGCTCTGACTAGCCGCCGGCCCTCTCCTGTGAGCCTGTCCCGGGCTGTCCGGGGCTGTAGCCCTGA
The DNA here is from genome assembly GCF_048564905.1 of Vicugna pacos. Lineage (NCBI taxonomy): Eukaryota > Metazoa > Chordata > Mammalia > Artiodactyla > Camelidae > Vicugna > Vicugna pacos. The sequence goes on from NC_133004.1 coordinate 45,284,556, forward strand.
CCAGCTCCTGGGGGATTCTCCCCTCTGCCTTTTGTCCAGTCACTGGCTGGGGTCCTGCTGAGGAACCACCCCCAGAACCAGCAATACCTTTAACCAGGCACTTGGCCTACGTTAGCCCATTTACCTTGTCTCCCAAACAACGCTGTAAGCACTATGATTACCTCCTGTTCCAGAAGAGGAAATGAAATTTGGAGAAATTAAGTAATTTGAGCAAGTTTGCATTGCCAGCATCACGGCCTGTGTCCACGGCCCAGGTCCACCAGGTCTGAAGCTCACACCTACCTCCATCACAGCGCTGGCTGTCCCTCCATCCTTCCTCCATTCACACAGCCCCGCCGTATCCACAGGCCTGACCCCCCCTCAAAGAGGAGGATGGAGCTGAGGTTGACCACATCACCTTGAGCTGCTGGCCAGCCTGCCCCCCGCCACACAGTCTGGGTCCACCTCCCCCTGCTGGCCCAGGGCTGACTTCCTGTCCCTCCACACCCCCAGTGGAGAGCCCCAGTGTGTATCTGGTGTTTGTGCCTGAAGCAGCCCAGAACTGTGGTCTGGACACACAGGTCTGAGCGATTAACCCCTACCCTCTGCCAGAGGGCCGCCTCAGCCCTGTCACCTTTGGTTCAGAGTCTGTGTCCTTCATGTCACCAGGTGGCTTGGCTGCAGCGGACGGAACAGTCTTCTTGGTCGAAAGGTTTTAGTTCCCCTGAAAACCGAGCTCGAGCCCACACACGTTGGTGCTGGAGTTTACTTTGAGGGTGACAAGGTCTGACGGGAGGCTGGGTGCGGCGCGGCGCAGAGGGCTGCTTTATGGGGACGCAGGCGGAGGGAGCAGCTGGGCCACGGTCTCCGCTCCTTCAGACGGGGCAAGTCCTCCAGCCAGAGAGACTTGGGTATGAGGGAACCAGTCCTGGGCCGCGGAACCTTGTTGCTTGTGAAACACGGGGGCTGCCAGGGCAGCGCCTGACTCATTGGCCAGCTGCTCTGCAGAAATGTGCCTTTTAAATGCAAAAGATCAAACTCCTTGGACACACTATAAAGCAAAGCCCAATTTTAAAGAAAGACTCACAGTCAGTATCCAACGGGTATTTTTTACCTTTGTATTAAAGAAAGAAATATATATATAAGAGATACATATTGGGCACCATATATATTTTATACATCTTATTGACATTAAAGATTTCTACATAGAGATGACATGTACATATCTGTGTCTATGTATCACCTCTATATAGCAATTGATCTTACAAATAATAATGTATCTTCATTATATGTTGACCTTCCAACACCACGTTCAGCGAGCGTTCACTTGTCTCATCAGCCTCCCCGCCAGGAAGAACCTTCCCGCTCCCCGGAAGTGCCCTCCTTGGCCTCCGGGTCGCTGGCCCTCCCCTCACCTGATTTCTTCAGCCATAAATTAGTCAAGCAGGGGTTGTGGCGCTGTAATTAACATACCGTAAAAGGCACAGCTCTGAGGCCTTCGGTTCCCTGAGCTTTGACGGTCGCCTCACTCAGGCACACCCACCGCCCAAAGCAAGACAGAGCCGCGCCCTGTCCGGTAGCAACAAAATGAGAGCACACATGTCATTTCACATTTCCTAGTAGCCACATTAAGACAAGTAAGAAGAAAGAGGTGAAATTAACTTTAATACCACCTTTTAGCCCAGTGCATTAAAAACAGTATCATTTTAACGCGTAAGGAAGATTTAAACTATAATAAAAATTTTACTCTTGTTTGGTAACAAGTCTTCGTAACCTGGTGTGTATTTTATACTTCTGGCACAGCTCAGTTCAGATGCCGCCTTCTAAACTGTTAACGTGAGATGAAGCCCTACCAAAACAAAAGAGCTGTGTTTAAGGGGAAAATACTCTCAGCTGCTTCAGTTTTAAGCTTTAAACCTACAATTTAACTAAAGTTAAATAAAATGTGACACCCACTTCCTCAATTCCCTGCGCGCAGCGGGGCTAGTGGCCACCGCGCCGGGCAGCGAGGCCGGACGTCCCCGGCGCCCCGCGGAGCGCCCTCTCGCTCGCGTCTGTCGCCGCCCGCCGCCCGGCAGACGCGCTCCGGCCTCCGACGTCGCTGCTCGCCTCGCCGCGCTGGGGCTTCGTGTGAGCGCGGCCGCGCGGCGCATCCTGCTTTGCGTGCTGCTCGCTCCAGCGGTTCTTAAGAATCACTCAAGTTAGAAGACGGGGCACCACACACAGCCACTAGAACAGCCGGCATCCGCAGCGCCGACCGCGCCGAACGCCGGCGAGGACGCGGAGCGACGGGAGCGCTCGTCCGCCGCCGCGGGGGCTGCGGGGCGGCGCGGCCACTTCCCGCGACGGGGAAGACCGCTGGTGGTCTCTCACAGAACTAAACGCACCTCGCCGTGTGGCCCAGCAGCCGTGCCCCTTGGTGCTTACCCAGGGACGCTGAAAACTACGTCCTTACAGAAACCTCACACGGGTGTGTACAGCAGCCTCATTCGTCATTGCCAAGCTCAGAAGCAGCCAACTTGTCCTTCAGTGGGTGAGTGAAGAAACTGTGATACATTCGGGCAATGAGACACAATCCCACAGTAAAAAGAAATGAGCTATCAATTTGTGAAAAGCTATGGAGGAAACCTAAATGCATATCACTAAGTGCAAGCAGCCAGTGTGGAAAAGCTATAGACTGGACGGTGCCAACTGCATGACATTCGGGAAAAGGCAAAATTATGGAAATAATAAAAAGATGAGTGTTTGCCAGGGGTCAGGACAGGATGGAAGAGGCCAGAGATGAACAGGCAGAGCACAGAGGATTCTTAGGGTAGAAAATACTCTGTGTGATATTATAATAATGGATGCCGGTCATTGGTCCAAACCCAGAGAATGGACACCACCGAGAGGGAACCCTCGTGTAAGCTATAGACTTTGAGGATTTTGATGTGTCAGTGTAGGTTCATCCGTGGTAAAAAAGGTTACCATTCTCTTGAGTGACGTTGGCAATGGGGGAGCTATGTGTATACAGGGGTAGGGGATGTACAGGAAATCTCTGTACCTTCCTCGTGTTTTTACGGTAGACCTAAGACTGCTCTAAAAATCATCTTTGATAAAAAATCATCATCACCCATTTCACTGCATGTACCAGTACAGCCGTCCCTTAGAGACAGTGTAGGTCTGCTCTCAGACCACCCCAATAAAACAGATACCACAGTAAAATGAGTCACATGGAGTTTTTCATTTCCCAATGCATATAAGAGTTATGTTTATACTGCAGTCTATTAAGTGTACAATAGCATTATGTCTAAAAAACAGTGCACATACCTTAACTAAAAAGTACTTTCTTACTAAAAGATGCTAACCATCATCTGAGCCCTCAGCGAGTCATAATCTTTTTGCAATAGTAACATCAAAGACCACTGATCACAGATCTCTATAACAAATGTAATAATGGAAAAGTGTGAAATATCATGAGAATCACCAAAATGTGACACAGAGACGTGAACTTAGCAAAGGCTGTTAGAAACATGGTGCCCATAATCTTGTTTGATGAAGAGTTGCCACAAAACTTCAATTTGTTAAAAAAAAAAAAAAAAGCAAAATACAGTATCTGCAAATTAGAGCAACATGAAGCAGAAGATTAGGAGGTATGCGTGTGGTTTGTCCTTTTTATTGCTGAGTAGTATTCCATTGCCTGAATATACCACTATTTAGTCTTCCAGTGATGCACACTCTGGCTGTTTTCCACTTGGGACTGCTTTGGTGGGGCTGCTACACACACTCTCTTACCTGCCATAGTACGAACATATGTTTCCACGTCTCTTGGATAAACACCAAAGAGGACTTGATAGAGTCATATGGTAGTTACATGCTTCACTATGTAACAAACAGTCCTCCAAAGAGATTGCGCCATTTCACATTTCCATCAGCAGCATCTGAGAGTTGCAGGGTCTCCACATCTTTGCCAACATTTGCTCCTGTCACTCCTTTTTATCTTAGCTGTTGTACCTGCTGTGTTTATAATTTGCATTTCCTCAGTGACTAAGATGTTAAGAATCTTTGATAGATGTATTGGCCATTCTTAGATCTTCTGTAAGGGCATGGTCACGTCTTTTGTTCACTTTAAAAATCAGCTGTTGTTCCTTTATTGTTACTTTGCAGAGTTCTCTACATATTCTGGATGCAAATCCTTTGTCTGATACATGTGCTGTCACTATTTTATCTGGTCTGTGCCCGTCTTGTCTTAATGATGTCTTTTGATGAGCATTTTCTTAACGCTGTCTTGCGATGAGCAGAAACGTTTAATTTTGATGATGGCCAATGCATCCAATTTTTCATTTTGTGCCTAGCGCTTTTTGTGTCCTGACAAGAAAAATCTTCCTCAAGGTCATAAGATTTTCTCCTGTGCTTCCTGTTAGAACAGAGGTTGGCAAACGCTTTGAGCTAAATTCAGTGCTTTATGTTTTAAGAGTTCAGAATGATTTTACATTTTTTAAATAGCTGAGAAAAAAATCAAAAGCAGAATTGTTACATGGGAAAGCCATGTGAGATTCAAATTTTAATATCCATAAAGTTTTACTGGAAGGCTCATCCACTTTTACCTGCTGTGTGTTGCTGCTCTTATACCACGGAGGCAGAGCTGAGTATGTCAGAGACTGGAAGGTCCTCAAACCTAAACAATTTCACATCTGGCTCCCGTCCTAGAAGCATCTACGTTGCTGGGGTTTGCGTTTGGGTCTGTGATCCATCTAGAATGAAGGTTTGTGTTTGAAGCAAGATAGAAGTCAAGTTCCATCCAAACAAATTTTTTTCAATAATTGTTTGAATTATATGGCTGATGGGGAGACTCAAGGATGCAGCCCTGGAGTGTGTTCCCGGAGTGTGGCCAAAGCACCTCCTTCCGCCCCTCCAGAGGAAGACCATGTGCCCTCACCCACTTCCCAGGGCCCCGCGTCTGGGCTGAGAACTGGGGGAGAAGGTCTCCTCTTGGCCTCTTGAGAGCCAAAGAAGCTGACTTAGAAATGGCACAAGGTGGGGAGGGTACAGCTCAGTGCTAGAGCACGTGCTTAGCATGTGTGAGGTCCTGGGTTCGATACCCAGTACCTCCTCTAAAAATCAATAAATAAGTAAACTTAAAGAAGTGCAAGCTACAAGGTTGTACTGGACAACACGGGGAATGTAGCCAAAATTTTGTAATAACTATAAATGGAGTATAACCTTTAAAATTTTTGAATCACCATATCACGTACCTGTAACATATAGTATTGTACGTCAATTCTACTTCAACTTAAAAAAAAAGGAAAAGAAAAAAAAAGTAAGTAAACCTAATTGCCCCTCCAAAATATTTTTTTTAATCAAAAAAAAAAAAAAGGTGTGGTTTTTCAACTCTTGTAGGTTTCCCCAGATTACACCAACCACTTCAAGTCTGGGTTTTTTATAGTAAAATTGCAGTCCTCTGTTCGCTACTGCCCACTGTCCATTCCCAGTGCCGGAGGTCCTCTCCAGATGGGGATCGCGACCTGACCACGGCTCCCTCTTCAGAGACAAGAGGCTTCCCGCGGCTGGGGTCCTGGTGCGCTCCCCCCACCCCCTTCCCCAGGCCTTGATCAGGCAGAGCTGCCTCCCAACACACGCAAGCGCGTGAAAACGCACTGGAAGCCTTGCAGAAGCAAAGCATTAGTTCGAATCTGTTTCTAGCCCATCGAAGTTGTTGGCTGTAAGAATAAGAATTCAAAAAGTCACCCCCTCCCCCAGACAACCAAACAGAAATATCTGCCTGTCGTGTACCAGGGCTGCTGCTCTCAGGGCCGCCGCGCCTCCGAGGGCTCGCTATGCGAAGCAGTCTGAGGCGGAATTTAACCGCAGAGCTTGGGGAAGGGCCTTGGACGCATTTATGACCCCACTCTATCTGCACTGCCCCTCTTGTGTTCCGGGCTCTATCTTCTTGTTATCTTTTATGCGAGGCCAGGACGGGCAGTTATTTTGCCTTTCAACAGAACACGCGCGCACGCGCGCACACACACTCCTTAGGTGTGAATCCAGGCAGCGGGCGCCCCGCCAGCCTCCACCTCCCTGCTCTGTGGAGATTGCAATCATGTGATTACAATAACGCCTCACCCACGTCCCATATTTCATCTACACTTGCAAAGGGTTTCACAGGCTGCTCTCTCTCTTCCTTCCAAGGGGAGACAATGAGGACGGAAGATACTTGTGACATTTCGTGTCGCTGACCACCTCTGACCTCGCAGGGCTTGCTCCAGACACGCCCCTCAGCTCGGAGGGATGACAACAGTAACCACCCCTTTCCCGTACCTGCAGAGTTTGTCCTTGCTACCGCCTATGTGCCCATATTTCAGATGGGGAGGGTGAGGCACTGGAACGGCTCAGAAAATTGCCCGCAGTCACAAAGCTAGTGAGAGGCAGGGCCGGCGTCCCAGCCCAGGCAGGAGAGCACCAAAGACCCCCTGAGGTCTGCCCCATCTCACACGATGGGCGACGCTGTGCAGTAACATGTGTCCTCCGGAAAGAGGCCCAGGGGACACAGACTGGGGACGTGCAGCAGCGCCCGTGGCTGCAGAAGCCTGTACCTGAGGGACACCTGTCCCCGTTGGCTTCGCCATATTTTCCACAGGATTGCTCTGTGAGTCAAAGGAAAATTAATGACACAGATTTTTACTGGATGTTTTGAAATCAAAAGTACACCACGGGGCGCCTAGCCTAAAAGCCAGTGTGTGGCCAACCATGTGGCTGACCACGGTGACCAGACAGCATCAGAGCAGTGCAGTGTGGCGACAGCTGTAAAAGCCGGTGGCACGTCCACTTCACGTTAAAAGAAGCACATGTTTTCACCTGCACAACCTAAATCGGTATGAGAAGCGGAATAAACGCCACAATCGAAAAAGTTATCTGGACTTTCCCCTGCCTTAGAACACATCCTCCAGGGATTTTTCTGTCAGGCCAAGTAAAATTACAAGGTTGGTTTTTCTCAGTGAAGCCACAAAATTATAGCAGTGTAAAGGGCACTCGAAAGGCCAATGATCATTGCGGCAAATTAACATTTGTTAATATCAGAGGAAAGAAACAGCAGGGGCAGCTTCCGACGCAGGTCTGTAGGGAGGGCGCTCCCTCCAGCTCGCCCCACCCACAACCGCAAAGAGAAGTGCAGCTTCCCGTGACCTTGGGAACGGGACAGGGGTGGTGCTGGAAAGCGGACTCCAAGACCCTGCCACAGCCCTACCTGCCCACGACATTGTCAGCCTGGAGATGTTTCGTTACTTTGCTTCTGACCTCTTGGAAATCCATCAGTGTCTTTCATTTATTCAACATCATTTAACAAATATTTGAGCGCCTCCAACATTCCTGACTCGGTGATGTGATGGGGCACAGAGCTTGTGTCTGCTAAGGAGATAAGCTCTGAGGGTGGCAGTGGCTTAACACAGACATGGAGCACAGGACCAGTCAGGAATGCATCCACAGCAAATAGAGACTCAAGCCAAAAGGGAGGTATTGGGTCCATGTAGGTGGCTGCAGGTGTGGAATGGTGCAGCCACACAACAATGTCAAAACCCACATCATGGCAAATCTCTTGGCCTTTCCCTAGGGATCACAAGATGGCTGCTGCAGCTCCAGCCATCATGTTCTTACTCTAGGCAGAAAAGGGAGGGAATGAGAAAGTTTCACAAGCAGGAAAGCAAAAGCTTTCTCAGGACCCTCAGCTGTATCACATGGTCATCCCAGCTCCAAGGCAGGCTGGGAAAGCTGGTATTTAGCTAGGAACAGGGCCAGTCCAAACAAAACCAGGATTCTCTCACTAAGGGAGGGGGGATGGGCAATGCGTTTTGATAACCAATTGTTCCAGTTTCTATTGTTGTGTAAAAACCACCCTAAACGTAAGCATCATTACCCTCCATGAGGGTATGAAACTAGAAATCAATTACAAGAAGAAAACTGGAAAATTCACCACTGTGTGAAGATGAAACAGCATCCCCCCCAATAACCAATGGGTCAAAAAGACGAGACTAAAAGAAAAAAAAAACCTTGAGACAAAGGAAAATGGAAACACAGCTTACCCAGACAAATGGGGTGCAGCAAAAGCAGTTCTAAGAGGCAAGTTCATAGCAATAAACACCTACAGTGAGAAAAAAAATTGAACGTGGAATTAGCAAATTTTCGTCTGTCGTTTTGACATTCCCCCAGCGGGCTGAGAGCAGCTAGCGGACGCCCACTTCGTTTTTCTGCAGACCAACCAGCACCCCTGTCGTGGGATGCCAGCGCATTCATAAACATAGCCAAGAAGCAAAACCCTCCCCACCCACACCAGCACCAGCCAGGTTGCCCTCAGTGGCAGCTGCCAGGTCCTGACTAGACACTCACTCAACACTCACAGCTTTTTAAATCTCCCTTTTGCTGGGGGGGAAAGTGAAAATCTGAGAGGCAGGCTGGTGTGCTCAGGGTGGAACACATTTTCATGCAGGGCTGGTAATGCAGTTTCCTCTCATTAAAGATGTTTGTTCCTTGCCATTCAGTCTGCATTCAATTTTAAGACCTAGTTCAACTTGCATTTCTCCAGGCTAAGTGAAAACTCCGTAGCTTATTTTTCCCCAATTAAAATAATAATAAAACTGATTTGGAAAAAAATAAAATTAAACAAGCTTGAAGAGGCCCAAACATATGTTTGTCAGTTTTATCATTACAAAGAGAATTAGTCCAAACATTTAAGTGGCTTTCACCAGCGCACCTCCCCTGGGTTCCTTCTGTGTGTGGTCTCTGTGCAGAATCTTATTAGGTATAATTTATCCTCCTCTAATTTATTGGATCATGTCTATATACTGCTGTACTTATTTTAACAAAGAGCTTTTTAAACAAATAGGAGTAAATGTAGATTTAATTTATTTCACCAGGCGAAGAATTCTCGAGAAAATCAATTTTCATTTGCACAAGTGTTCTGGTATCCAGGCACCCCCATGATTACACCTCTGCTCCGTGGACGCTGGTGTGTATGTGACAGATAGCTTCATGTTTCTGCCATGATTCTGTTACGTACAGGAAATATGTTTAAGGAGTTAAGGGTCTAACTTAAACTGACAAAAGTCACCGAAGCTTTCACTTCCTTGGACGAACGGCAACCATGCGGGAAAGTACGCGCTGCCCGTGGTGATGGGGTGCGTGAGTTTTTATTTGCAGCCCCTCGCGTTTTGTTAATTTATAAAAGAGACCGTCATTCTAAGTGAAGTAAGCCAGAAAGAGAAAGAAAAATACTATATGATACCACTCATATGTGGAATCAAAAGAAAAAAAAAGGACGCTAATGAACTCATCAGCAAGACAGACAGACTCGCAGAGTAAACCACTTGCGGCCCCGGGGGGCGAGGGGTGGGAAGGGATCCGTCTGCACCCGCGGCTGGGCTTCTCCCCGGTCCCCACGCACGCGGCGTCCCTCCGGGTCCCAGCCCTTCCCTCCCACCTCACCCCTTCCCTCCGACCTGGGACAACTCGGCAGACCTCCCGTGCCCTCGGGGTAGAGCCGTCCGAGGTCCCGCCCGCCAGAGGCCCCTGTCTGCGGGAGAGCGCGGCGGAAGGGTCCGCTCGGCTCCAGGGTCCGCGGCCCGCCTCCGCCCCGCCGCAGCCCCGGGCGCGGTCCCCCGTGCAGGGCGCGCGCCCATTTCCCTTGGTCCCAGCGCAGGCCTCCGGCGCGTGCAGGCCGCGGGCTGCAGGGACGGGAGGAGCGCTCTGTCTCGTCCTGACCACGTCTCCCGCGCTGGGCACCGACTGAGACACACAGCCTCCGTGCCCCCCGGGGGGGCGCGTGCCAGGGCCTGCTGTGCGGTCCCCAGACGCCGCAGACGCGGCGCGGCCGCCGCCTCCTCGGCGTCTCTCTCAGCCACCCGCCCGGCGGTCTCTTAACTTACAGTGAACAAAAACGAAGCCGAGGCCTCCCTCATTGGGGACCGTAATCAAGACTGTCACAGGGTCGCTTGGACACTAACTCAGCTTGACTGCTCTTCAGACCTTCCCCGAGGAGCCGCGTGCCGCTCCCGACGCCGGCACGACCCACCCAGCCCGCGCTGCTTCCCTAACGCGCCGCACGGTGGGCGCCCCGCGCGCACATCAGACAGGCGGGCGGGGCCCCAGCGGCCGCGCCGGCGCTCTCCCGCCGCCGGGCTTCCGCGTCTTCCTCCGGGAGCTGGAACGGGTTCCAAACGCAACTTCACGCCAGCTGTTTTTCCTCCTTCCTTTCAGCTCTGTCATGATGCTCCATTTTTTAAAAAAGGGCTTCACCTAGTGACCCACCTCGTGGAACTCGGAATCGGGTGTTCAGCTCTTGGATAGTGAATGACACTTTCAAAACATTGGTCCTGTGGCCTCCATCTAAAAATCATCTCTGGCCACTGACACTATGCATAAATTCACTTTGGTCAGCATTTCATGAGCCTTCACTGAGCGGTGTCACTGGGACCGATTCTGACGTGGCGAGGGGACCTGGCACACCCTGAAAGTTCTAGCTTTAGTCCAAGGTAGTAGCCGATGTCATGGCCCACATGGGCCATGGAGCTAAGTGGCCCCATGCCTCCAGCCCATGCCAGCCATTTCCTAGGGGTACACCTGCAGGGGAGTTCCTGACTCTCTAGACCCTCAGGCTCTTCCTCTGTAAAATGGGGGTGATCACAAATTCCCCTCCAGGGCTGCTGGTGGGCTTCAAGGAGATAGAAATACAGCAGACCCCACACTGTGCCTGCTCAGAGTGGGCACCAATAGGTCGCCATCCTGCTAACCTCCCGGCCCTTCAACATTCAGGTGTTTTCCCCTTCGGTCTCATGTTTCACGCCTTTGCCTATCTGAAGGACGTATGTCAATCAAATCACACTTCTAATTAAAAACATCCAGCTTGCAGCTCAGCCGCTCACCTGCCTCCGCTACACCAGAGTCTCACCTGTGGGGAATCACAGAGCATTACTGGAGAAATAATTGCATTGTCAAAATCCTGTGCTCCGCCCTGATGCCAGACGGCAGTTGTCAAAGTCAGAAACATTCTTCCAAACTGTAATTCTTAAATCATCAGCACAAGCCAAAGAGAGAAGTGAAAAATGGATGAGCGCTAAATGAATTGATTTTCATCAAATTAACATTATACTGTGTAATAACATTTCCCAATGTAAAGGCATTTTCATATTAATATTTATAACCTTGTGAGGATTAAATCATACCTTTGTGATTATTTTAATTCTTTTTTTTTTTTTTACCATTATTCTGTTCCAAAAATAAGAGTGGGTTGTGGATTAGGATGTTTTTTCTTTCGTTGTTTGGGGTTTTTTTGAATTTATCTGCAGAAGGTTCTGGTGGCATTCTGAATTCTTCCAACGAGGACCTCTTGTACCTTTAATAACGGTTACACAGCACACAAGTATCTGTCGTGGAGCTGGTGGGTCTGAAAAACCTGCTTCAGCACCCAGCTTGAAAAAGCTTTTCTCCTTTCATGTTTCGTTTGCAGTCACCTTCCCCTTTTGCGCCCGACGTCAGGCGTGGCGGGAAGAGGACAGCACCAGGCAGGGTCCCGCCGCCCCTGCACCCCTGCTCTGGGGCTCTGCCTTCTGGAAGCAGGTCAGAGGCAGAGCCAGGGAGCAAACGGGAGTGGCAGAAGCAGGGCCGAGGCTGCAGCGCCTGCCCCCCGGCTGGCCTCCCCGGGCGGGTGGACTCCTGAGCTGCGTGCACAGAAACTTCGCACGAAACCCGCAGGCAGCACAGGAAATGAGGCCTGCAGCCGCCTCCCGGGGCCTCGCTTCTTCAGCCGGGGGGAGGTGGGGACCTGCCTTTCTTCCTTTCACAGTAACAGATTTTTTAAATGCATCACTGTTTTTTCATACTTACCAACATTTGAAGCTTAGGCTCCTCTGTGAACACGTGAGTTCATCTTTTCAGCTGAGTAATGGTGAGAGGCTTAGGGTTTACCCAACCTTTCACCGACTAACTCCAGTTTGCTGGGGGTGCTGTGACACATGACCACACGACAGCAGGAGGCTTAAGCGACAGAAATTGATTATCTTCCAGTTCTGGGGGCCAGGAGTCCAAGATCAAGGTTCTGAGGCTGTGAGGGAGGGTCTGTTCCAGGCGTCTCCCCGAGCTCCTGGCGTTTGCTGGCCATGCTCAGAGTTCCTTGGCTTGTGCCCCGCCTCTGCCTTCATCTTCACATGGCCTTCTCTGCGTGTGAGCCTCTGTGCAGGGCTCCCTGCTGCGTAAGGACACCAGTCCTGGTGGATTAGGGTCCACCCTAGTGACCTCATCTTAACTTGATCCTCTGCAAAGACTCTGTTTCTAAATAAGGGCACGTTCACAGCCGCTGGGGTCAGGACTTTGCCATCTTTTACAGGGGACATGAGCCAACCATAACCAGTTCCCACCTCCCTTCCCTCCCCACCCCAGTGCCGACCACTAGCTCCCCTGCCTGACTTGGGGAGCTCACCTACTCACTGGGCCCCCTCCTCTTACCTGCACCCTCTCTGATCCTTCTAACTATAGAGCTTCGGGCTGGGTGTCCCAGGAAGCAGACTCAGGGAGACGAGGGCGCAGGAGGTCTCTCCGGGGTGGTCTTGGGAACACCCGCTGTGGAAGGGGAGGGAGAGAGGCAGGACTGTTACCCAGTCCAAACTTGTCCTGCTCACAGCAAGATAGACCAGCAAATCGGGAGATGAGGTTTTGGGTCAAGGAATAATGACCTAAGCCAGCTAGAAGATAGGGGGACTCATGTCCTGGAGAACCATCTTCCCCAAGTCAGAATTCAGGCTCCTTTTATACTAAAAGGGGAGGGGGTGTGGTTGGTTGTTGCAAACTTCCGGGTGTCTGGAAGCCTTTGTTCTTGCAGCCGTTCTCCTGAGTGAGGGCGTGATGTCCCTGTAAACCCCCAACAGGACAAATGTTATTTTCTATTCTGCAACGTTTCATCTTTATCTGAATGGCAAAGTGCTGTACCCTTAAAGGTCGGAGCCTTGAGAATGGGCTCTCCTGTCTATTTCAGGCTCTAGAAAACATTCTTTTACAAAAGGTGCAGACCCAGCAGGACTCAGCCTGGGAAACAGAGCCGGGATCACAGCCAGAGGAGCAGAGCTCACATGGAGTCAGACTTGTGCTTCCCTCTTACAGGAGTAGGCAGGGGACATTGTCGAACTTCGATCCGGCCTCAACGAAGGCCTCAGACAACCCCACCAGGAATTCTGGAGATGGGATGAGCCCTCGGGCTGTTCAGGGACTGATCAGGTGCAGATGCTGGCTCTCCCTCAAAGAGGTGTGACTTCGGCCAGAACTCTCTCCAGCAGACACCATCCGGAAGGGTCCGATGCTGAGGGCTTCCTGCCAGCAGCCCCCTGGGCCTCTGGAGGACAGGCTTTATTCCTATAGAGCCATCTGATGGTGTATTGCACAGCACAGCACAGCACACCACAGGGAGCTAGAGTGAACTTCTAACAGGCAAAGTTGATCACATTTCTCCCGTACGTCCCTCGTGGGTCCGCCTGCTCTTGGGATAAAGACTAGACTGCTCATTCCCCCACCCCCGACCTCATCTTGCACTGTGTCCCCATCCCTGACCTCACGCTGCCATGTGCCAGTCCGTCCCCTCCACCCACTCACTCTTCCCCTCTTCCTACTTGACTGCATCTCCTCCTTCAAGGGTCACTTCCTCAAAAAAACCCCACCAGCTCCATGACCAAGTCAAATCCTTTTACTACAGGCTGTCAGAGCACCGTGCGACTTCCTGAGAACAGAACTGCAATTTCACAGTCGCTTACTTGATGATTTGGTTACTGTCTAGCTTCTGACTAGATTGTAAATGTGTTGAGGATAGGGGCCAAGTCTGGTGTGTGTGGTTTTTTTTCACCTTTGTTTTCCCAGAGCCTAGCATAAGCCTGGCACACAGTAGGTGATCAATAAACACTTACCAACTAAATGAGTCGATTTATTAATAATATTCATCATATGTTTTATTTATGTAGAATAATATATAACATTTTATTAACATAGTATTTATATTTTAGTATATATTTTATTATAATACTCTATTAATATAATATTTTATTAAGATAGAATAATATTAATATTATAACAGTCATGAATGAATTAATGACTTTATAGGTCCCGTCATCAAACGCTAAGTCCCCACTTGGAGGATTCCACAGGAAACCAGAGAGGCATTCAGATCCACTGTCAAAAGGCAAAAACAAAAAGAAAAGTAGGAACCGCCTGTGTTTTGGCCCCTAAAGTTGTGAAAGATCGGCTCTCCAACAGGTTAATGAACAGCAGTGGGCCCTGGAAGACACATGGGAGCCATTTTTCCAAGCGAGGACACAACGCGCAGGTTGTAGGGATTTTGCAAACGGCCCCCTGTGGACTGAAAAAGAATCAGCTTTCCCAGGCTGGGCCTGACCCGCCACCCCTGGCCGGTCCCCTGATGGAGGCGGGGAGGGCGCACGTGGCGGGCTGCCAGCATCCCAGAATCCTCTCCCGGCAGCTTTGCATGCCTAGCCGTGCGCGTCCTGGGCTGATGCATCACAATCAGGAGGAGAGAGGACAGAATCAGGGAGGCCCATGGGCCTGGAATATTCGTGTGATGAATGACCACACGGAGCCCATTCGCACAGAGAGACGGGCGCTGGGCGTGACCCGGGCACGTGGCCAAGTTGCTCTCTGCTCTGGCTCCCTTTCCTCCGCATCCTTCCCATTTTGTCCAATCACACCGTTCCTGCTTCCTGGGGCCCCCAAATCTTCCTCTGACAGCGGCAGCTCTTGTGATCCCTCCGCGGTGCCCACGTTGAGCTCCCAAACGCATTATCTTGTGTCTGTGTTGGCGGCAACCCGGCGAGGTTCCCATTGTACGGAGGGGGAAGCTGAGGCTGAGCAATTTGCCAGAGCTTGAGTTCCACCCCTGCCCGTGGTCCCCTCGCAAGCCCCACGTGGAAAGGGCCGAGCGCAGGGAGCTGGTGGAAATGCGGGGAGGGGGTCCTGGGAGGCAGAGACAGGGTCACCCGCGGGAAACGTCTGCCCTCAGCCACCATCGTGGTTCCCCAGCCTCCGACTGGGGCTCCGGATCACTTGTGCTCCTGCCGAGCCCAGAGGACGGGAAGGCCCAAGACGTGAGATGCCTGGTCCTTGGCGATCAGGCCAGAGGCTCACTGACTGAGCCAGAACTTCTGGCAGTTCAACTGCACCTACCATCTTCACTTTTGATTTCGTTCTTCACTGTTGCTGGACCAAGATAAAACCTCCACCAGCCCTTGGTAGGAAGTGGCCCTGGCAGCCGTGAAGCCAGCCCCAGACTGACCCCTCTCACGGCTGTTCCTGCCTGGTGGAGCTGCGGACCCGGAGACATGCCCCTGGCCCCTGAGTGTCTCCCTGGCATCCAAGCCCTAAATACAGGCCAAGCTGCAGGCGCCCGGCACGAGGTAACGCCCCTCGCCTCCCGCGGCCTGTTCCCCGCCCTGCCGGGAAAGTCAGTGTTACGCAGCTAATCCTTCCCTCACGCATCAGCAGTGCATGACCAGAGCGCTTCCCCTCGACCGGTACGTTCATCCATCAATGCCAGTAAGTGGGATGCAGATTCCTGAGCTGCGGGCAAAACGCTGCAGCTAAAAGCACACACCTCTTCCAGGGTGGGTCTGCCAGGGCAGGAGGTTGACAGCACCCCGGGGAGAGGCCTGAGTCGGAGCCACTCTCCCTCCAGGTGGAAAGAGAGGCTCTCTGTTACCCCGGGGGTGACATGGGGGTCAAGACCTGGACTTGGTTCTTCTGGGGGCGCCGGGGACTTTAATGCCGACTCAATAGGGTTAAGGTCAAGCCCGGTTTCCAAATAAGGAACAGCCACCTCCTGGGGCGCACCCGGGTCACCAGGTAGAACCGGCATCTTCTGTGGCCCTGCTGGGTGTCACCCCGACGGCCCGACGGCCGCCTCCCCTGGGTTTGGAGAGCAGGTCTTCTCTGCATCTAAGACGCCTCATCTTGGAGAGAGAGGCAGCCACGGCTAATGAGAAAGAGCACACTAAAGAGCATCGAAAACGCCAAATGGAAAATGACACTCCTCCACTCAGCAAAATATGAAAGAAAGACCATTCCTGAATCTCTATGAACGCCTGCTTTGTAGCCTCCAGGCAAAGCTGTCACTTCGGAGTAAACTTAGCCAGGGAGGAACCAACGATGATGGCTTACGGTCAGCTCCCAGCGTGCCTGACTTTTTTTTTTTCTGCCTGGTTAATACATCCAAAGTCATTCTCCCCCAAGCTAACGATGGCTTGCTTCCTGCCTGGGCATTTTGCAGGCGTGACAGTAAGTTCCTTGGGAGAAGGTTCCACCGTCGCCATTAAACATATAAATAAGATGAAACCATCCCCTTTTCCTGGCCCGACACCCCATCTGAAAATATTAAGCCCCTGCTTTTCAAATATACAGCCAGCATCTCTGTCTGTGTTTTGTAAGGACAAAATAGTAAATATCACCACTCTTCTCTGGCCATCAGCAGAGGCCGCGAGGGAAGGAGCGCCATAATTCTTCTCCCTGTGAAGGTGAGAAGCGTTTACCCCGAGGACATCTTGCAGGTCTGACCTGGTGTCTCCAGTGTTTTTGGCTCGGCCGGACTTCCAGCCGTTTCAAGGACGAGGCCTTTGAGGTGACCGGGCAGGAAGCTGCATCCTCCCCAGCTGGACTGCAGCTCCGCGGGCGGCACCCACCCCTGGGCGCGCGTCTCTGACTCTCTGGGCCCCTTCACATTTTCTAAAATGAAAACTGGCTAAACTTACAGTCATCAGAACAATGGGGGCCTGACAACCGAATCTAAAACAAACAAGCAAAAAACCCCATCAATTTGGGAGTTTGAGATTCGCAAATGATAGCCCTTATATACATATAAATAGATTAAAAACACAAATTTTTGTGTTTTTAGAGCACAGGGAACTGTGTTCAATATCTTGGCATAACCCTTAGTGAAGACGAGTATGAAAACAAATACATGTGTACATACGCATGACTGGGGCATTGGGCTGCACCCCAGAGACTGACACATTGTCACTGATCACGCTTCAATTAAAAGAAAAAAAGGGAAGAGCAGTAATCTCCTGCTTCCAAAAAAACCCCACCAAAACAGAAGGTGAAAAAAAAATTAGCCGTTTCATTGGGCTTCTGTTTTGGTTTGTTCTCTTTCTTTCTTTCTAATTTTTTGATCTATAAGATGCTGACAGCTGATTTGACTGACGTCCTCCGTTATGTCCAGAGTGCTCTGGACACACTAGGGTACAACGTAATTTATACATTCATTTCTATTTTTTGCTTTCAGGAGTTCATTTCAGATCCATGTGCCAGGCTTAGGCTGGAAGCAGTTTTCATCCTGAGAACCCTGCGTTTAGAATCGGAGACCTGGATTCCCAGGACAGCGTTGTAATTGTCTTTCCAACAAGTCCCCCATTCTGAGCCCCAAGTTGTCTGCCTCCCAGAGACTCAAAGTCCTTCCTCAACAGTGAAGCCCCGTTTGCTGTCCTCATCCAGCACTTGGTGACTTCAGGATCCAAGTGATGTCACCCCTGATGTGTCCTTCAAACGTTGCCAACTCCAATGCCCCCACCTAAACCCTCTTCTCATCTCTGGAAAACGAGGAGCAGGTCTGGGTGTGACTTCCTTGCCTCTCACAAAGCTAGGTCCCCCAACCCTGACCATCCACCACCTCCCCACCTCCAGGGGCCTCTCTGATGCATCCTTCCACCCAGCCCCCCACATCTCTTCCAGTAATGACTCCACTGCTGGTCCCCCATCCTAGCACACCTGCACCCATCCATCTCTCCATCTTCAGCCAGACGCAAGTGTTCCACCTGCCCAGCACAGATCTTTAGGACTTCCCACCCACGTCAGAATTTCAACCAGAACCTCCTCCCCGTAAATTGCCCCAGCGCGCCACACATCCCCAAACAGGACCGGCGCTGCTTCCTCCCTCCTGGTCAGTCTCCTGTGTCAGAGGCCTGATTCCCTGTCCTCCCCAGGGCACCTTGTCCTGTCTGTGCTCAGCCTCCCATGACACCCAGACCCCTCTGGCCCTGTCATCCTTCCCCTGGTGGCCTGTCAGCTCCTGGTTAATGGTGTCATCAACCCTCTCCTCGGCCCGAACGGAGCTCGGCCTGGCTTCCCCGTGTTGGCGATTGTCCTATGATGTCTTCTGGTTCCATCCATTTGATGAATTGCGCCTTGCGTACCCTGCTTGTATTTGCATAGGAAGTCAGTAATTAGCTGTGGCTTGTTTTGTTAAACTTCCATGTGAAAGATGCTAGAGTGGAATAAATTGCGTCGCACTGTGTCTGACTCCCTGCGCTCCCCACGCCCGCCTGCAGCGCCTCGCCCGGCACGTTGCTATTCCTGTCTCGATTGCTGGGGCTTCAGGGGACCGAGCAGCTTCTCCCAACCCCACTCTCTTTTCAGAGGGTCTTATTTACCAAAGTTAATTTTGCTCCTATTGCAACGTGCTTGAAAATAAGCATGAACCTTGTTTATTTTCACTTGCAGTGTGCCACCAGCAAGTGGCAATTGGAACTAAATTACACGTGTTCAAAGAATGTGCTCACATATTTCTGAGCTGTTGAGAAACATCTTGCCGGACAAAGCCAGGTTCAAACAGAGCTGTAAACCAAACCATTGTTAGCTTTAGGAGGCCCCAGGGAGCAGGTCCGTTGGTGCCACGGCAGACCTGGTGGGGGTGCCGTTTGTTTTCATAGCAAAAGCTGGTCACAGTTTTACCATCTGTCTCCCTCACATCCCTGGCAGGCAGGCTGGGGATGGCATCAACTTAATGGTTCCTAGCCCATTAGAAATGCAAACCTTTTTTATTTCCTTGTAAATAAATCTCCGCTTATTTCCAAAGCCGCCCGAAAGGGATGGGGCTGCCAAGGAAGGACTTTGTACTTTCTCCACAAGGTTATTCACCATTTCTTCCCAGAAAGCAGGAGAGCTCTGTGCCTTGGGGAGAGGGGCGGGGAGCCACCTAGCAGATCTTTTCAGTGGGCTTGTCACAAGCTGGGAAAGCAAGCCAGGCGAGGTCCTTGCCCCCGTGGGGTTACAGGGCCACCCACGGTGCCCAGGGAGGGCAGTGCTACGGGGAAAAGCCAGGAGTCTCTGGGCAACCACAGCAGGGACACCGCCTTAGGCTGGGGATCCAGACAGAGGCTTTCCGAGGAAGTGACATTTCAGCGAGGGACAAAAATCCTGGCTCTCGCAGCCAAGATCAGGGTTTTTCTGTCGGACTCAGACCAGAGTCCCACCGGCTTTACATCTAATATGTGCAGATCTCCTGGGGAACAGCCTAAACTTTGGAAACCACGTCTCTCAAAACGCTGTGGCTAGATTCTGATTTTTCCATTGGACTTGATGTCAGGGAACCTCATCTTCATCTCTGAGAGCTGCTTGGCAGGACCCCCTAACTCTTAATTTCTGAGTTTCCACCCCTCTTCACCTCCAAATCACTCGGACCTGAAGTTCAGGTTTTTACACTCAGAACGAAAATGCTTAATAATCCTCCAGGTTGATTGCAAAAATGACTCCATTTCTCCACCCCCCACCCCGAAACCCACCCGCTTTGCCCCTCAGCTCCATGGCATCTCCCATCAAGAAGTGGGGTCTAGTTCCCACCCCCGGAAGCAGGGCTGGTCACGTGATTTGCTCTGGCCAATGGGATGTGGCAGAAGTGGTCGAGTGCGAGTCAGGAGTCCGGGCTTCAAGTGACCTGCCTGCAGGCTAGTTCTCTCTCTCCCCCCTCCCCTCCCCCTCCCTCCCCCTCTCTCCTTCCCTATCTCTCTCCCCCTCCCCCTCCCCCTCCTCTCCCCCTCCCCTCTCCTCCCCCTCTCTGCCCTCTCTCCCCCCTCCCTCCCCACTGCCGTCACCATGACTACCAGCCCAGTCTCCCTGCTGGAGCACCAGAGACCACTGTGTGGCCAGCCACACTGCCGCTCCCAGATGAGCCACGGTGGACCCACAGCCAGCCAGCCCTGACACAGGTGAGCTCAGCTAGGCTCAGCAGAACTACCCAGCCCACCTGCAAGCCCCGAGCTATAATAAATGGTCAGACTGGGCGCCTTAGACAACAGTTTACTTTCCCACAATTCCAGAGGCTGGGAGTCCAAGATCAAGGTGTCCGCAGGGTTGGTTTCCTCCGAGGCCTCCCTCCTTGGATTGCAGGCGGCCGTCCTCTCCTGGGGTCCTCACGGGGTCTTTCCTGTGTGCGCGCCCTGTCCTAATCTCCTCTCCTTCTAAAGACACTGGTCCTGTGGAATTAGGGTCCTCCCATGGCTCATTTTTACCTTAACCACCTCTTTAAAGACCCCATCTCCAAATATATTCGGAGGCCCTGGGGGTTAGGACTCCAATATATGGATGTGGGGGACATTATTCAGCGCGTCACAGGATGCTTTGTCTCGCGGCAGTATAACAGCAGTGGGTAGCAGACGCCCTCGGTCAGGGCCAGGGGCTGCTTCTGCACTGGGATCCCAGGCCCGCACAGGGCAGGACGTGCGCCCCGCCCAGCAGCTCACAGCCTGTGGGTTTTCTTCCTCGGTCGCCCCGCGCCCAGGGCCAACCACATACATGTCCACACGCGCATCCCAGTCTGGAGCCATCCATCCCCGGCCGGCAGACTCACGCCCAGCCTTTGCCAAACGGACTCCAAGACCCAAGGGGGGAGAGAGAGAACATTACCCTCCCCATTGTTTCTTAACATTCAGTCACGTAAGAAGCAGTTACATTTTGCTGCCCCAGGCAACAGCATGTTCTGTTTTAATTAACTTGCCTTTTGTTGAATTTCCATATCTGCCACCAAACACCAACGCACCTTCATGTGCGTCTGCGGTGATCACAGCGCGAGGTGGTCTGGGGCGCGCAGGGCCTCTGATGGGGGAGGAACGCCTGGCTTAGGTTGGGGAGTTTATTCGCTGTTTGATTGGCATGATTGGGGTGGGGGCTACGGGAAGCAGGGGTGAGGAGGAGAGGAGAGCCGTGGGTGAGCCCGGAGGCCGAGGGTGGGGCCCTCCGCAGGGGTGAGGGGGGGCACAGCACCTGTGGCTCAGTGAGGCAGCATAAGGGATGAGACCCGCCTGGCGCTGGCAGCTGCACGGAACGTGCACTTGATTTCTGCTTGTAAGAGCAAGAAACCAGAGGCCGCGGGGAAACAGCACAAACCAAATAGAAGCCCGGGGCCACATTCTCGGGTGCCTGCCAAGGCCTCGTGGGGTGTGGCTGGTCTGACAATGACAAGGCTCGGACCAGGGGAGCAGTACAGATACACACAGTCCACCCAGCCTCGGAACGCCTCCCTGCTGGGCCGAACGTGAGGGTGCCAGCCCACAAGCAGAGGGTGCTGCCTGCCTGCGCCGGCGCCCTATCTCCAAGACCGAGAAATAATGCTCTGCACCCAGCAGGTGCTCGGTGTTTCTTCCAGTGATTGCGGGTGACTGCAACACGCCCAGCCCCGCTCTCGCAGCTGAGTCTGTCTCAGGTTGGGATTCCCAGAAGCCCATTCGGAGATGAGGATTTGAGTGCTTGCAGGAGAAACTGGGGAGGGAGGGAGTAGGGTGAGTGGGGAGCCGGCAGGGAGAAGGCGAAGGAATCCAGCAAGGCCGAGGCTTGGGGGAAGCTCCACGCCACGGAGGGTGGCCTCTGCCCGACCCCATGAGGATCGCAGAGAGTGAGTCAGGCCTCCAAGATGCCTCAGCCTGAGGGGGGGCTGGGCTTCTGGCTCTTATCCCCTTGGGTCCTGGCCAAGGGCCACTCCAGGGAACAGAAACCCCAGGTGCTCCAGCCCCTGTGCGTCAGGCAGGGCAGCTCTGAGGGCAGGGGCAGCAGCAGGCAGAGCTGCCTGGAAACAGGAAACAGATCCAAGGGCATCTGGGCGGAGCACGAACAGGAATGTAATTTGGGAGACTGTCTGCCAGTGAGGGGTCACTCATGGTCAGTTCACTGCCCCTGTGAGGGTTAACTGTCCTTGCCAACCTCGCTGGGCCACGTTACCCACACATGTGGTCAAACACCAGTCTAGATGTTGACAGTGAGGGTATTTTTCTAGATGAGATTAGTATTTAAATCAGTAGACTTTAAATAAAGCAGATTATCCTCCATAATGTCGGTGGGCCTCATTCAATCAGCTGAAGGCCATAAGAGAAAAGATGGACATCCTGGAAGAAAGAAGAAATTCTGCCAGCCGACTGCCTCAGGGCTGGAGGGCGTCATCTACTCTTCCCTGCAGATTCTGGGCTTGTGTAAGCCAATTAAAGAATCGTTAGATGGACAGACAGACAGACGGACGATTACATCTACATGTTTATATAGACAGATACAGATTCAGACATAGATACATAGACATGTGATATAAACACCGTATCTATAGCTACGCCTTTCCAAAAGCTCCACCGGAGGCCAGCTAGAGCTGTCCCCCAGGGCCCACTGGGGCTGCAGTGCCAGGACCGCTCGCGCACGTGGTTGGCGGCCGCTGCTCCCCGCCCTCGGTGTGGCTCCTCACGCAGCTCGGGCTTTCTCACGACGTGGCGTCTGGGTTCTGAGAGGGCACATCCCACCCGTGGAAACTGCAGGTGTCTCAAGGTCCAGCTGTGGAGGCTACATCATGTCTCGTCTGTGGCATCTGCTAGTCAGAGCCAATCACAGGGCCAGCCCGGATTTGGTGTGAGGGGGGCTTCGCAGAACACGAAGCCCAGGAGGCATGGCTCACCGCAGGGAGGAGGGAGGCTCACCCTTAGAAAGCAACTACCACGAAGAAAAGTGAGGTTTGGAATTTTGTAAACCATTGTGTTTGCCCGGTTAATCACCAACTCGCCAAATGTGGTCTACCACCTGCAAGTTTGAAATCTCTCTTTCTGGTCCAACACCCTAATTTTCCCAGAGGAAGCCCCCAAGATCTGGTGGGATATAGATACGGGAGGAACGTTTTTTAAAATCGAGGTGAAATTCACGTAACTTAATCATTTTAAAATGAATGATTCATTGGCATTTAACACATTCACAGTATTGTGCAACCATCACCTCTGTCTAGTTCCAAGACATTTGCATCACCCCAGAAGAAACCCCAGGCCCATTAGGCTGTCACTCCCCACTTGTCTCTCTCCCCAGCCCCAGGCACACACCAATCTGCTTTCTGTCTCTGTGAATTTACTTACCCCGAACATTTTATATAAAAGGAATTGTAAGACATGTGACTGTTTGTGTCTGGCTTCTCTCAGCATCATATTTTCAACATCTTCCTTTTATGGCTGAGTAATATTCCACTGTATGGATATACCACAATTTGCATATCTGCTCAACCACTGATGGACATTTTGGTTGCTCCCATGTCTTGGCTCTTGTGAACAGTGTGGCTATGAACATTGACAAACAAGTACAGGAGTTCACTTTTGAGACCATGCAGGTAGTGAGAAGCAGCTCTTACACCCCCAAAATGGAGGTTCTCTGGCTCCCACCTCACACACATTCTTAGACCTTGTTCGAATTAGATGCAGCCAAGACATACAAGGATGGAGGTGGGCAGCCTGCCAACTCCTGGCTATTTCTGAGCTGATTTTAACAATGAATCAGAATCAGAAAATTGCTGCCAACTCAGATCCTTCCCAGATGTTCAGACAAGTCTAATATCATACAAATAAAACCACCTGGCGAAGAGGATTCAAAGAACCAAAGAGGGTTTAATCTTATTCTTTCCTTTTAAAAGATGAGATTGCATGTGTGCATGCACACACACGCACATACACACATACACACACATGCACACACTCCACCCTACCATAAGCTGAGCCTTCAAAACAGCACCAAACATTTTAAATGCTTTAAATTGATTCTCAAAAGATTCCTTCCAGCGAAACCCATCCAGGAAGCTCCTTTGGGTCTGGGGATTTCTTTCATCTTCCCAAGCCCGGGAGACAGCCACGGTAAATGACAGCTACTGAGAAAAGATGAGCATTGTCGCCGGAAAGGAAAGAACCCAACGGCTCCAGCTTTAAAACCTCCACATTTCATGGGTCCCCGGAACTGTCCGTGTCGCTGTATTTGGAAAGAAACGTTATCATCCCCAGGGGCACCGGCAGGTTGCAGGCTCTGACTTACGGCTTTGGATCTTGCTATCGGTTGGGATGCAAAATTAATTCTCTTGGTCATTTGAATGTTTTCCCCCAAACATAATGTAATCTCATTACAGACTGCTCCATCCCAGAGTGAATCTCGAGCCAGATTCCATTTAGGAAATTGGAGGTAGTTTAGAGTTATACGATTTGCAAAAAGAAAAAGAGAAAGAAGCAACAGCCCCTTTCTCTGCTAAACGCTAATTTGGTCTGTCTCGATTGTGTAGAAGGGACATCCGTTTGCTGGGGAATTGCTGTAAGTGCGTGGAGGACTTGGGGCCACGGAAGGGCCAGCTCAGAATTTCTGAGTGAGTTATCTGGAAATAAACGACCGTGTGTAGGAACTCTGGGATACAGGCTGCGGAGGACAGGAGGCCAGCAGGCTTTGCAGAGGACGGCATTTGTCTGCGGCCGAGTAGGTGAACCATGGGAAATATGGCCCTTGACCCAAGGGACAGCAGTGCACAGACAGAAGGCAGGGCGTGTGGGGACAGCAGAGGGCCCGCACCGTGTGGGCTGGCCAGCCTCAGCTGGCACGGCGCATTATTTGCGGGAGTGGCCTTGGCAAAGCCCCTCAGGCCGGGCGGCTAAGTGACAGAAATTCATTTTCTCACGCTTCTGGAGCCTGAAAGTCCAAGATCAAGTTGTCCACAGGGTTGATTTCTCTTGGAGCCTCACTCTTCGGCTTACAGACAACTGTCTTAGCCGTGTGTCTTCACGTGGTCAGCCCTCTGGGCACGTCTGGGTCCTAATCACCTCTTCCTATCAGGATACAGTCATAGATTAGGGCCCACCCTTACACCCTCATTTTACCTCAGTTACCTCTTTACAGACCCATTCTCCAAGTAGAGTCATGTGCTGAGGTCCTATGGGGTTAGAACTTCAACGTGAATTTGCAGGGGACACAGTTCAGACCATAAAGAAGCGTGAAGCCCAAGGCTCTCCATCCAGCCACCGTCTTGTCTTGTCCAGATGTCCAGGGAGCTAAACCTGGCCTCCCCCCTTCTGGTGCTTTCTGCACATGGCAGCCAGAGTGAGCAATGTTCTTAAAACACCTATCAGGTGGTGACATTCCCCCAGCCTTCGGTGGCTTTCCACTGTGTGTTGAATCAGTATGGACTCCCCAGCAGGGGGCCAGAGTGGGACCCTGCCTAACTCCATCTCTGGCCCCCAGTCGCCGTGTCTCTTCCTGGAGCTCCATCACTTCCGCCAGAGAGCCTTCCCTGAACCTCCCTCCTCCTGGTTGAAAGGAGCCCTTCCCCTGCCTGGCCTGGCATGGCACTTGATAGATTCTTGCTCACAGAAGAGGAGATGAAGGAAAGAAAGAATGAATGGAGCAACTGAGTGAACAATCAAAGATCTCCGAACAGTGCAGTGACTTTCAACCCCTCCAGTCAAAGTTGACAACATCAACCATGGGGTCACGGTCTCAGCCTTGGTGTAGCAGAGTCCAAACTCCTGCTGGCCGCACAACAGGCCAATAAATCAGGAGATGAGGTGTTGGTGCAAGGGATAATGACTTTATTCAGAAAGCCGGCAGACTGAGAAGATGGGGGAACAATGTCCTAGAGAACCACCTTCCCCAAGTCAGCATTCAGGCTCCTTTTATACTAAAAAGGGGAGGGGTGTGGTTGCAAACTTCTTGGTGTCAGAATCCTTTGTTCTTGCTGCTGTCCACATAGGTCAAGCCACGATGTTCCTGTAAACCTCCAAGACAATGTTATTCTCTGTTCTGCAATTTTTAATCTCTTTTTAAATGGAAAAGTTTATACCCTCAAGGTGAGAGCCTTGAGAATGGGCTCTCCTGTCTCTTTCAGGCTCCAGGCAACATTCTTTCACAAAAGGTGCAGACCCAGCAGGACTCAGCACAGCAGACAGAGCCCCGGGCTAGAGCCAGAGGAGCAGGTCCAATATGGAGTCAGATTTGTTCTTCCCTCTCACACTGGTGAAGAGGAGGCAGTCTTGGGGAGCCAGGGGTGTTCACTCTCCCCACCCAAAGGGACCTGCCAGGAAGAGCTCAGCTCTCCCGCTTCTTGCCCTCCACAGCCCCCTGCCAGCGGCAAGCTGACCCCCACAGCCCCCTGCCAGCGGCAAGCCTCAGCTGCGAGAGCTTGGGCGCTCTCCGGCCAGTGGCCCTCCCACCCAAACTTCTCTCCCACTGGATATATGAAATTAGAAATGTAAACCACGGAGAGTGAGGCTGAGGAAGGTTTCAGGTGGAGCTGAGAGCCCCCCATAAGACTTCTCCCGGATTTTTTCTTGAATTATTATTGTCTAAAAACCGATTCCAGTCAGTCACTCCTTCCACCTTGGAATGACGGCTGTGAGTTAATAAACAGCCCTCAAAGAATGGAAAGGCCGTGCTCAGACTCAGTTGGTGTAATTGTTAGTGAGATGTGAGGACAACATTAGTAGATGATTCCTTAAAAGAATGAATCTCATTCCTTGTGAAATGACACTGTCAGAAGTGAGGCCCTCACCCTGAGACAAGGAGGTGAGTGTGACTAATTTGCTGGGAAGGTGATTCCCGGAAGGGGAGGGGGTAGGTGGGAGGCTGAATAACGCCTTTGCCCCCGACAAGATCTGCAAGTCCTAAGCCCTGCAACCTGGGGCTGTGACCTTATACAGCGGAAAGAGACGTGGCAGATGTGGTTAAGTGAAGGGTCTTGAAGTAAGGAGACTATCCTGGATCATCTGGGTGGGCCCTGAATATAATCACGTGTACCCTTATACGAGGGAGGCCGAGCGAGAGCTGACCGTGGAAGAGGAGGCCTCGAGGAGATGGAGGCAGAGACTGGGGTGATGAGGTCATAAGCCAGAAAATGCCAAGGATTTCTGACAGCCACCAGAGACCAGAAGCGGCAAGGAGTGACTCTCCTTTAGAGCCTGTGGACGGACTGCAGCCCCACTGACACTTGATTTCAGCCCCATCACACAGATTTCAGGCTTCTGGCCTCCAGAACCGTGATAAAACAGTGTCTGTTGTTTGAAGTCACCAAGTCTATGGTCATTCATTATGGAAACCACAGGAAACCAATACAGGAAAAAAGCCAAACCATGCATGGCGCCCAGCAGCTTGCTACTGTGGGCAACTGGGGCTCAGTCCTGCAGGGACAGCGGGACATGGTGTGGACCCCACTCCAGCACCGTCCCAGCTGGCGGATGCAAAACTGAGGGGTTTACTCCCGTCTCACCCGTCATGGGTGAAGGGTACTCCTAGGAGCTTCCACTCTCTGTCCCACATATGAACCAAGCAGGTGCCAGCGGCCAGAGAGAGCTGTAGCTCCTGCAGTTCCAAGCCAGCAGTGGGTCAGCGAGTACAGGAACGAGGAATGCCAAGGGCATGTGGGCGGGACACGCACAATGTCTGCCACACACACGAAACTAAGCAAAAGACTCCGAAGTGGAAACCCAGACCAGGGCGCTGCGTTAAAGCTGCACTAGGGCCCGTTTCAATGAATAATCAGGAAGCTGACAGGCGAAGCTGAACGCCAAGCCACAGCGCCGGTGCCACCGACTGAAACCGCCTAGAGTGGTGAGAAGAACTAGCACTGGTTGAGTGTGTGCGTTGATCAGACTCCTGTACCCATCTCTCGACTTACTGTGCCATAACTCTCTCTAAAGCGCTGTGCCAGTTTCCCGGGCGGCTGTATCAAATGACCGAGTGGCTTCAAACAACAGAAATACTGTCTCTCACATTGCTGGTCAAGGCGATGGGCAGGGCTGGTTGCTTCTGGAGGCTCCGAGGGAGAGTCTGCTCTGTGCCCCTTCCCAGCTCCCGGTGGTTGCCGGCAGCCCTCGGCATTCCTGGCTTGTAGGCTCATCGCTCCAGTCTCTGCCTCCATCTCCATGTGGCCTTGCCCAGCGTGGGTCTCTCTGAATAAGGACGCCTATCACTGGACTGAAGGCCCACCCTAAACCCAGGATAATCTCAAGATGCTTGACTACTACATCTGCAAAGAATCTATTTCCCAAAAGTCCACATTCTGAGGCTCCAGCAGACATG
Organism: Vicugna pacos; assembly: GCF_048564905.1. Classification (NCBI taxonomy): domain Eukaryota; kingdom Metazoa; phylum Chordata; class Mammalia; order Artiodactyla; family Camelidae; genus Vicugna; species Vicugna pacos. Next base: position 45,312,651 of record NC_133004.1, read on the forward strand.
AGTTTAGGGCAGACACCATTTAACCCACTACAAGTAGTTACTAGTTTTTGTATTTTTACGAACGAGGTTGTCTAAGGTCAGAGGATCGGTGTGTGTGAAGACGGATGACTCTGGTCCAGGTTTGTAGGACCTCGAAGTGCTCGGGCCCTCACTGGCCCTTCTGCGTGGAGGCTGTGGGCTATCTGAGGCCCCGAGAAAAGGCTTCTAGCAAAACTGATTCAGAGTTTTGGCACAATTCAAGCTCAATACATATTTGTCACATAACTGAAAAGAATATTCCAAAAGGACCCTGACTTCCAGGTTCCAAACACAGGGAGTGCACTTCTCTTCCATGTCTACCTGATGGGGCTTCCGCCCCGGAGAACCGAGGTGGGCTGGGGGTGAGGCGTGATCACCGGCCCACGGTTTGCGCTGCTGTCTACTGCGATTGTCCTTGGTGTTAGAAGAACCCTCCACCACAATCAGTTCTATGTCTTATTGCCTGCTCACCTGGCTCTCAGATGGTCTCCAGCACACTGGGGTATCTTTTCTCCTTAATGGTCTGTCCTTCCGAAATTTATTTTTGGAAACAAATGGGTAAACAAAAGAAACCAAATCCAGCTTGATCCCAATAACTCTGAATAAAACAAATTGGGTCTTCTTTTCCATTTCTTTGCTACTTACAAGGCTTTGAAGGGTCCCATGAGCCATTAATTTGTTGGCTCCTATGGAAGTGTTTAAGCAGAGCCATTAAGGAGCACAAAGTGTGGAGGGAGGTTGGGATTCTTTATGAACGTGGCCTCTGACCTGACTGCCCGTCTCCTCTTAAGAGAGAAACACAGACAGGACTTTCAGGTCTGGGGCTCTCTGTTCACTGGAGCCTGGTTTTCAATCCCCAGACAACAATTTTCCAGTCGTAACCTCGTCTTTAGTCAAAACCAGAAAACAAAACACAAGGGCAGAAGATTTTCGAAGGGGAAGAGCTGGGTCCCCGAGTAATGAATTAGTCACACCCTAAAAAGTGATTTCTCCACCTGAAAATGGAAAGTTCTCATCCAATTTGTATCCTCTTAGCCACGGTACGAGGAGGAGACACGTTATGACGCAATTTTGACGCCAGCTGCCCAGCGCTGGGTCAGATTTCACAAGTGAAGGCCGTCCTCACTTCAGACACTGCAAGCTCAGAAGTCCCCAGGACGCCTGCACTTCTGACCATCTGGCTGCAGATTCAGGGCCCCACACTGGTCCGTCAGGTTTGAGAATTCACTGGAATGCTGCTGATTACTCAGGAACATGCTGTTCAGACTATTAACTTTTTTTTTTAAATAAAGGACAGAAATTAGGACCAGCCAAGAGGAGAGACCCACAGAGTGAGGGCTGGGAAAACCCCAAAGGCAAGCGTCCATGTCCTCAGATACTTCAGTCTCCCTGAACAGAGGGGCCTGACCACCAAACACCAGGGCAGTGATCTCCAGTGGTCAGGGTTTTTACTGAGGTTTCATTACAGAGACGTTATTGTTTGAATCACTGGTCACATGACTTAACTCAGTCTCCAGCTCCCTGTCCTTCCCGGAGGTCAGGCTGATGTCACCTGGCTCAGGGCCCCAGCCCTCTAATCACATGACTGGTCTTCCTGGGGTGGCTGGCCCCCATCCTGCACCGTCTTGTCAGCATTAACTCAGGTGTGGTCTAAGGTGCCCGCATGAACAACAGACGCTCCCATCACTTGGGAGATTCAAAGGGTTTAGAAGCCGCTTCCCAGGAAGCAGAGACACAGGTCGACCAAATTCGTTCTTATACAACACAGCACATTTTTGTTACTGAAGTACAGTCAGTTTAGAGCGTTGCGTCAATTTCTGGTGTGCAGCACGTTTCAGTCACACACGTACGCACATATATTCCTTTTCCTATCTGTTTCATTGTAGGTTACTACAAGACACTGAGTACAGCTCCCTGTGCCCGACAGGGGAAACCTGTTGCTTGCCTACTTTATATACAGTTGTTAGGATTTGCAGCTCTTGAACTCTCAATTTATCCCTTCGAACCCTCTTTCCTCCTGGTAACCATAAGATTGTTAACTATGCCTGTGAATCTGTTTCTGTTTTGTAGATACGTTCATTAGTATCTTCTTTTTCCTTTTTTTTAGATTCCATATATGAGTGCTATCATATGGCATTTTTTTTTCTCTTTCTGGCTTACTTCACTTAGAATGACGATTTCCAGGTCCATCCATGTTGCTGCAAATGGCATTATTTTATTCTTTTTTATGGCTGAGTAGTGTTCCATTGTATAAATAGACCACTGTTTCTTTATCCAGTCATCTGTCGATGGGCATTTAGGTTGCTTCCGTGTCTTGGCTATGTAAATAATGCTGCTATGAACATTGGTGTGCATTTATCTTTTTGAATTAAAGTCCCCTCCAGATATATGCCCAGGAGTGGGACTGCTGGATCATATGGTCTGTCTATTTTTAATCTTTTGAGGAATCTTCATGCTGTCCTCCATAGTGGCTGCACCAAACTACATTCCCACCAGCAGTGCAGGAGGGTTCCCTTTGCTGCACACCCTCTCCAGCATTTGTCATTTGTGGACTTTTGAATGATGGCCATTCTGACTGGTGGGAGGCGATACCTCATTGTAGTTTTGATTTGCATTTCTCTGATAATTAGTGATATTGAGCATTTTTTCATGTGCCTGTTGGCCATTTGTATGTCTTCCTTGGAGAACTGCTTGTTTAGGTCTTCTGCCCATTTTTGGATTGGGTTGCTTTGTTGTTGTTGTTGTCATTAAGCTGTATGTGAGCCGTTTATATATTCCAGAAATTAAACCTTTGTCAGTCGCGTCACTTGCAAATACTTTCTCCCGTTCTGTAGGTTGTCGTGCTGCTTTGCTTATGGTTTCCTTTGCTATGCAAAAGCTTACAGGTTTAATTAGGTCACATTTGTTTATTTTTGCTTTTATTTCTATCGCTTAGGTAGATTGCCTAGGATAACATCACTAAGATTTATGTCAGAGAAGGTTTTGCCTATGTTTTCTTCCAGGAGATTTATAGTGTCTTGTCTTATATTTAAGTCTTTGAGCCATTTTGAGTTTATTTTTGTGTTTGGAGTGAGGAAGTGTTCTAACTTCAATGATTTACATGCAACTATCCAGTTTTCCTGACACCAGTTGCTGAAGAGATTGTCTTTTTTCCATTGTACATTCTTGCCTCCTTGTAGAGGATTAATTGACCATAGTCTGTGGGTTTGTCTCTGGGTTCTGTTCTGTCCCATTGATCCATATGTCTGTTTTTGGGCCAATACCATGCTGTTTTAATTACTGTAGCTCTGTAGTATTATCTGATGTCTAGGAGGGTTATTCCTCCATCTTCATTCTTTTTCTTCTGTAGTGCCTTGGCAATTCTGAGTCTTTTGTGATTCCACATAAACTTCAGAATTATTTGTTCTAGTTCTGTGAGAAATGTCCTGGGTAATTTGATAGGGATCACACTAAATGTGTAGATTGTTTTGGATAGTTTGGCCATTTTAACAATATTATTTCTTCCAATCCAAGAGCATGGGATATCTTTCCATTTCTTTAAGTCATTTTTAATTTCCTTAAGCAATGTTTGGTAGTTTTCTGCGTATAAGTCTTTCACCTTCAGACTTATTCCTAAGTATTTTATTGACACAATGTAATTGATGGGGCCCTTATTAAGAAAGTGTTCTCTTTCCTCTTGAACTGATGAAAATCTGTTGTCATGGGGTCAGTTTCCAGCACCTAAAGAGAAAGGATTCTTGCTTGCTGGAATGGGGTCTATAGGACAGGCTGGGAAGAAGGAAAAGACGCCTCCCCTGAGATTTAAGGAGAGCCCACGAGGGTTTTAGGTTGGACCCCCTGTAATATATTTGCAGAAACACGACTTAGGAATAAAATTCATTTAGATTTCTTACAACTGTGGACCTGTGCTTTTAAATATTGTCTCCCTGCAAAGGCTGAGCCACGAGGCTCATCCCCCTGTGTGTTTGCAGCTGACAATGGTGGGACCTTTGTGCCCAGAGTCACGATGTACCAGGGGACTTGAATGGGACACTAGCAGCCTCCTCCTCTTTACAGCATCTTCAAGAGCATGCATTTTCTTTGCCAAAAAAAAAAAATCTTTTTCCCCCTTAGAGATAGCTGATCTCAGTTAGGGGACTCATGCAAGGAAATGATACCCTCTCCATTTTCCCCTAATCTATGCAAAAAAAAAAATTTGAAGTCCATTTTGGCAAGCTCAAGAATGTGAGTCCCTAGAGGGCAGGAAGGAGAAAAGCAGGTGGTTTCTCCCCCTTTTTAGTCATAAGACCTCACTCCTTTCAAAGGTTCGGTAACCCAGCCCCACTGACAAACGTTCCCCTCCGGGGTGGGCATTGAAGGGGGCGGGGCGAGGTGGTGGCAGCAGGTCGAGACTGCACCTTTGTCCCCATTTTACAGAAGAGAAACCAAAAGAGCTGCAGCCGGGGGCCCAGGCTCCCACAATGAGTCACAGCAGAGCCGCGCGTTCTCCCACGCCCTTGCCCCGCCCGAGGCTGCGCAGGCTCGACGCCGCAGCCCCTGTGGGGCTGCCATCAGGTGCCCTCTGGCCGCCGGTCCCCGCGAGCAGCCTTGAGAGTGGGTCCCCAGACCATCTCAACAGACTCGGCAGGCAAGTGTGAAGGGTCTCCTGTGCACGGGACGGGGAGGGAGGCAGACGTGGATGAGACAGACCCCACGCCTGTGCACATCAGAGACAGAACTGTGTCAAAAGCAGGGTTCAGACACTGCCGGAAGAGCCGGGGAGGGCATCGGTACACCGGCGTGGGGCAGTGGGAACCATCCGCCCCGAGGGCACGTGGCAGGGGGCATGCTCTGCACAGAGAATTTAATTTCTTCCTTCATTTCATCGTTGACCCATTGGTTTCTCAGTAGCACATTGTTTAGCCCCCATGCAATCGTTTATTCTAGTTTCTCTTTCTGTGGTTGATTTCTAGTTTCATGCCATTGTGACCACAGAGAATTTAAAAGCAACAATAAAACCAACTAAAAACCGGTCTGTTTCTATTATCACAGTCCACCAGCAATTCTGCCCAATGCCGGTGATAAACTGCTCCTCTGTGAAAAACATCGTTGGTTGCTCTAAGTTCTAAACAATAGCGGTGGTTACTGATGTGTTTTAATAATATATATGGGAGCCTCAGATTAGCACGTTGTTTTTACTTGAACGTTAACAAATACTGTATTCTCCAAGGGGTTTAATTTAGTTCTGCAGTCTGCCCCCGACACATACCAATCCAGCTACACAACGTGCTCGTTTTAAAAGTAAGTTCCTGTGGGAACGAGACAAAGATGCTTGTCTTGGCCGCTTCTACCGGGGGGACCGGCCAAGGCAATTAGGCAAAAAGAAAAAGAAGTAAAGAAATAAAAGGCAGCCAGAATGGGAAAAAGGGTAGTAAAACTTTTCTATTTGCTGATTACGTTGATTTTGTACATGGAAAATCTCAAGGAATCCACTAAAAAAATATTAAAAGTATGTCTGTATGGTTACCAAGGGGGAAAGGGGGTGGGAAGAGATAAAGTGGGAGTTCAAGATGTGCAAATATTAAGTATTATATATAAAATAGATACACAACAAGGTCCTACTGTATAGCACGGGGAACTATATTCAATATCATGTAGTAAACTATATTGAAAAAGAATATAAAAAGGAATATACATGTGTATATGTACAACTGAAACATTATGCTGCACACCAGAAACTGACAGAACGTTGTAAAGTGACTATACGCCAATAAAAAAAAATTTCCTTAAAAAATTCTTGGAACTCATAATCAATTTCAGCAAGATGGAAAGATACGAGATCAACATAAAACCAACTGTCACGAAGGAAAGGCAAATTAAAACCACACTGGGATACCACTCTGCCCCCATTAGAATGGCTGTAATAAAAAAGACAGTAGCAAGTGTTGACAAAGAAATGGAGAAATTGGAACCCTCACACGGCACTTGTGGGAATGCAAAATGGGGCAGCTGCTTCAGAAAAGAGTCTGCTAGTTCATCAAAATGTTAAACGTGACCAGTAGCGCAATGGATAACGCGTCTGACTACGGATCAGAAAATGTTAAACGTGAAACTACCATATGACCCAGCAATTCCACTCTTAGGTATCTTCCCAAGATTAATGAAAACATATATCCATACAAAAACTTGTACACAAATGTTCAGAGCATTATTCACAATAGCCAAAAAGTAGAAACAACCCAAATGTCCATCAACAGATAAACAGATAAATAAAATGTGGCATGTTTATAGAAAGGAATAATATTTGGCAATAAAAAGAATGAGATACTGATACATGCTACAACGTGGTGGAACTTGGAAACAATTTGCTAAGTGAAAGAAGCCAGACACGAAAGTCCACATAGTGTATGATTCTATTTATAGAAAATGTTTTGAATAGGCAAATCTGTAGAAACAGAGAATAGATTAGTGTTTGGCTAAATATCCATCAACAGATGACTGGACAAAGAAACTGTGGTGTATTTATACAATGGAATATTACTCAGCCATAAAAAGAATGAAATAATGCCATTTGCAGCAACATGGATGGACCTGGAAATCGTCATTCTAAGTGAAGTAAGCCAGAAAGAGAAAGAAAAATACCATATGATAGCACTCATATGTGGAATCTAAAAGATGAAGACACTAATGAACTCGTCTACAAAACAGAAACAGACTCACAGAGGTAGTAAACAATCTTATGGTTACCGATGGGAGGAAAGGGGGTGGGAAGGGATAAACTGGGAGTTTGAGATTTGTAAATATTAACTACTATATATAAAAATAGATTAAAAAACAATTTTCTTCTGTATAGCACAGGATTCAGTAAGCGTGTGCTGTAATTGATTTGCAGTCCTTCTCTTGAATATGAAAACGAATATATATAAATACATATATACATACATACATACATGACAGGGACATTATACTGAACACCAGAAATTGACACGTTGTAACTAACTGTACTTCAATTAAAAAAGAATGGTTAGTGGTTGGCTAGAAATAGGGAGAGATTTGGGGGTTGTGTAACCGAGCGGGACCCTGTGGGGCTTCCCATGGAGGGACAGACCCTCCCTGTATCCTCTGCCGCAGCTCCTCTCTGAAGGACCCAGATCATAGTATCTTATGTTTATTTCCTGAGTTTTTCAGATGCTAAAAACCACCGCCAAAGGGAAGAACTTAACTGCTTGATGATGGAGAGCAAGTAGCCTCAGATCTTCTGGCGCCTAGGGGTTGACAGTGTGACACCCTGTTACCTCTATGTCAGCCAATCAGAGGATTGTGCACGAGCTGATCACAGACCCTGAGACACCCCCCCCCGCCCCCCCGCCATGTGGCCTTTAAATAGACTTTGCTGAATCCCTTCAGGGAGTTCGGGGTTTTCTTGAGCATGAGCCACCCCATCCTCCTTGCTCGCCGGCCCTACAGCCAACCTTTCTCTGCTCCAAACTCCCACGTTTCTGTTCCTTTGGCCTCACAGTACATGGGGCAGACGAACTTGCCTTTGGGAATGCAGAGAATGACTGCCCACGGGCACAAGGTTTTAGGGATGAAAACGTTCTAACGTGACCTTATGGTGTAACCACACAACTCCGCAGATTGACTGAAAAAACCCATTGAGTTACACACTTTGAAGAAGTGAACCTGATGATATGTAAATTATACCTCAATAAAGCTATTTAAAATGGAAAAGTTCCTAAAGGTTCGGAATTGTCTGAGCTCATTTCGGACTGGTTTGGTTCCCAACTCCAGCCCCACTCTGGTCTTGAAACAGTAGATTCCAAATAAATGATAATAGCACAGGGATTATACAGAACAAAACGGAGCCCGAACTGCTTCATTTTTGCCATTCCAGCAACCACTTGGAGTTTTTGTTTATGCTTAAAACAGTGAAACAGATCACAAGCTGCCATATTTTTTTCCTTTTAGTTTATATGTGCGACATTTTCCTGAATTTGAATGATAACTTTAACAATGAAATCCATTCTTTCTATAACTGATCATTATTTTAAAACCAAGAAACAAACAATGATTGTTACTGATTCTGATATCCTTATTGCTGAAAATAATTCTGAAATATAGAGGAGACTGTTCAAAGTGATCTGCTCCATGTGACAAACATGCTGGTGCTCCTGGGGTCGGGCACGTCGTAAACAGGTGGAAGGATGCACTTTAAGGAAACAAGCTATACTCGGGGTGACACATGCAGGTGCAATGGATCTTAGCAGTTATTGATAAGATATTGATATATTTCATGTATCTAGTCAAGTACTGTAGCATTGCATGGACGATTTCCACATCATAATTTAATCTCAGTATCCCCAAATACAAAAGCCAGTGCTAAAAAACCTGCATATATATATATATATATATATATATATATATATATATATATATATATATACACACACACACATACATATATATAGGCAATATATTACTGGCACGGGTGTGTGTGGTTGTTTGGCTGCTCACGTTCTGTTTCGTTTTGATTTTGCTGTGTGTTTCCCCTCTTACAAGCTCTCAGGGTGGGTGGCTCAGACCGCGTGGAGCCCTCCCACCTCAGCAGTGCTCAGTGTATTTATTCCACGTGTTTATCTCTTGGCCTCGGGACTTTGGGCTGAATAGTTTTGACCCTTATTGGTTCTTCCCAACATTGGCTTCTGTCTGATCAATCCTTGAGAGAGTCCTTCTTCCTCTCATTTCCAATCATTCTTTCCTTTCTTCCTCGTCATGTTTCCTTCCCTCCCATTTGCTCTCTCAACTAATCCTTTATTAGCAGTGGCACAATTCCTCCACGATCTTAAGCAATGAACTCAGCCATTGCAGTACCAGCATTTCAAACAGACACAATTCTCTGATTAAGAAAATCAAAGGTCAGAGAGACAAATCTTACAAACGCTCTATGCACGGTTGAGTTCCAAGTAGATAACAATGCACTTAATTCTAGAGAATGTAAACTATCCGAAGACTAAAGGGTGAAAGGAGCGCATAAGAGCACGCTCAGAAATGCACACAATTCTTCCAAACAGTCCTCACGTAACCGTCAGCACTGATGTCGACATTGATCAAGTGACAGCTGCCTTTCACATCAATCGCGGAGGGCTGGCCTCATCCGCACTGGCTGGCGTGGGAGTGTGAATGCCGTGCCCAGCTGGACCCTGGGGACACACACTGACGCAGGATGTGCCCACAGATGCTGCGAGCTGCCGCATAAACACTGTGGAACAGTCTGAGGACCACTGGTGTGTGGGCGGCTGCGTTTAAAGCAGCCGATTCCATAAGCTGCAACATTCGTATTTTTAATGAGCCCTGACTTTCCTGCTCAAACACTGTGCTAAAAACAGACATAACTCAGAGCCATTTACATGCCTTGGGTGTTTCTAGTTGCTTTCTCTAAAAGCAAGGAGGTGGGGGAAGCAGTTGGCAGGCACTGTGATTGATGAGCATAAATATTTTCCATTTTCAAACAGGGGGACCTAAAGCAAACGCCAGGCCACTCCTAAGTTCTGTGCAGAGAGGAACGGACTCCAACGTGACAGAGCACCTTTCAGGCCTCAGGTAACCCAGAGCGTTTTAGAGCCTGATCAGTTCCCTGCTGGTAACACAGTCCCTGTGGACAAACGAAGCATCCGTTATGTGCCGGCCGCGCTAGCTCACGCGCATTTCTGGTCATTTCGGAGAGTATTCATTATTTATCCAGAGCCGCCAGCACATATACCCACTGCAAGACGGATGTAATGTGCCCATTACCCTAATGCGGATTAACTGAGAAAGAAAATGGTGGTCAAGTTTTGGAGACTGTCATCCAGCCCCTTGGAGAGGAAGAACAGGCAGGGCCCCGCGGTGCGCCGTGACTGGGGGGAGGCTGCCTGCTGCACAAGACGGCGCCCCCACGGCCCAGCACGAAGCCGCCCTCCTGGGCTCCGACCAAAAAGCCCCAAGCTCCAGGCCACGGCGGTTCCGTCACAGGCCCACCACCGATTCGCACATTGCGGGTAGAAATGTCTCCCCGCCAGTTCTGTGGCAGAGGGAAGTTCAAGGCGCCTTTTCCCCCGTGAGATACCTGGATGGCTTTCATCATATTTCATGACTCAAGCAACTGAAAATTACTGAATATACATTACCAGCCTACAGATGGGAACATTTTCCTCCTGGATTTAAGCCATGCTTTCTGCATTTAAAAAAAAAAAGTCAAGGGTCATTTAAGGTGTTCAGCATACAAGAAAGTAAATGGACCTTTCACTGGGCTGTTTTGTATTTGTGTGGGATAATGGAGATAGATTGATGCCTTTCTGGAATCACCTCTGCATAGGGAGGTGGCATAAAAAAAATCCAAAATTAAGAGGAATGAGCTTGACGGGGCGGTGAGAACAATAACTGTGTAAAAGTATAAAGGACGTGAAGGCAGTCAGAGGCCTGGGAGGGTCTGTCTCGCTCTCATTGCTAGTTTGGGGCGGGGGTGGGAGGTGGGTATTACTGTACACAATGGCAGTGAGGTGTGGCCTCTGGGAAGAAAGCAATATATTCATTCACAGATCAACCGTTTGTGAAATACCTTTCTGCTGTCCCGAGCATGTGGCCGCTGCCCTGATAAGGAATGATCTTCTCGGGGTCGAAGGCAGCCTTCTCAGGAGGTGAGTGCGCGCTGGAGGGGAGGGGAGGGGAGGGGGCCGGGGGCGCGTGGCAAGGGAGCTGCGTGTAACAGGGAGAAGGCGCCATGCCCTGGGTTTCTGCTCTTTCCCTTCGGCTCTCAGTGAAACACAGAAATGTCTCAAAACACAGCACTGTGGCTGCAGCCGAGGTTTGGCTCCAGGTAAAATCCATCTCTCATTTTTCCCCGTCTGATCTCCCAACTTTTCAGCTGCTGGGCACTGTGAACACTTTCCAAGGTGGGAGGAGAATGGGAGGCGGGGAACATCGGCAGACATAGCGAGACCTCTTGGAGAACGAGAGTGAGAAACGGGCGCAGAAGCAGAGCCGACAATTCCGGGAAGGGAGCTCACTCAGTGAACTGCCTCCAATCGCGCAGCTACGACATGGATCCCTGCCGCTCACGGCCTTTCCATTTCTAAGATGCCGGTTCAGGGTGACCCTGTGTTGAGAGGAGCCCTGTAACGCACACCCTTCCCCGGCAGCCCACAGGCAAGGGTTAACCAACCCCTGGAGCTCCCTCTGGGGCGCAAAGCCCCCTCCAGGCCTCCCGGTGGGACCAAACTGGGCTCGGGGTGGCATCACCTTCCTGTTCAGCCTTTCCCCTATTGCCTCCTCTCCTCACTTCCCTCTCCCAAAACCACTGCCTCCTGAAATCACTCACACATGAACCCCATCTCAGGCGGCTCCCGGCCACCGCTGTTCAGATGGGAAGGGGAGACGCAGACAGCTGCACGTAGACGTTTCCTGGCACTGGGGAGAGAACCCCCTTCCCATCCTCAGCCGCCCTGTGAGAGGGAAAAATAAAGCACGCTGCCGCCCAGGATCAGATGGGACTCAGGGTTCTCATCAGCAACACCCAGTTATCTTCCAGCGACGAGATGATAAAGTGATGCTTCGGCGTTCTCAGGAAATTTAAGGAGGCTGGGTCTCCTGGAGCTTCGGATGGAGCAGGCAGAGAAAGGACGCTGAACGGACCAGACGTGGGTGTGGGGCTGCCCCTCACAAAACCTGGTTGCCACAGCTTGTCCTGCAGAGGGAGGCTTTCCAAGAGTGAGAGCCAGCTCCAGCTGGCGAGGTGACCCCACAGCCGAGGCTGCAGGTGGACTTCCAGGCTGGGTAAGACTGGCAGACACTCCCCCAAGTCGAGGGGAAGCAGACCAGGAATCCTACAGGAGCGAGATGTCAGTGATGAGCTCCAGCAGGGTGAGAGGCAACCAGGCGAGAAAGAGGGACCCCCACGTCTTCCTGCAGGTCCTGCAGGCCGCGCTCCGCCAGCACACCCAGGCACCGTCTTGCGGGGACCACAGAGGGTGGGGCCGCCGGGAGAGACTGAACATTTCCATTCAGAATACCTAGAAGTACTGTGCACTTACTGGGTTGGGCGACACTTTAAGGCAGATAGAGCTAGAAGTTTTATTTGTCCAAGTAACATGGAGGGGAGGGCCAGAAGGAAGACAAGATTACTTCCAGATGCAAGAGGTTCTCTCTGAACACCAGTCGGGTGGTGTGAGCGACCCTAGGGCCCCGGCACGTCCCCAGACCACGATGACTTGAATGCAGGGAGATGTGGGAACTAAACTAATCGGTCCCTCCCCGCCGGGTTTTATTATTCAGGGGTTCCCCCACCCCTGTTTCTTGTAGAACTGATTTATTTTTACTATAACAGAATTACCTGATGTGGAAACATACAGTTTCCAATACAGAAGAGAAGTGCCTGACAGGACAGTGGCGGTAGGGAGGGTAAATTTCCAAAGCCTCTGCATGTCTAAGAATGTGTTTACTTTGCTCTCACACTCAATGGATGATTAGGCGGAATACAGAGCTCTACGTTTAAAGTCCATTTCCCTGAGAACGCCAAAGCATCACTTCATTATCTCCTTGCTGGAAGATAACCCAGTGTAGCCAATGAGAACCCCGAGTCCCACCTGATTCTTGGCACCAGCATGCTTTATTTTTCCCTCTCTAACAGATTTTGGAAACATCTCATTATCCATCTTTCCCTTTGTTTCCCTACAGTGTCTGTGGATGTGTCTAGAGGCAGATCTTTTATTCATCATACAGGCTCTCATTGTGGAGAATTACATCACTCTTCAGCTCTGACAAGTGTCACGATCATTTTGTAATTGACCCCTCCCTCGAGTAGGTGTCTCTTTCCCTGCTGGGGACGCTTTCTGAGTGGACAAGGGTCTTTTCGAGTTGATCACTTGCGTCTCAACTTTCCCCTCGTGCTTTGCACATCTTGGTGGGTTTCATTTGTTTCGGCTTTCCAGCCTAGGAGATACGCTCGACAGACATCTTCGTCCAGCCCTTCTATTGAATTTTATTTATTCATCCTATTATTTTGACAACTGTGTTTTTAATTTCCACGAACCGGCCTTTCTTCAGGCAGCCCCTTTCGCAGCACTCTGTTCTTATTTGATGGATGTGATCTCCGCTTGCGTCTCTCCGAGGATACTCATTAGATGGTTTTTTGGATCATTATGTTCTGTTCTCTCCTCAGTGTTACCCTAGGGAGACAGTTGCCCTATTTGTTCATCGAGGGTCCCTCTCTTTCCGGCTGCTGATTCCTGTCCGTGTCTGCAAAGGCCCCGTTGACTGATGTCTTCTGACTGCCTCATCGAGAGGCTGGCCGGGCTCTCGGGGCAGACGTGGTGCACCAGCAAGGCTGCCTTTCCCCCAAGACAGTGACACGCAAAGTCTGGCCTGTGCACCAGCCCTCGACCATCCGGATAAGCCCAGAAATCCAGACTGAGCACTTACATACCTTCACAGCGTTTTGGCATTGCCACGATGACCAAGCTCAGTCAGCGGGCCTGAATCTTGAGTATCTTTTTTTTTTAATTTGACTGTCTAGATTCATTTTTATTATATTTTACAAAAGCATCAGTCTGTAACAGATGAGAACATTTTTTAAAGGTAGAGAGTGGGAGGTGTCTTTTACTACAGATAAATCAGAGGGTGCTGCTTTAGGGGCCCAGGCAGAAGGAGGTCTATGCAGGCAGCCGTTCTGCTAGCTGTCACACAGGGAGGGGTGATCCACACACACAGCAAAACACAGAACTTGGTCTGCACCCCAGAACTCCCTTGTAGCCGCCTACCAGTCACCCCCAACCGAGGATAGGTCACATTCTGATCTCAAACAGCATAGGTCAGATCTTGTCAGATCTCTTGCCTCTGAAGTTCAAAAACTTTATAAATGGCATGTTGATCACTGGGGCGTGTTCACTGTGGGAAAACTCGTCAAGCCTTTTTGCAGGATTTGTGTCAGTTTTTGTGTTGTTTTAAGGCATGTCTACCCTCCCTCCCCTGCATAAGGAAAACCAGAGTTCTCCTTTAAACCACACGGCTGATTTAGAGGTTCACCAAGTGCAAGAGCGATTCCAGCCCTGTTCCCGGCCGGTCGCTGGGGGCTGGGGACCTGGATGCTGTGGGCCTCGGGCGTTTATTTTAGGAACTTTCTCTCTGCAGTTCCTGGTGGCGTTTTTGAGCATGCTGTGCAGAAAGCAAACGTGTGTCTCCCTGAGTGCCTGGCCCACACGCCTCGAAACTGCCGAGACTTCACGTTCAGGTTCTCCGGTGCTCGGACCACAGCACCATTATTTGTTTATCTTCGTGCTTAGTTTCTTAATAGATCGAATGCCTTTGCCTCCGGGAGCTCCAGGAACTTCACTCAGAAGACTTGGAACACACTGGGAGGGAGGGTTCATCTGCAGCGGTGGGGGTTCAAAGAGGGGAGGGGAGAAGTGGTAAGCCGAGGCAGAGCAGGAGCCGAGTGGAGGCTGGGGAAACCCGTAAACCCTCAGTCCGCAGACTAGAACCCAGTGTTCTCCAGAAGCGCCCAGTTTGTCCCGATGCTCAAGTTCACCGTCCGGATAAGCCCTTGGGACCTTCCCACCCGAACAGCCCTATGAAAGAACAGCACAGCCAGGGGCCTATGTCACAGCTTTGGGGGGTGAGTCATTAAAACGATGACACCCTTAAGTCACAAGTTCCCTTACAGGCGTGGGGTCCGAGAGTGCCAGCCAGGGGTGGGGGTGGCGGAGGGCATGAGGCTGGGGCGAGGAGGTTCAGGGACACCTGTCACTATCAAGTGTCCAGGAGGGGTGTGTGAGGTCATCGGAAGGGTGCTGGCCGCCAGGCAAGCCCCAGGAAGCTTTCAGAACAGCCGCAGGGGGAGGGAAGCGGCCTGGGGGTGCCCAGCCTGCAAGACTCCTTTGTGGGAAAAGCCTCCCGGAAAATCGCAGCGATGCCTCTGGGATTTCTTCAAAATGGGGCCAGTTCTTCTAAAAGGTCAGCTGCCTCAGTGTCCCACAAAGAAGCTACAGGGGGCGTCGGTTCCCCAGGCCGCTTCTGGGCTCTGGCAGGCTCTCTTAGCCGGGGTGGGAGCCAGGTGGGGGCTGAGGCCCCCGGGAGGGGTCCGGCCTCGCGCGACCCGCCGCAGGGCGCGGCCCCCGCGCCCGCCGGGCTCCCCCGGCCCGGGCCCACCCCTCCGCGTCCCCGCGGCGCCCCCGCCCCAGGGCCCGGCCCCGCCCCCCCGCGTCGCCGCCCTCCCCCCGCGCCCGCCGGGGCCCAGGCCCCGCCCCTCCCCCTCTTCCTTATCACTTTTTCTAACCTTTTGCATTTTTTCAGTCTCATTTCCTGTCGGGTTTTGCATTTCCCTCCCCCTTCCAGCCTATGACACACTTTCTCTCCTTTTTTCTCTCTTTTGCCTCCTCTGGCCTCCGGACTCCTGCCCGGGTGGCGCGCAGCCCCCTCCCGGCCCTGCAGCCGCTGGGCGGGCGGCGCCCCTCGGACGGTCCGGGCCGCGGGGACCGAGGGCTGGGGCTTCGGACGGGAGCCGGCGGCCTGCGCGGAGGAGGCGCCCGCGGCTGGCGGAGCATGAGCGGCCCAGGTAAGCGCGGCGGACGCGGGGGTGGGGACACGGGGGACGGCGGGGGCCAGACTGCGGCGGCGCCGTCGTGGTGGGGGACGCAGCTGCGGCCGAGGGGACGCGGGGGGACAGGAGTCCGCGGCGAGGGGCACCGAGTGGGGGCGGCGGGCCGGGGTCTGAAGTGGCTCGCTCTGCTCGCCCGACGGGACTGGACCCCATCCCTCTCTCTCCATCTCTTTCCCCTTTCCCCCAACTCCATCTCCCTCTCCGCCCTCCCAGCCTTCCAAACCTTCTTTTTTCCACCTTCCTTTCTTCCTATGTCTCGCCTCCGTGTTTCCCTCGGACCGTCAGTCTCTCAGTGGCTCTGCCTGGCAAAGTCCCCACGCCCCTCAGAGAAGAAAGGGATGAAGCGGGGGTGGGGGGTGGTCGGGGGCAGTGGCCAGGCAGGGCGCCCCGTGGTGCACCTGCCCCAGAGAGAGGAAAAAGAACTTTTTCTAAGACCTGAAAGGAGAGGAAGTTTCCAGACCACAGCCAGGCCTGACTCGGAGGCTCCTGAGAAGGTGGGGCTCCTGGGAGGGGAGGGGAAAGGACAGCGCCTCCCATGGGGAGAGCGTGGAACCAGAAGGGGCCCAGGTTCCCAGCAAGCCAGGATGAGGTCCTAGTGGGCTCGCACCTGAAGTCCCCTCCCCTGGGACAGTGACCTCCCCCAGGACACTGCCCAGGCTGGAAGGGCCCCCTCCCAAGGTCTCCTGACCTCTCTGCACAGGGAGGGGAGAGGGGTTCTCCATCCCTTCAGAATTCAGAGCACAGTTGGAGGGGCCCCAGGGAGACAGTTCCGCTGCAGGGAGCAGGGCCGCCTTGCTGGGTAGGGACGCTTGTCTGGGATCCCAGCACCCACTCTGCAGAGCTGCCATCTGCACAAACCTGGTCTTGGACCAAACTAACCTCTGCCCAGCCTGCCCTCCAAGTCTTTGGTAGTATGAAAAAATTCCTCCTGCCATTTATAGCCTCTCCTGAAAGTGTAAGGCGCCCAGCCTCCCAGGAAAGAAAGAAACGTCAGTCTGTCACTGGACGATTATTGGGCGCCTCCTCTGTGGTTCATGTGACCAGAGGTCCCCAGCGCCATGGGTTAATGCCAGGACAGAAATTTGGCTGAAATTCTCCACTTCTGTCCTTGCCCTGAGTCGCCCCTTCTCCCCACCCGCAAGGCAGCTGTGTAGAGATGGTGGTCCCCCGTGGGCCAGGGCTGATCGGGGTGGGAGGTGGGGGACAGAGGGGGCCTGGGACTCAGCCTCGTTACATCCCAGCAAAATGGTTTGGATGTTTGTGGATTTTATCAGCACCCGTATCAAAAAGGAAGGCTGGGAGGCCTCCAACCCAGACAGTCTTGAATCTGTGCACTGATGTTCTTTTTTTTTTTAAATTGTGGTCAAAATATATAGAACATAAAATTTACCATCTTAACCACTTTTAAGCACACAGTTCAGGGGCATTAAGTACATTCACATCATTGTACAACCATCACCAACAGTCATCTCTGGAACTTTCCGCCTTAAGCTGAGCCTCCGTCCCTGCTAAGCAATCCCCCGCCCCCCTCCTCCAGCCCCTGGCGACCACCACGCGGATCTCTGTCTCTGTGAGTTTGACTCCTCTAGGGGCCCCGTGTCAGTGGAGTCATATAGCATTTGTCCTTCTGCGTCTGGCTTATTTCACTGAGCATCACATCCTCTGGGTCCATCCCTGTTGTAGCAGGTGTCAGAGCTCCCTTCCTTTTAAAGGCTTGAATCGTATTCCATGGCATGGATGGACTACATTTTGTCTATACATTCATGCTTTGTGTGATCTTTTAAAATGACTTGCAAACCTAACTCTTCCAAGAAGAAGGAGACGATCTTGTTTGAATCACTCAGTGGCCCTGGGTGACACTGTACTGGGCGCCGTTGGGGGGGGAGGGCATGGAGAAGGAGCGTGAGACCCCGATGTCCTCCTGTAAGTAGTCCGGGCCCCAGAGTCTGTTTGTTGCCAGGACCGCCGGGAGGCAGAGACTCAAACTAGAGGGCGAAGGACTGAGGGAGGTGCTGGGACTCAGAGGGCCCAGGGGTGGATGGAAGGTTCCAGGCTGAATTGGTGCTGGTGGGGCCGGGTCCCCGACTCCTTCTGCACTTTGCTACACCGTGTCTCTCCACACTTCATGTAGAAGCCTTGCTTCCCAGGACCGGAGGGCTGGGTCTGGGTTGATGACTACAGCGCTTCATGCATGAAAGGCCAAACCGAGTCCCAATGTTCAGATGGTTATGATGAAAAGCAACGCCAATCGGTGATAAACGGAGCTCCTCCTATCAGTTCAAAACTGCCTTCCGTTCTCTCTTGCCTTAGCCCCGGATTAGGCTTGCAGACGGTGTCTCCCGGGAATCGGGACCGTGGTTAAGTCCCACGTGGGCCAGAATTCCCAGATGACCACCCCAACCCAGAGCGTGACCACTGTTGCTGCTTGTCTTGCAAAACCAGATCTGTGAAACTTGTGTTCAGAAGAGGTCAGGCCAAGGGAGGAAGGTCCACATTCCACCTTTTGGGTTCAAGGCTGAGTGGGGGCTGGGGAGGAGTGTCAGGCTGTGGCCCCGGACCTGGGTTCCGGTCAGAACTGCTCACCTGTGCCGGCCCATGGTCACATCAGTTCTCTGACAGTCACTTCTCCCCAGTGAGATCTGGATATTAATACTGATCACTTTCCGGCTTCTCAGTGACACCCAGCACAAAATGAGAAAACAGGAGACGCTGTGACGTACTATTACCTTTGCTGTTATTCCTGAGGTCTGGGGCTGGAGTGCAGCTCTCCCCCTTCCCCGCTGGATGGACCCCCCCCCCACTAGTCTCCTGGGCTACGTCCCAATCTTCTGGGGTGACTGTGAAGATGAAAGGAAATCTACCCTATCGATCTATTGCATTATCCAGTAGATCTAGAAAAATTCAAATAGATTTAAATATGGGAACAGAAAGATAAGGAAAGGACAGTTATCAAGGAAGCCCCTTAAAAATGCTTTTCTACTAAAGCAAAATTCAGTCTTCAGTTTCCTAGATGCCAGCCTGCTTACCCGCGCCACGGTGCATGGGGAGAGCACGGCTGGGACACGCTGTGTGCAGAGGTCACACCCACGTCTCGTCCCCCCAAGGTCTCCTTGAGCTGCTCCTGCTTGTGGGTCAGGGGTTTTGACGGGGTGACTGTTTTCAGCAGGGCAGCCTTTTTGGCTGTGATTTGTTCGGGGCTCTGAGATGATCATGGTTGCTGTCAAATTTGTGAAATGGCCCAGCACAAGGGGTAATGCAGGCTCCCCTTCTCACCTCCTCGGGCCAGTGCTCTCTCTTCCCCGATCCGTCCCTGCAGCCAGGCTCCCCCAGCACATCTCTCACATCACAGTCCTCTGTTTCTCCAGCTGCTCACACACTGGTGGAGCCAGAGGGACGGTCTGCAAACACTGTACCCCAGCAGAGGGCTCCATCCTCCCCGTGTGGTCTCTGTGGAACCTTCCTTCCACCCTCCACTCTGGCTCAGGAATGTGCAGTCCTCATAGTCACGTGCGGCAGTGGTGGGGCAGGGCCCAGGCTCTGCCCCCACAGCACGGATGCTGCTGGTGCTGCAGCCACCCCTGCCCGACCAGCTTTGTGCAGTCGGCACCACCCCCCGCTGCTGGTCTCGTCCTTTAAGAGGCAGGATCTTCCAGTGGAAAGATCTATGCGCTTGGAGCCAGGGGTCCATCCTGGCTCTGCAGCGTGCTAGCTGTATGACCTCAGGAAGGTCACCGGTGGCTCTGAACCTCAATTGCCACGTGTGTAAAGTGGGTAAATGGGTATGAAAGACCACCCCTAAATTAGCACAGACAGGTGTTTCCAGAGGAGAGCACTCTGCTTTCAGCGGTGTGCTTCTTGGGGAGGAGGGGTGCTGCAGCTCGGTGACAGAGCGCGTGCCTAGCGTGCGTGACGTCCTGGGCTCAGCCCCTGGTCCCTCCATTAAAAAATAAATAAGCAAATAAAATATATAAATGAATAAGCCTAATTGCCCCGCCCCCAAAACAGGTGTGCTCCGCACTCGTGTAGTTTTGGCCGTTAGGGACAGGAGAGAGGACGGAGCGATGAATCTGCAGGACAGCGCTGCCTCAAAAGAAATCAGTGAGATGCAGGAATCCACAAACTTGTTCCATAAAGGTCCAGACGGTAAATATTTTAGGCTTTGAAAGCGAGACAGTCACTGTGGAGACGGTTCAGCTCTGTCCTTGCAGCATGGCTGGACTTGGCCAGTGGGCGCAGACCTGGCAGTGCAGGGCTGGGGCCACCACCACAGTTTGCCGACTCCAGATGTGGGGAGAAATCCGAGAGAAAACTCCTTAAAGGGTGTGAGCAAGCGGAATTCGAACAGACCGACCACCAGGCTCCATCCATACTGAGCGCATGTGAGGTGGTCCAGCAGAGGGGTGCCGTTTACTTCCCTGTCAGACTGGCAAAGAGCAGAAAGTTTGATAAAATCTAATATTGCAGGGGACGGGGGAAGCCGGCAGTCTGACGTGCTGTGGATTTGACAATATTTAGCAACATGATAAATGAATAAACCCTCTGGTCCAGGAATTCTGCTTCTAAGAAATTATTTCACGGGCAGACTTGGCCATCTTTTTTTTTTCTTTTTTTTCTGGCCTGCCGATGTTAACTGTAGTATTGTTTTTATGGGAAGAAGCCTGAAACCATACACACGCTCCTCAAAAGCCAGGTCTATCCACGCAGTGGAATTCTGTGAGGCCATTAACGAAACAGGGACGTACAGGAAGTGTCTGGAAGAAAACACTAGTCCGTGCAAGAAACTGCGCTCACAGGACCCCTGGGGGACGGGATCTTGGTGCAGAAGGGGGAAGAATTTCTAGTATTTCTTTTATGTCCTTTTCCTTCGCTTGTTTTTCCACCCTGAGCGACTGTTACCGGTCTAATTAAGAACACAAGAAGGAAAAGCCAGGGGCCGCAGAGACTAGCACGGCGGCCCCGGCCCGCAGCCGCCCGCGCGCCCCGCCTGCCGAGCTGCAGAAGGAGGGCTCCGCCTGCGGTGACCTCTGAGCCCAGCTGTGTAAGCGCAGTCAGCGGGCCTCCCCGCTCCTGCTGAAGGGCAAAACTGATGGGTTTAAAAAGCAAGGTTTGTTTTAAATGAGGGTCGCGCACACAGAGGAGACGGCCCACACGTGAAGTGCGCTGTTGACTGAGTTTCACCCACACCCACGTAGCCAGCCACCCAGCGCAGGACACGGTCCTTTCCGGGCCTGGGGGCGGGGCCTCGTGCCCTCCCCAGTGCCAAGCCCCGCCCCCTCTGCCTGTCCTTGAGCGTCCCACGAACGGCATCGCCCCGCGTGTGCTCTTGTGTCTCCAACTTCAGATTCCTCGGTGTGTCGCAGTCACTGGGGCTTTTTTCACTGCTGCGTAGTGTCGCGTGGTGAGAATTCAGCACAACGTATCGATCCGTTCTGCCGCTGACGAACGTGTGCGCGTGTGCAGCTTGGGGCTGTTGTGAGGAGCTGCTGTGAACGTTCTTCTAGAAGTCTTGGTGGTGGTGACCCACTTTTTTTTTTCTTTAGCTGAGGGCAAGCAGAAACCCTGCGCCAGCATCAGTGGAGGTTTAGTGAGTGGTTATTTCAGTGGGTGAATGTTGATTTGAAGTAAAACTGCATTTTATCGACGTCGGTGCTTCGTTCCCTGCCTCTGAGTCAGGGTTCAGTGATTCACTGAAGTTTTCAAGGAAGAAATGACCTTTTAAAAAAAGTTGCACTCTTTTTTATCGAAATATAGTCAGTTTGCAATGTCGTGTCAATTTCTGGTGTCCGGTATCATGTTCCAGGCCTACACGTACACACGTGCATTCATTTGAAACAGCCTTTTTCAAAGGGGATTGGAGCATAGTTGGTTTGGGGAGAGGCTCAGTTGAATCACAGTGACACCGTCTGTTTCTCTCTGCGGCTCCCGCCTTCAGTTCGCAGATGCTTTTCAAACCCAGCTTGTTAACCTCCACAGCCAGCCCCACTGGCGGGTGGGCAGGGGTAGGCGCGCGGAGATTCGCATTCCTCGTGGGAGTTCTCCGTCCTCAACAGCCGCGTCTTCTGTGCTCTTAGAGGAGGCTCTGGGTTTGGGGAGGTCAGGAAGTTTCAGGCCGTGAAGCAAGGCAACTTGCGAAGGAAAGGGCGGTTTTCTCTAACTGCTCCAAGCAGGGGGGACCAGCCGACCACAGCTGAGGGCTATTCCCAAGGGCTGGGTCAATCTCTTCCCCCTTAATTTTGTACAGAAATTGTATATAATGGTGTATCTTTCCTAACTCACTTTAAAATACACTTTTTAAACCCAGCCATCTCTGTCCGACTAACTGGGCCCAAGAGGCCCCTCCTGTCCTAACTGACGACCATCCTTCCTCCTGCTGCCTCCAGCCTCTCTGGGGCGTCGTCCACCCAGAGATGCTTCTCTGGCGCCGTCTCCCTTCTCTCCTGCTCATCAACTTTTTCCATCACAACAAGGATCATTCCCATCAGAGTACAGACACACGGCAGCTCCACCCAACCTTGGAGGAAAACCAGGCCTGCCTGGATGTCATGTCCCTCGTGGCTCTTGCTGCCTCGCTCCGCTTCGCACCCCTTTTGCGTTAGTCCACGGGGGCTGCCATAACAACACACCACAGACCTGGGGGCATCAGCAGTTTACCCCCTGTCTGTTTAGGAGGCTGGAGGTCTGAGAGCAAGGTGTAGGCGGGGCCTCTCTCCTTGGCGTGCGGACGGCCACCTTCCCGCCGTGGCCTCACGTGGCTGTCCCTCTGTGTGTGTGCGCCCCGGTGTCTCTCTGTCTGTCCCATCTCCTCTTCTTCCAAGGACACCAGCCCTGTTGGACGAGTGCTCAGCCCAACTGCCTCGCTTTAACGCCATCGCTCTTGGAAGGCTTTATCTCCACCTGCAGGTTGTGGGGTCAGGGCTTCTACCTATGAGTCTGGTGGGTGCACCTCAGCCAGTCACACCCTTACAGCCAACCCCTTTGGAAGTGCTGTCTGCACCGTCTGTCCCCATTTCCTGCCTTCCCCTTCTGTCTTGTACCCGCTTCAGTCAGGCTTTTGCCCCCAGCACTCAATTTAAGTAGCTCTTAACAAGGCCATGGATGGCCCACTCCACGTCCCCGAGTCCAGTGGTCTGTGTTTAGTCCTCGGGAGCTGTGACCTCTCAGATGCATTTGACACAGTTGCTGCCTCTCTCCCCCATCGGACGTGGCCTTGGTCCCCCCTCCCTGGCCACACCTTCCTGGGCCCTCTTTTCTGATCCCTGTGTCTCCTGACCGTTGAGGTCCAAGTGCCTCCAGATTCCTCTCCCTCCGCTCCTTCCTGGCTGGTCTCATCCAGCCTCAAGGCTTAGAAACCACCTCTGGGCTCATGGCTCCCAAGGTTATGTCTCCTCCCCGGCCTCCTCCCTTGAATTCTGGACTTCAATAGCCAACTGTTCTAACTTGTCCACCTGGACGCAGAACTGATCCAAAACCAAACTTCTGATTTCTCCATGCCTAAGTCCTCTCTTCCATCCTTCCAGGTGCTCAGCCTTCGAACTTTGGAATAGTCTTTGACCCCACTTGCTCAGCACAGAAAACCCATTTGCTCCAGCTGGGTCGCAAAGAATGCCACACCCATGCCTCGCTGGTGCATCTTTTGAGGGGCACAGCGTGGTGTGCTGGGGAGATCCCAGGGCTCAGAAGCGGGTGGAATCTGGGTTCTGCGCCACTAACCCATTGGGCTGTCTTGGCCAAATGCTCCTCTGCTCTGGCCTCAGTTTCCTCCTAGGTGAAATGAGACAGTGGTTGTGGCCCAGGCTGGGGAATGGGTTTCATCTTGAGGACCAGCTCCTGGCAACCAGTGGCAGCTTGCTTGAGAAGGCCCCGAGCTCTGCGGAAGAGAGCTCTGTGATCGACTGGCCATGTCTGCTGTGGGAGTGAAACTGACAGCTGAAGCCCGGGTGCCCCCCCTTAGTCATCCCTGCCCTGCCGTGTGCGTCATGACCAGCACCCCTCCAGCTTTAAAAGCCCGTGATCGCGCCGCCACCTTGAGCAAATCCCTTCACTGTCCCAAGATTTTGTTTCTTCCCAGGCAAGATGGAGAGAAATAACCCCTGCCTCCCTGCCACACAGAATTGCTTTGAGGAGCAATATATGAGCCAGTGGGTGAAAAAAATTGCTTTGAAAACAACGGAACGGTACAGAAATGCGAGGTTTCATTGTTATTAATTGCCCTCCCTGGTCGTGTACTTGGGTTAGTCATGCCTTCCTCGGAACCAGCTTCTTGGGCGGGGCAACGGCCTTTGCTTTCGTGTTGGTCCCCACCTGGGGCAAGACTTGCCATTTGTATTTCTCTGGCGATGATGAGAAAGGATGTTGGGTGTGGGGTGTGATCTTTCTGTGCTTGGAAGATCTCGGTGTCTTTCGCAGCCCCCTGGGCGGGGCAAGGCTGGGAAGCCTTCTCCAAGGCACCCGCACCTTCCCCTCCCACCAGCACCCCACCGCTTCGTGTGCTTCTCTACAACGGGCAGGGGAAGAAGATCTTCCCAAAGTAAACGTTTGCCTCCCTCAAGGGCTCATCCTTATCACTCAGATCTCTGGAGTTAAATTAATTGTCCTGTTGGGCAGTTGGGAGCAGTGGGTCTTCCTGGAGCGCTGCCTAGCGCATCTCTGGTTAATTTCCGGAGCGGGCATGCGCCCTGCGGCCTGTGAGGGTCCAATGGAGATGCCCAGATAGATCTATTTTTGTTACGTGATGAAGAAAAGCATCCTTCCCTAAATCTACAGGTCTCCCTTCTTTCACCTTGAATGTTGTCAGCGCCCTGTGTTCTCTGCCAGAATCCCAAGCAGAGTCTCTGTGCAGCTTCCTGCGCGCATTAACTTCTCCCAGGCGCCCAGGGGAGCCATCTGTTCTTACACTATTTGGTTTAAGCAAAGCTTTGGGGCATTTCTTCTTGCCATTGGTACGTTCTGAGTCGGATTCATCGCTCTGGCTCTTATCTGTTGGCGAGTGTGTTTTATCGTGATGCGTTCCGTTTCCTTCTGTCTTTCACTTTGGGCTTCCTTCTGCAGCCTTTGTCATGAACAGCGTTCGTTGCAGTGTGAAATGAGACGCGTTCAAAACTCTTCTAAGACATAGAGGTTTGATTTTTTTTCTTTTTTTTTTTTTTTTAAGGGGCAGAAAAATAAAGGACTTGAGTTTCCTGTAAGACTGGAAACAGTGAATCAGATTTTTGTTTTGCTTAAAACCTGAAAATCTCAGGCAGGCGTTGAGAGCCTCCGGACAGAGCTGAAGGCTGTGTCTGGGGCTTGGGGTGCCGTCCCTGCCCCATGGGCCATTCCATGGGGGAGGGGGTGGCCACCCACGGAGGCTGATTTGAGAGGGACCAGAAAGGCTGCCTGAGTCACCGCGCTAGTGGGCACTGGCGCCTCCTCCCTTGCCTTTTCTGCTCCGTGGGGCATTTTAGTGATTCAGCGCTTGGTGTTATTCACAGAATAATGGGCACAGTGAACGTGGGCTCTGTCTCTACCAGCAGGCGACCTTGGACATGTCCCTGAACACCTCCTCATTGGTGAAATGGGGGTAAGGACAGCATGCGTCCCACAAGAAGTTAGAGAGATACTATCTACTGCGTGCCCAGCGCGTGCAGCAGGCACGGCAGTTGGGGAGGCACGGTTGAGGGACAAGTGATACAGGGATGTCGTGCTCGTTAGCAGGGTGCCCCGGAGGAAGTTCTGGGGGGCCCCCGCCAAACCTCAAATCTAGCATGACCATTTGCAAAACACTTGCTTCTGTTCCTTGCCTTATCTCTGTGGGTTAATAGCCATTAATGCCTTTATCCACTTATCCATCCATCTCTTAACAAGTACCCAGTGTCTGCCATTTGCAGGCACTCTGCTAGATGCCAGGGGTAAAATGATGCAGAGGTGGGGTCCCCATCCCGAGCAGCCTGTAGTCGGGTGAGGAGACAGTCAGTTGCAGGGTAATGCAGTTTCAGTAAAGGAGGCGCACACTGGAGACAGATGTGAGATGGAGGGGCACCTGGGGTGGCACGAGGGGGCAGAGAGACCTCCAGAGATGACTGAAGCTGAAGTGAGACTTGGAAAATCACGAGGCTTTTGCCAGGCAGAGAATTGAGGTGGGGGGGTGGCCTCTCAGCAGAGAAAACAGCACGTGCCAAGCCACGGAGGTGTGATGAGTGTCAGTGTTAGAAAAAAGCTGTGAAGATGTGGGGACAGGGGAGGGGGGCCGCCGAGCGCCCCCCAGATGCTGTCCTGTGGGCGCGGGCCAGCTGCCGGGGCGTCTGAGCTGTGGCCAGTTGCCAGGATGGATGTGCAGGTTTGAAAGATCACCAACAGCGGTGCGGAAAACAGATGGGAGACTTGGGGCCAGCGGCGGGGAGGGCCTTCCTCTGACGGGACGCGGGCCAGGACTCGCTGTGTTGTGATTTTAAGTAAACTTTGTATTGAAGCATAGCATTCATGCAGGAGACGTGCTCACGTCCTAAGTGTGCAGCAGGACGAATTTTCACAAAGTGAACACATTGCGTCCCCAGCACCCAGATGAAGAAACAGAACACGACTGGCTGAAAAATAATATTTTAATTAATATTAACTGGGTACATGGTACATTCATGTTCTGAAACATTACTGATTGTTTATTCAAGATACAGATCTAACTGGGCGCCCTGTGTTTCATCTGACAACCTTGGCTCCATCCATGTGGTTGCAAGCAGCAGTAATTCTTTCATAGTTTTATTACCAGTAAGAGCCTGTTTTTTGAATATTCCTCATTTTATCTAGACTACCACTGATGGAAGACTGGGTTGGTTCCAGTTTGGGGCCATTGTGAATAAGGCGCAATGAGCATCCTGTACTTAGCTTTAAAGACACGTGTCCAGGTATCCACCCGAGGCTGGATTTGCTGGACCGTAGAGGAGGTTTGTATCTGGCGCTAATAAATCCCGCTGAACAGCTTCCCAGGAACGCTGTTGCAGACCACACCCCCGTCAGCAGCAGGGGAGAGTTTCAGTTGCTCCATGTCTTTTCTTTCACACAGCAGTGTCTTCCTCTTCATTTTAGCTACTCTGCTGGGTGTGCCGTCAAAACAAATGATTTTGCAGTTTTAATTTGTGTTTTACGTGTGACTAAGTCAAGTGCCTTTTCGTGTGTTTATCGACCTTTTTGGCTGCCCTCCTTGGTGAAGTGTCTGTTCGAGTGTTTGCCTATTTTTCTATTGGCGTGTCTTTTTCTTATTGAATCGGAGTAGTTCTTTATATATGATAGGTAGGAGCCCTTTGTCAGATGTACGTGTTACAGACACACTCCCTCAGTTTGTAGCTTGCCATCTCACCCCCTTATTAGAGTTTGCTGCTGAGCAGATGTGTTTAATTTTAATGTAGTCCAATTCCTGTGAGTTTTTTCCTCATGGTTCACTCTTTTTTGGGTCCTGTTCAAGAAAGATATGCCTACCCCAAGGTGTGTGTTTCTCCTAAAAGCTTTACTGTTTCATCTTTCACATTTAGATCTATAATGCATCTAAAATGGATTTTTCCTTTAAAGTCAACTTTATTAAAAGGTAATTTATGTACAGTAAAAGGCACCCATTTTAAGTATACAGTCCAGAGAATTTTGATAAAAGATTTATGCCCATGTAACCCCTGCCACAGTCAAGATACAGACAGTTTCCATCACCCTGTAAGTGGCCTCAGGTCCCAGAGTGTGGTCCGTGGACGGCAGCATCAGCCTCACCTGAGAGCTGGTTAGGAGTGCAGACTCCCAGGCCCCACCCCAGAC
The DNA here is from genome assembly GCF_048564905.1 of Vicugna pacos. Lineage (NCBI taxonomy): Eukaryota > Metazoa > Chordata > Mammalia > Artiodactyla > Camelidae > Vicugna > Vicugna pacos. The sequence continues at coordinate 45,340,051 of NC_133004.1, forward strand.
CGACTGAATTAGAATCTGCACTCTAACAAAATTCCCAGGTGCTTGGCACGCACATGGAGGGTTTAGAGACTGTCTGAGTTCCTCTGAGGAAGGTGACAAGCAAAAAGTGCTGCTTCTATTGTTATTAATGGCACAGCCTGCAGCAAGGCGAGGGAAGTGATGGATTATCGAGTTTGGGGGAGGGAAATGAAAGAGAAGAGAAAGACTAAGTTGGGAAGAAATTTTGAAGTCATTACAGGAGCACCGTCTATTCTGTGCACCATTTCCTCTCCTGAAGGCTGGCCCCTCGTGGGGCTGTGGCAGGGCCTGAGACCTGCCAAGCTGGGGAACGAGATTCGCTGCCGGGGAGGCTGTGGGCTCTCAGGGCCGCCGCCTGCTGGTCTGTGCCCTGGACCAGCATGGAGAAAGCCATCTCATGGCCAGGTCCAGAGAGACCTTGATTTTTGGTTTGTTGTTGATTTCACTTCTTTTTTGTAGTTTAATTTTTATCCTTATCTAAGTAATATATGTGTTGCTTTAAAATGTCGAACACCGCCACGTGGCTCACAATAACAAACGTCCGCAGCCCACCCCTCATACCCCTCTGACATGTTAATCACCTGCTTTTCAGATGGCCTTTTTTCCTTCCAGCTCTTGCACCGTTAAACACTCAAGTTTTATCCTTCTCTACTCTCATTCTTTCAACATTTTGAAATTATAAGTTAAATTCCTTTTTAAAAAATCAAACAAAAGAATATATGCATATATTAGAATACTAACCAACAGACTTCATATTTCAGTCAGTGGAATTTATTCTTGTGAGTTGTTTGAAATCCAGTTAAATGTGGTAAATTAAATTAAATTAATTTCCAAAGAGCTATCCCAGCCCCGTCCTTTCCCCTCTGACCTGCCATGCTGAGTTTCTCATACGTTAAATTTCCGCTAACTCCCTGCCTCTAAATCTAAGCTCACTGTTCTGTTCCTTAGGTCTGCTTGTCCTTGGCAGCAAAAAAAAAAAAAAAAAAAAAATGCAGGCTGTCTCTTTCCCCCTTTGTCTCCTGCCTCCTCGGGTTTTGAAGGATCCTTTCGTGGTCTCCCTTTATGCCGTCTCCCAGCGTTTCAGTTATGCTTGTTTTGGGGGTGTTTTTAGTGGCTGCCCTCCAGTTTAGAAAATACATTTTTAACCTGATCTGAGTCCCTTTTGAAATGACGCTCTGTGGTTTCACGTGCAGTGCAGGCAGCGCATGACCGAATGTTCCCAATCCCTCCCTCCCGACCCCCTCTGATCACTGTCCACATCTCACTCAGCCACCTGCTCTGCTGATGTGGTACGCTGTCACTGTAATTAGTTTCAAAGCAGTTAGCTTGTGGATCAACTAAGAATCAGAAAAACGAAAGGTCTTACTTTCTTTTATTTAGTCCTTCTCCAGGGCCCCTCCTTTCTTTGTATTGCTTTTCTTCTGCCTGAAGATCCTGTGTTAACATGTTTTGCAGAGCTGGTCTTTTGGCCATAAATCTCCCTTGTTTTTGTCGGCAAAAGCCTTCATTGCTCCGTCACGTTGAGGACAGTCTCGCTGGATGTGGACTTCTGAGTTGATGCTTCTCCTTTCTTAATACTTGCAGTGTGTCACTCCCCTCCCTCCTCACTTGCGTGGTTTCTGATAAGAAGTTCACTGTCGGTCTTATCCCTGGTCCTGCGTAGGAGAGGTGTTTCTCCCCACTCTGACTTTTTCGGGATTTCGCTTGTCTGTGGATCTCTGCGGTTTGGCTCTAATGTGCCTGAAGTGTGTTTTTCCTGTCGCTAACCTTGCTTAGTAGTCTCTCAGCTTCCTGGGTCTGTGTGGTTGGTGTCATTAACCTGGGACAGTTCATGGCCATAATTAGTTCAATGGTGTCTTTGGCTCTCTTCTCTTTTTCTTCTCCCTCTGCTCATCCAGTTACGCATTTACTCCACTTTTTTTTAATTGAAGTCTAGTCGGTTACAGTGCTATCAATTTCTGGTGTGCAGCACACTGTCCCAGTCATACGCGCGTATGTGTGTGTATACATATGCAAATATGTATATATTTGTTTTCATATTCCTTTTCATTAAAGGTTACTAGAAGATATTGAATGTAGTTCTGTGCTATACAGAAGAAATTCGTTCTTCATTTATTTTTATATATAGTGTTTAACATCTGCAAATCTCAAACTCCCAAATTTATCTCTTCCCACTCTCTTTCCTCCATAACCGTAAGATTGTTTACTATGTCCACAGTCTATTTCTGTTTTGTAGGTGAGTTCATTAGTGTCCTCTTTTTTTCTTTTTTCTTTTTCAGATTCCACATGTAAGTGATATCATATGGTATTTTTCTTTCTTTTTCTGGCTTTCTTCAGTTAGAATGACAACCTCAGTTCCATCCATGTTGCTGCAGATGGCATTATTTTATTCTTTTTTATTGCTGAGTAGTATTTCATTGCATATACTACACTTTTGATTCCTCCCAGTAATTCTTGGTTATTCTGTTCTGTTTTCTTTTCATTACATTTCAGTTTGAAAGTTCTATTCACCTATCCTCAGACTCACTGATTGTTTTCCTTGGCCACATCCAGTTTACTGAGCTTGTCAAAAGCGCTTTACTTCTGATGCCATGTTTTTGATTCTCATTTAGCACTTCCTTCTCTCTGCGTACGATACCCATCGGCAGGGCGTCCAGTTTTCCCATGACAGCCCTCAACATATTCATCAGAGTTATTTTAAATTCCCTTTCTGATCGTTCCAGCACCTGTGTCATATCTGAGTCTGGTTCTGGTCATTGGTTTGCCACTGAAATGTGTTTTCCTTGCCTTCTGGCACGCCTGGTGCTTCTTTGTTGAGAGACGCACCTGCTGCACCGGGTGACAGGCACCGGGGTAAACAGGGCAGGGAGTGTGGGGATGCGTGTTAATCTGGCCAGGCTTCAGGCTCTGCTCACTGCCGTGGCTGTAGCTGCTCAAAGCGTCGGCTCCTCGAGTGCCTTGTCTGTGTCTCCCGTCTTGACTCTGGGCTTCCCTGTGTGCTCCTCCTTAAGGAGAGCCTGCTTTTTACAGTGCTTTACACTGCACCCCCCGGTGGTGCTGGAGTCCTGTGCTGTGGTGTCAAGTCCAGGGGAGGGGGATGGTCTCCTCTGTGATGAGGCCAGTCTCTTCCTGGGCTGTGTTCCAGGGCTGTGACACCCACGAGTGGTTCTCAAAGCTTTGCCCCCTACTCCCTCCCCAGCTGTGGCATTCCCAGTCTGTCTCCATGAAGCCTGATCCTGTTGAGTCTGGCCTCCCCCTCCCCTCGCCTTTGGTGAGACGGGAGGGCCAGAGGGGGCCAGAGAGGCGAGGAGCTCTTCCCCCGGGTGGGATAAGGTTTCTGAGCTGCATCTGGCCAAGTCCTCTCCCCCGGAGAAGAAGCCCCTGTCCTGATGATGGCTCTGGGTCTGTCTCACAGTGGTCCTCTTCCCCTCCCTCTGCCAGAGACACCAGAGGGCCTTTCTGGGGTCCTCACTGTGAAAACCTGGGGGAGTTCCTGGGGGAAAGCCTAGAAAAGTGTGGTGGCCTCCTAAGCTGTGGTCCCCAGTTTTTCACTGTCACACTAGTCCTCACTTAGCCCCCAGCAAGTCATCAGAATCACCACCTAAGTGTTCCTCCCAGTTCATAGCTCCTGCGGGCTCTTCTCCCTATAAGCGACCTCAGTTGCTGTGTCCCTCTACTTGTCCCTGTCTCTCGGGCTTTCAGGATGGCTGTTTGGCCAGTGACCTTTGTTCTCTGATGATTCCAGGAAAATTACTGATTTTCAGTTTGTCCAGCTTTATTTTTTGTAAAGATGAATGTGACAACTTCCAAGCTCTTTCATCACTGTAGTGTACTAGTTAGGGTAGGCTATACTGTGTAACAAATATATCCCCCCAGATATCAAGGTCTTAAACAACAGGAGGTACATATTTTTTCTCATGTAAAATCATGATGGGTTTCCAGCCAGCAGCACAGCCGTCCTTCATGCAGTCACTCAGGGACCCAGGCCCTTTCCATTGTGTGCCCCACTCTACCCAGGCTACGGAGTTGTTTGCATCCAGGTAGCAGAAGGAGAAGGGCAGAAAGGTGCACACGTGGGAGGCATATTGTGGACCTGGCCCAGAAGCAGAGCACAGTGCTTTTGTTCACATTGCATTGAGAAGAACTCAGCCTATGCACCCAGAGGAAAAAAGAATGGCCTGCAGGAACAGGAACCATCCTCACCACTTACTGCCTTACATTAGATCTTAAAGCCTGGTGGGACCAGTCCACCTGACCTTATTTATCAGGTGTGTCTCCCCTCTTTTGGTCCTTTGCTTCTTCTTATCTACTTTAGATCCAGCTTCTCATGTTCTAGTAAACATTCTGTTGGGATTTCCGTTGTATTGAATCTGTAGATCAATTTGCAGGGAACTGGCATCTTTATGATAATATGTTTTTTCATCTATGAACTTGGTTTAGCTTCCCATTTATAAAGGTCTTCTATAATGTCTTTCAATAAAGTTGTAAAATCTTCCCCATAACGATCTGCTTCGTTTTTGTTCCGCTTATTCCAAATGTCTTTTATGGTTTTTACTGCTATTATAAAGAATGTCTTTTAAATTTTTGCATTTATGTTTGTTACTAGTGTAGAGAAACACAGTGGATCTTTTTTATATTTACCCTTGTATTCATAACTATGCTGAACTCTTTTTTAAATTCTAATAATTTGTCCCTATGTTTTTTTTAATTTTCCTGTGTAGATAGTATCATTTGTGAATTATGACAGTGCTTTTTTCTTCTTTTCCATTTCTTTTTCTTTTCTTCATTTACTTTTTACTGTGCTCGCTAGCATCTCCAACAAAACACTGAACAATAGCAGGAATAGTGAGCATCTATGTTTTGGCCTCAATCTTGAAGGAAAAGCTTTCAAAGCTTCACCTTTAACTGTTACGTTTGCTAAAGGATTTTTATGGATTTATTTAATTAGGTTAAGAACATTTATTTCCTTTCCATTCCTAGTTTGCCACTATATTTAATTGCAAATGCATGTCAAATTTTATCAAGTGCTTTTTTCTACACTTACTGAAATAACTATACAGGCAGAGCTGGGAGATACTGCAGATTTGGCTCCAGACCACCTTAGTAAAGCAAGTCATGCAAAATTACTGGTTTCCCTGTGTATGTCCCAGTTGCGCTCACACTATGCCATAGCCTGCGAAGTGTGTAACAGCATTATGTCTTTAAAAAAAAAAAAAAGTACATACCTTAAGTTAAAAACACTTTCTTGCTAAAAATGTTAACTATCATCTGAGCCTTCTGCAAGTCACAGTGGTAACATCAGAGACCACTGATCACAGATGATCACAAATGTAATAGTTATGAAAAAGTTTGAAATATTATGAGAATTACCAAAATGTGACACACAGACGTGAAGTGAGCAAAAGCTGTTGGGAAAATGGCGCCAATAAACTTGCTGGACCACCGTGGCCACAGACCTTCGGTTTGTGAAACACGCAGTGTCTGTGAAGCGCAGTGAAACAAGGCACGCCTGTGCACGGCGCTTTTCCTTACCCTGTTAATGAGTAGCAGCGTTTTCTAAAGGGAAACCAACCTCGTACTTCTGGGACAAACCCACTTGGTCGTGATTTTATTTTTTGTGGCTGGATTGTTTTTTCTAGTTGGACAGTCTTTCTGTTTAAACTCATTTTATGCTTTCTCTAGTCCCCATTAAGGTCTTCTTTTTTTTTCTCATTTCTTCAGAATTGATTGGGATTTCTGTTTTGTTTCCCTCCTAATTCTATCCCCCGCCTACCCACCAACTTCTGGTTTGAAAGTTACACTCTATTTTTCATTCAATTAGTGAATACTCTAGACACATCTAACATTCATATTTAATAAACCTTAACAAATCCTGAGCAGGCCAGTTCATGCCCTGTTGTCCAGTACTTTAGTTCCATTATTTTTAAACCACCTGTGCAGAGCCCGCCCGTCCGGCATCCCACTCATGCCCCGTGAAACCTGTCCTGGCTTCTCCTCAGCACCGCTGCCTGCCTTCTCTGAGGTCCCATTGCATTCTGTGATTAAAAAGAAATCGTGGTGGGCGTGTAAAATGGTGTGCCACTGAGGAAGACAGTCAGGTGAGTCCTCAGAAGGTTAAACTAGCATTACCATATGACCCAGCAATTCCACTCACAGGCGTGTACCCAAGAGAACGGAAAACAGGTGTTCATACAAATCCTGACGTGGATGTTCACAGCAACACTATTCACAACTGCCAAAAGGTGGGAACAGCGCACACACACGTTAGCGGATGAATGGATAAACAAAGTGTGGTGGCTCCACACAAGGGACTGTTACTCAGCCATAAAAAGGGTACAGTGCTGGCGTGCTACAGTGAGGAGAAGCCGTGATGGATACTTTCAGTGAAAGTATCCACGCACACAAGACCACGTGGTGTAGGACTACACTCACACGAGGAGTCTAGGAGCGGCAACTCCATGAGACAGAAAGCAGGTTAGTGTTTGCCAACGGCTTGAGGGGGAGGATCTGACTGCTGAATGGATTTCAGGTCTCCTTTAAAGGTGATGAAAATGCTCAGAATTAGGTGAAGGTGATGGTTGCACAATCTTATGAATATATTAAATGCCACTAAATTGTACACTTAAAATGGTTCATTTTATGTTATGTGAATTTCACCTCAATAAAAAGGAAGCAACCATGGACTCTTACAGCCGGAAGGAAATTTCGTCCAGTCCAGCCTTGTATGTGAAGCGGGAATCCCCGGTAAGGTGTCCCCGACAGACTCACTGCCTAGTCACCCCCGCTGCAGGAGAGGCGCCGCCTGACGAGAAGGGGCCCGGGCAGGCGCGTCTGCTCCCGCGGGACCGATGCTCAGGGTTGGGGCGGCCCCTCCTCCTGCCCTGCCCCGTCTTCCCTCCTTCCCTCCCTTGCCCGGCAGTTGTGTGCGACGGCACCAGCGCTTCTCTTCACCTTTGGTGCCCCGGCAGCGGCAGGTGAAGGAGCAGCAGGGCTCAGTGTGTACATTTGTCAACTTTGGGGCTGGGCGGCTTGGGTTTAAGTCTGGCCTCTGCCGACAGGAGCTCTGTAACGGGGGTGGGTTCCCAACTCTGGGTCCTCTCTTCTGTGCAGCGAGGATGACTCTGGTGTCTCGCGGACAAGCTGAAGTGAGCCATCGGCTGTGAGGGGCTCCGGGCCACGCCTGGCCCAGGGCTCACCGACAGCAAGGCTCGTGCTTGTCGGTGTCTGTGGTCTCAGGTCTTCCGCTGTCCTGGTTTGGGCATGTTAGCGCCCAGCTCCGTCTTCTCCCTGGATAGTCAGGGTGACCATATAACTTCTTGTCCAAACCAGGACACTTTTTTTGGTCTTAATTAGCATATAGAGAACGGACTCCCTTCAGTGTGTAGTTCTATGAATTTTGGCCCATGTATGGATCCAGGTCACCACCACCACCACCATTCAGATGTGGAACAGCTCCGTCGTCCCAAGCAGTTCTCTCAAGCTGCCCCTTTGTAGCACACCCTCCCCTCACCCCAACCCTGGCAACCACGACGCGTTCTGACACTGGAATTTCCTCCTTGACAAGAATACCGTGTAAATGGAGTCATTCAGCTTGTAGCCTTTGGAGACTAGCTTCATCCATCCAGCATGACGCCTTGGAGGTTCACCCGTGTTTTTGCGAGTGTCGGCGATTTGTGCCTTTTAGCGCTCAGCAGTGCTCCGCGGTGTGGGTGTGCTGGGTGTGACCGTTCACCCGTCGGTGGACGCTGGGGTTGCTTCCGTTTGGGCAGTGATGGAGAGCTGTTCTAAACATCCGCGTGCGGGCTCTATGTTTGGGGAACAGAAGTTCTCGTTTTTCTAGGGTGAGTACCTAAAAGTGGGATCGCTGGGTACGTTTACTCTTAGCTTTATCAGAAACCGCCAAGACTGTTTCCAGAGTGGCCTGTGTGTGCCATCTCTCAGCCCCGTCAGCATCGTGTGAGAGTCCCTAGTGGCTCACACGTCTCCCCCAGTGCCCGGCACGCTCCGTGATTTTTATTTCAAGGATGCTCATGGGAGCGTCATGGTATTTCGTCATGGCTTTACTTCCACATTTCCCTAGTGCCTAACAACACTGAATGTTTTTCATGTGCTTTTTTAGCATCCATAGATCCCTTTTGATAAAGTGTTCAAGCCTTTTGTCCGTTTTTAAATTGGGTTGTTTGTTTTCTTAGTGCTAACTTTCGAGGGTTCCGTTAATATTCTGGATACAAGTTCTTGGTCAGACAGGTGATATGCAAAAATTTCCTCCCACTCAGTAGCTCATCTTTTCATTTTTTTTAATAGTACCTTTTGCGGAGCAGAGTTTTTAATTTTCAAGAAGTCCAATCTGTCCATTTTTTCCTTTCATGGACTGTGCTGTTGGTGTCTTGTCTAAGAACTTGTGTAACCCATTGTCAAAAATTTTTTTTCTAAAAGTTTTATAGTTGTATGCTTTATGTTTAAATATATGATCGATTTTGAGTTAACTTTTATGCATATGTATATGTTGAAGTTCATTTTTTTTTTGCCTAGGAATGTCAATTATTCCATTTCCATTTATTGAAAAGACTGTCTTTCCTCTATTGAGTAGCTTTTGAACTTTTGTCAAAAATCACCTGGCCATATTTCTGTGGGTTTATTTCTGAACTCTTTTCTGCTCCTTTGATCTGTGTGTCTATCCCTTCACCAATACCATACTCTGTTGATGACTGTAGCTTTATAGCAGTTTCAAAATCAGGTTTTCAAAATCATTTTGATTATTCTACTTTCTTTGCCTTTTCATATAACTTTTAGAATCAGCTTGTCTATATCTATTTTAAAAAAAAGGGCCTGCTGTGACTTTTATTGAAATTGGATTAAATCTAAAGACCAGTTTGGCAAGAATTCACATCTTGACCATATTGATTTTTTAAATCCATGAACATGGTATATGTCTCCTCCTTTATTTAGGTTTCCTTTCATTTCTTTCATTGGTGTTTGTTCCATATATGGATCCTGTCTGGGGAGATTTTTACCTAAGTTTTTTGTTTTGGGTTTTGGTTGTTTTGTTGTTGTTGTTTTGAGGGGGTTGGGGCTCCTTTAAATCAAACCATGAAATTCTTCAGAGCAAGAAGGGGCACAGTTAATAATTACACCAGGGCAACAGGCATAAACCAAGGCTGTCCTGGGCAAACTGGGAGGTGCCCTAATAGAGCGTGATGCTCAGATTGGACACACAATTCCACAGACAGTATGTTCACTGACACACAGCGGGGCTGTTACATCTTAAGACCTGGACACTGTGCTCCCACTGTTATGAATTAGCCAAGACTACGCTGGTGTTTGGGTTTGTTTTATGTTGTTTTGTATGTTATTTTTTATTTCTAAAAAATTCGTATGTGAAAGCATTCTTTTAAATTTTTCAAGTAATGTAGACAAAGCTGTTAAGTCTCTCCTTACAAGCATGTCGTCAAGGTGCTGGTACACTCCCCTGGGGAAGCCAGGGCTGCCAGTGTGGTGTGCCCCCTTCCGGACCTCTTTCTAGGCATGTGTACGTAGCTACCAGAATACACGTTTTAGTTTTGGGGTGGTTGTTTTCCTAAGTGGCATCAAACAGCACTTACTATTCTGCAACTTGCTTTCTCCACTGAAGGATGTCATTCTCAGTGAAGTAAGAAAGAGAAAGAAAAATGCCATATGACATCATTATATATGGAGTCTAAAAAGAAAAAAAGACAAATGAACTTATTTACAAAACAGAAACAGACTCACAGACATAGAAAACAAACTTGTGGTTACCTGGGTGGGAGAAAGGGGGTGAGACAGGATAAACTGGGAGTTCAAGATTTGCAGATACTAACTACTATATATAAAATCTATAAACAACAAGTTTCTACTGTTACAGCACAGGGAATTATATTCAATATCTTGTAGTAACCTATAATGAAAAAGAATATGAAAACAAATACATGTGTGTTCCTATAGGAACTGAAGCATTGTGCTGCACACCAGAAATTGATACAACATTGTAAACTGACTACACTATGATATTATATATATCTAAAATATATATTTTAAAAAGTCTCGGGGATCTTTCCATGTAAGCATAAGCTCCGCCTCATTCTTTTTTTCTTAATTGAAGTACAGTCAGTTTACAATGTTGTGTCAATTTCTGGTGTACAGCACGAAATTTCAGGCATACAGATGCATACATACATCCACCTCATTCTTATCAACACCTGCAAGGTCTTCCATGACACAACAGCACCCTGTTTGATGTAGTCAGTCCTCTGTTGGTGGGCATTTAGGATTCTTTCCCGCCTTTGCTCTTCTTACTTGCACACACCTCCTGTGCAGAGACATGAATGTGCCTCTAGGTTAGGTAATAACATGGAATTGCCAAGCATAGGGTGCGTGCATCGTATGTGTTCATGGATGTTGCCAAATTGCCCAGTAAAGTCGCTGGACCAATTTACATTCTCACCAAGACGGTGTGACAGTATTTTTTTCCTCACACCCTTGCCAAAAACCTTATATTACCAAGCTTGACAATTGTAGCCGCTCAGATTGTGGCACTGTGCTAAAGACAATAATAACTCATGCTTATAGATGGGTGGGTGTGTTCCAGGCACTGCCCCAAGAGCTTTCTTGTATATATTGGCTCATTTAATCCCAAAACAATCCTGTGAGGTGGGGCCTCTATTATTCCTCTTTTATAGCTGATGAAACTCAGGTGCAGAATGAAATCTTACTGTTTCAGCTTTTTTCTTGATTATTACTGAGCCTGAGTATTGCTTCATGTTTATTGATCACATAAAATTCTCTGACTTGCTGGTTCATTTTCCTAATTTCCTTTGCTACCACGTTCCTTGTCTTTTCCTTATTGCTGTTCTGCACATTAATCTTTATTTTGTATATTACAGATGTTTTCCTGGAACGTAGCTTACACTTTAACTTTGTTGCACTGGCTTCCATCACACAAAAGGTTTAAATTATGATGCGCTCAAATTCATCAATCTTCTCCCAGATGACATGAGCATATATGCCTTTCTTGGGAAGGCTTTCCTTATCCCAAAGTTATAAGCATATTTTAAATTTTGTTTCCTCTAAAACTTTTGGAATTCATAATTTCATTTTTAAGTCATTAATCTATCTGCAGATAATTTCTGCCAAGGGGCAGGGTAGGAATATAATCTTCTCCAAATTGTTGGCAAATTATCCCAGCTTTTTGAATACTCCTTTTATTCTCTGTGTTGATCTGAAACATCACCCTAGTCCTGCACTAAATTTCTACACATGAGTGAGTTGTTTACCAGGCTTTTATTCATGGATCTAATCTGATTATCTGTTTCTGTACCTTGATGGCCTGTTGCTTCTCAATTATGTTTTAATATCTGGAGAGATGTAAGTTGATCTCATGTTTAGCCACCTTGCTGAACTCCCTTATTAGTACTAGCCATTTGTGATCTCATTATTGTTCCTTTAAAAGTAACTTTTAATTTGTATTTTTATATTTCTTTGGTCTGTAGATTAGGGATGGTATTCTTTTGCAATTTTTTATAAAATTTTATATTTCATCAGTAAATATGCCACATGGTATTTCTGCTTTTCATTATTGCTTGAAATTTCTTTTGTGGATAACACATGGCGAATTTTTGTAAAGTTTCCATGTGTCTTTGAGAGAATATCTCTTCCCTGTTTGCTGAGTATAGAGCTAGCTCTGTAGATCCATTAGAGCAAACATGTTAATTGTTTTTAATCCTCTGTAACCGTATTTATTTGTCCCCTTCTTAGGGGCTTTATGAAGTCTCTTACTATGACAGCATCTTCGCCCATTTCTTCTTGTATTTCTCTTGGTTCTGCTTTGTGTGCTTCAAAGCCGTGTTGGGAGATACCTGAACACTCATGGTAGGCAATAGTTCCTCTTAATAACATAAACTCTCCTTTTAATATTTTCCCCCTCAAATTCTATTTTTTTGTTAACCCTTTTATGTTTGTTGTAATTTATGATACATTGGACTTATTCTTAACACCTTGTCTTGTGTTTTTTTTTTTAATTTCTCATGATTTTTTAAGCTTCTTGCCCTTTGCAGAATTATTCACATTTTCTTTGTTGTTTTTTTCCTGTAATGCTTTGTTCATCACTGCTTTTTACTGATCACCTGTCTAGTTGTTCTGTTCGTTTTTGGAAGTCTATTACTGAAGTCTCCACCTGTCATTGGAGCGCTTCTGTCCCTCCCTTTAGTCTGTCAACTTTTGCTCCATATGCTTTGGGGACTGTTATCAGGTGCATATGTATTTATAACTTACATTTAGTTGATTGACTGACCCTTTTGTCAATATGTAACACCCTCCTTTGTCTCGTGTAACATTTTTCACTTAGACTCTATTTTGTCTGATAACACTGTAGCCCCCCCAGCTCTCTTTGGTCACTATTTGCGTGGAACACCTTTTGCCATCCTTATTAGGACCCCATCCTAACAGCCTCATTTTAACTTAATCACCTCTTTAAAGACCTTATCTTCAAGGATACTTACATTGTGAGGTACAGGGGGGTTGGGCTGTCAATATATGAACTTGAGGGACAAAATTCATATCATAGCAGGCAAGAACCATTACTTCTTTTTTTCACTTTTACATAATTTTATTTTATTCTTATTTTTCATTCTAACCTTTGCGTATTTTTAAAACAATTGTATTAACCTGAATGATTAATGCTAGCTACCACATGTAACAAATACCACAAATCTTAGTGGCTTAAAAATAATAAATTTCTTAAACACAAAGTTCAGTGTGGGTGTTCTCTGTCAGATGCTGTCTTGGCAGCTGCCCCCTGGGCGGTGATTCAGGCAGGCTCCTTCCGTTGTGGAACGCGCCTTCTGTGGCCGGCTGGCAGAGGGGCTGCTTGAGGGAGATTTTTTCTTCTTTTATTAAAGTGTAGTTGATGTACCATGGTGTGTTAGTTTCAGGTATACAGCAAAGTGATTTAGATGCACTTTTTTTTCAGATTCTTTTCCATCGTATGTTACCACAAGATACTGAGTCCAGTTCCCTGTGCTACACAGTGGTCTTTGTGGTTTATCTGCTTTATGTATGGTAGTGTGTGCTGCTAGTCCCAAACTCCTCATTTACCCTCCCTCCCCCTTTCCCCTTTGGTAACTGTAAGTTTGTTTTCTATGTCTGTGAGTCTATTTCTGTTTTGTAAGCAAGTTTATTTCTATCTTTTTTTTTTAGATTCCACATATAGGTGATATCATATGGTATTTGTCTTTCTCTGACTTACTTCACTTAATATGATAATCTCTAGGTCCACCTATGTTGCTGCAGATGGCATCATTTCATTCCCTTTTATGGCTGAGTAACATTCGATAGTGAATGTACACCACATCTTCTTTATCCACTCATCTGCTGATGGACATTCAGGTTGCTTCCGTGTCTTGGCTACTGTAAATGGTGCTGCTGTGAACATGGGCGTGCGTGTATCTTTTCCAGTTAGAGTTCCCTCTGGATATATGGCCAGGAGTGGGATTGCTGGATCATGGTAAATCTATTTTTAGTTTTTTAAGGACTCTCCAGACTTCTCCATCGTGGCTGCACCATTTACATTCCCACCAGCAGTGCAGGAGGAACCACTGTTTCTTAGCTCCTGTTTCTTCCCCTTAGAATTTCTTTGTTCCTCACTGATGTGCCTCATTTGGTGACTATTTCATTAAGGTCCGTGGATTGGTAAAGATTTTGAGTCTTTGCATGTGTGATGTATATTTTTCCCCCTTTTTTGCACGAGTCATTGTTTACCTGAATACAGAGTTCTAGTTTAACAATCACTCTTCCTTGATGCTTTGAAGACAATGGCCCATTGTCTCCTCGCATCTGGTGCTGCCAGTTAGTCAATCTAACTCTATTTCTTTGCAGCTAATGTGTCTCTTCCGGGGTTTTTCCCTCGTGGGTCTCATATCCTGACACTTCGTCACAACGTGAGCAGATGTGGTCTTTTCTCTTGCATCTTCCTGGCTTTCTCTGTGTCCTTTTGAGCTGAGAAGTCGTGTCCTTTTTTCAGCCCTGGAAATGTCTTTCTTAGAATGTCTCTGAGATTGTCTTCCTCCTCATTCTTTTCATTTTCCCCTTCTGGCTCACGTCCGAGAGAAAAGTTGGAACGTCTGGACCTGTCTTCCGTTCTCTTGACTTTCCTTGCATTCTGTCCAGCCTTCGTTCTCCTGGGTCCTGGGAGACTCCCTCCCTTCAGTCTCCCAGCCCAGTAACTCAGGCGTGGCCTGTGTCTATGCTGTGAATTCAGGCCACCTGCTGCCTTCTGATTCAGTGATCTTTGAAATCTCCGTCGGCCGAGCCGATACCGCTCGCCGGACGTTGAGTCTGCACGGTCCAGCGGTCTGTTCTGCTGACGGTGCAGGTGCTGTTTGTTGTGCATGGTTGTTACCCTGTTGTGGTGTTGACTTTTCCCCAGATGTCTAGTGCTTCCTGGTGAGGGGACTGTTCCCGTTGGACATCTGTTCTCCATAACCTGCGTGCCTTGGCTGCTTCTGTTCAGGCAGCCTTCAGTGAGGGCAAGGGGATCCCAGGTGCATTGTGGGGAAAGATGCTCCAAGAGCTCCGTTCCTCGGCTCTGAGGACCCTGTTCCTCCTGGGTCCTGCCCGCACACCCCCTCCCTTACCCCAGGTACTGCCCTGTCTCCCTGACACCAGGTCCCCACTCACAGCTCCTACTACAGGAAGGTCTCCCCGCGGTTTGCTGCCCGGTGGAGGGGCTCGCGGCGGGTCAGCCAGCCCGGCTGCTCCTGTCCCGGGCAGGGTGCTAGCTCACCACCCTGGGGCCACCCCTGTGTCTGGCACTTTCAAGCTTGGAAGTGGCCTTTTCTGCTGCCATTTGGACGTAGGTTTTCTCTGCAGTGTTCTAGTTACCAAAAAACTCTCCCTAATTTCTCCTCCACCAGGCTGGGGACGGGCAGAAGGGGAGAAACGGCACCACGTAGTTTCCCTTCTTCACGTTTGCTAAGTACCTGCGTCACATTGCTGTGTCACTTCGAGCACGAAGTTAATCGAAGAAGCCCGCCGTGTGTTTTGCTTCCGTTTCCTGCCCCCCGCAGCCCCTGCCGCGCCGGCGGCCCGCGCCTGTCCTCGCACGCGCCGTAAGGCGGAGCCTGCGCTTGCGTCCAGCTCTGCGGAGCTCCGCCTCGTGGGCCGGGCCTCCTGCGCTTGCCTGTCGCGGCGCTCCGCGGGCCGATGCGTGCGTCTGCCACAGGAACCACGGGTCCCCGCTCCGCGCAGCCTGCGGGTCCGGCGAGATCCTCCTTGATGCCTCCACTCACGTCTTTGCCAAAAATGTCGAACACAGCGGGGCCTGGAAGTGAGCTCTTTGGTTTCCCGACTTGAGACCTTGCCCAAGGTTTACACATTCCCTCCGCAAACGCTCATGAAGACGGAGCTGCAGTCGCACCCTGCAGGCGACGCTGTCCACCAGCTTGTGAGTCCCTGTGGCAGGAAGGAGCCAACCCAGAGTCTGTCGTCTTACCCTCAAGGTTGTCGTGAAAAATCAGAAGTGGCCATCAGGATGCCCTGGTTGTTAGTCCCAGCCAGTTAGCGTGTGATTGTCCCCCCGTTTCCCAGCTGCTCGGGTACCTTGGTTTGTCCCCCTGCCTAGAGGACGGGTTTCTTGGGGGAGGGGATTGGTGTCATTTCCGGGGGGGGGGGGGCGGTTATGCACATACGCTCATTGTGACATGGAAGCCATCGCAGTCAAGGCTTCATAAGTGCTAGTTCCCCACGCCACCGGGGAGCAGACGTCATGATTTCGATTTTATAGATGGGGAGCACCTCGCCCAAGTTCCCAGCTGCTGACGGCAGAGTTTGCTGGACTGGCTGACTCCATGCCCAGGTCTTTGCGTGGCACATGCTTTCTGCAGAAAGCTCGTAGTGGCCTGGGACCTAGAGTCCTGGGATGTGGCCTCTCCCCACAGGGACCCGAGGTGGAGAAGTAATTGAAGAAGTGGAAGAGAGGAGGTCCCAGTGCTTTCTGGGCCAGATTGTAGGTGGGGCACCCATTCCTGTGCCCTCCTGACTTTGGGCTCTTAACCAAAAACGCATCACTGAGCTGATGTGACAGTGGATTAAGGCTAGTGAGAGGCCCTTCTGGCAAAGATTCATTATTAATAGGCCAGGCTGTGAAGACTAGGTAGACAGGAGAATAGCAGACCACACAGGGAAGCTCATGCAATCTGCTTCGAAGTACGTGGCCTCCAAACGCCCGGAGGCTAGAGCCCGGTAGGACTCTATAAGCAGGCGGGCATCGTTGGCCAAGCTCTGGGCCAGGCAGTGGGGATAGAGGGGTGAACGAAACACACGTGGTCCCCAGTATCAAGATACCTTCGGGGTGGTAACAACAATAATGCCTTGCGTGCACCCGCCATCTGGTACCTGACAAGGTCGTCTTGCTGTGTGTCAACGGTCAGCCCTTCCATGTCCACGGGCAGCATCAGACGTCCAAGGTCACCATCATCCCTTGCCTCCCAGGTTGTCCCCCCGCCTCTGTACTTGTCTCCCCAGAGCCTGTCCCACTCTGAGCCTCCTCAGTCTGTTTCAGATGCAGATCATATCATGTCACTCTCAGACCCGAAATCTCCAATAGCTTCTTAGTCTGAGAATGAGAAAAAAAAGGACACAATCTCATCGACTTTTTTTATACTGATTGCACGTCCAAATGATCACATTTTGGATCTGTTAGGTGAAATACAATACATTGTTAAAATTAATTTTACCTATTTCTTTTGACTTTCTTTAATGCGGCTGTTTGAAAATTTAAGGTGGCATCTGTGGCCCACATCCACACCTGACATCTTCCCGTTGGACATCACTGCCCTGGACCACTTTTTTCCCATACCTTTGTGCCAGGACCCCTGGTGCCCTGATGCTTCACTTGGTTGGCTCCTCCTCGTCATTTGGGTCTTGAATAAACACCGACGCTGGGCTCTCTGACCGCCTCCTCTCAGTGTCTGCCCCTCTGTACAGCTCTCTGTCAGCACCTGTTTCTTTCCTGGCGTCAATCACACAGCATAACCGTCGCAACTTACTGCCTCGACTCGCCGAACACACTCTGTGGCAAGTGCTGTTCTAAGTCTTTCACGTGTATTTGCTCTTTTTTTGTGTGTTCACTCTCTTTTTTGCATTCTTTTTTATTGAAGCATAATAGTCAGTCTCCAGTGTTGTATCAGTTCCTGGTGCACAGCATCACATTTCAGTTGTACATACACACACGTCTTCCTTTCCATATTCTTTCTCATTCTAGGTGATACAAGATACTGAATATAGTCCCCAGACTATACAAGAGAAACTTGTTGTTTATCCATTTTATGTACAGTAGTCAGTGTCTGCTATGTTTTTATCAGTTTAAAGTATTTTTTTAATTTAAATTTTTTATTGTATAATTTTTGTATTCACTTTCGAAAGCCTCACTACCACCCTAAGAGGAAGATATGCCCCCATTTTATAGGTGAGGAAACTGAGGGGTCCCAGGTTTAAGGATCTGGCCTCAGAGCCTGCTGTTCTGGCCCAGTGAGGACAGGGACCCTGCTTGCCTCGAGTTGCCATGAGGCACATATTCGTGCCCAATAAGTATCCAAATGTCCATCAACAGATGGGTGGATGCAAAATGTGGTCTGTCCCTACAACGAAAAATACTACTCAGCCATGACAAGAAACGCATTGCTACAGCGTGGATGGACCTGGAAAACGTTACACTGAATAAAAGAAGTAACGCCCAGAGCGGACATCCACAGAGACACGAAGCAGATTAGTAGTTGCCAGGGGCTGGGGGACAGAAGGGGTGCGGAGTGTCTGCTGCTGGGTGTGCAGTTTCCTTTGAGGCGTGATGAAAATGTTCTGGAATTAGATGGCAGTGATGGTGACACAGCCTTGGGACTGACTGCACTAAAATGCACTGACTTGTATACTTGAAATTGTAAGTTTTATGACATGTGGATTAGAGCTCAATTAAAATAAACAAATATGTAAGTACTGCGTTGATCGAATGAGTGCTCACAGAGGCAAAGGGGGAAGCCCAGGATTCACCACCGTTCTCAAGGAGCCGTCCAGAAATGCTGTGCACAAAGTGAACTTGCACCGGGTCGTGTATTCAGCACATGGCTCTCACGCGTCTGCACTTGCCGGGCACTTTGCCAGGCATCGTGCGGCTGCTACAAATGAGACAGGCGGGGTTCCTGACCTCTGGGGACCTGCAGGGAAGACAGGTGGTTCTGCAGGTGCTTCCAAGGAAACGGATGGAGTGTGACCCTGGGGCAGGGGTTCCTAACCCGGAGCCCAGAGCCCGACGCCCGGCCCTGCCAGGGATCTATGGACAGACTTCAGGGGCCCCGTGAGCTTGGAGGGAAGAAATTATGTCTTTATTTTCACTAACCCTCATGAAAAGTTGCCATTTCCTTCAATTATGAATTCAGGTGACAGGCCATCGTAGTGTCGGAAACACTTTTAATTTGTTGCCAACGGAAATCACAAGTATTTTCACATCCCACGTGGTTCTTGCAGATACCTCAGAATATTGTTGGCCTCTCCTTTCAAAACCACGTGTTAGAGGTTATTTGGTGCATTCATACGAAGGCATACATATTAGAAAGTCACAATTTTAAAAATATTTGATAACTCTATTTCAGTATAGTTTGTAATCCACTGTGTGTTATTTCATGTGTTTAAAACCATTATCCCAGAAGTGGTTCCAGATACCAAAGGGACTCCAGAGAGTTAAGAAGCACCGCCCCCCGGGGAAGGTCTCCTTGCGCTGGAAGCGTCCCAGGTGATACCTGCAGTGAAGAGAGTAGGCGACCCTGAAAAGAGGCAGAGGACTGACAAGGGAGGCCCTGGGGGCCACCAGGGAGGGTGCCCCACCAGGGACCATAGGAGTGAGGCTTGCGTTCTTAAAGTGGCCACAGGGGAGAATGGAGAGAGCTTGTCATGTCTGGTCCTCAGTGAGCCCAAAAGGATGATGTAAGTTTCCATGTGTTGAGTGGCGGACAAGATGGCCAGAGCGTTCTGGGGTCCTAGGACGATGGATAACTTCTTCAGAAGGAAATGATTCTTCTAACTAGCCTTGGCTTGGAGGGTTTGGCCTCTGTTGCTTGAACACCACTTTGAGATGTCCATTGACAGATGACTGGATAAGGAAGCTGTGGTCTATTTATACAATGGAATACTACTCAGCCATAAAAAAGAATAAAATAATGCCATTTGCAGCAACATGGATGGATCTGGAGATTGTCAATCTAAGTGAAGTGAGCCAGAAAGAGAAAGAGAAATACCATACAATATCACTCACATGTAGAATCTAAAAAAGAAAAAAAAAAGAAGAAGAAGAAAGAGGACACTAATGAACTCATCTACAAAACAGAAACAGACTCACAGACATAATAAACAATCTATGGTACCAGGGGAAAGAGGGTGGGAAGGGATACATTTGAGAGTTGCCAATATTAACCATTATATACAAAAATAGATTAAAAAACAAATTTCTTCTGTAGAGCACAGGGAACTATATTCAATATTTTGTAATAACCTTTAATGGGAAAGAATATGAAAATGAATATATGTATGCATATGCATGACTGGGACATTATGCTGTACACCAGAAATTGACACACTGTAACTGACTATAACTTAAAAAAAAAACACCACCACTTTGAGGAAGAGAAGATGAAGGAAGCTCCAGGGAACCTTCTAGAATGCACAGTCAGGGCTGGTGGGCCATCGTTAGCTCCTTCCAGAGTAAGAGGGGAGCTCCACATGGGGACAGTGGTGAAGCAGACCCACGTTTCTGTGAGGAAACGGGAGAAGGGAGGCACGTTACAAAGGGCGCGTCAGCTGCAAATGTAAGTTTCTTGGTTTTATTGGTCTGTGTCATGACCTTAACGTTACTTACATGTGGTTTGGTGGTGTTTTTATTACTGTCTCCCCTTCTTTTCCCCATGGCTGCTAATATTTCGTGTCTCCGCTCCCCTCTCTCCCTTGTCACCCGCTATCCATTACTGTCTCTGCCCTCCCGGGATGTCCTTGAAGGGGACTCTTAATGGAGCTGTCCTGGTTAAAGAAATTCAATGTGATTGAACTGCAGCGAAGACTCAAAATCCAAATATCTGAAAGGGATGAGTAATAACTAGGTATTAAGGCATATTGGTTATTTATTACTGGCAGAAGGCAGGAAAACATTAGCATGTAAAAAGCTGTGAATTAATCACGGCTGGGGATAGAAACCTGAAAAAGTCACCTCTATCTTTGGTAACTCTGTTTTGTTATTCTTGATGTGTTCTCGTGTCCCCGGTTCTGTCCTTCCGTGATGGACTTTCACCCCAGCTGGCTAGCTGCAGGCACGAAAGGGGTGATTAAACCCCCCCAAAAAAACCCCAAAAAACAGTTAATCTCACATCACCTGGTGTTTAAAAGAGGACGGCCAGGCAATGTGCATCTGTGAGCTGACCTAGATTCAGACTCACTCACTGTGACCTTGGACAGGTCGCCTGACTTATGTATGTGCTGAGTCTCCAATCTGTCAAGTGCATATAATTCTAAAAGCTTCCTCATAGAGCTGTCATAAGGATTAAATGAGATACTGCCTTTCCGTGTTCAGTTCCATGGCTAGTGGCTGCTGTTGATGACCGACAAAGGGACAAAGGCCTTGCCACTCAAAACGCTGTCGGCAGCGCAGCATTGGCATTTATATGCGGGTTCCCCGGCCCTGCCTCTGGCCGCCTGCATTAGAGGCGGCGTCAAACAAGACCCCCGGGACAGACAGGGAGACGTGGGTGTCTGCGAAGCACTGACAGTGTTCTTGTATGTACAAGGAATTTTTTAGTGAACTGGAGAAAGGGCGTTCTGTTTTATGATAAAACCAGGAAAAAGATTATTGACGTTAAAAGAATGCAGTGTAACATTTGAGCTGAAAGCTACGCTGGAAATCTTTGAATCCTACTCTCTTTACCGTTGAGGACACTGAGACCTGGAGAAGTTAAGCATCTGCCTGAGGCCACAGAGCTGGTGTCCAGGTTAAGTGTGTTTGCGTACTCCAAAGTGTAGTGACTTTAAGCAACGGTGATCATTTGGCCCATGAATGTGCAGTCTGGGCTGAGCTTGGCTGGAATCCGCTCCTCCAAGAGGGCACACTCGCAAGGCTGTTGGCCGGAAGCTGAGCCTGAGGACCGGGAACCTCCATTCCTCTCCACACGGGCCTCTGGACAGTGGACTCCGCACCCTCCCAGCATGGTGGCTGGGTGTGAAGGGTGACAGGCTGTGGAAGCTGCCAGTTTCTCGCTGCCTGCGTCCCGGCACGGGCTTGCGTCACCCCGCTTCTTCTTGTGGATGAAGTCATTGCACAGCCCCGACCCCAGGGAGGGGACATAGGCCCTGCCCAGAGGTGGGAGGTGTGGCAGAGAATTGGGGTCATAATTTAAAACTGCCACAGGTTCCCTTTCAGAGAACTAGCAGCCAACACAGAGCCCTTACTACAGCTCCAAGTTCCAACTTCCCTTTTTTTATTTTAATTTTTATTATTTATTTACTTTTTATATTGAAGTGTAGTCAGTTACAGTGTGTCCATTTCTGGTGTGCAGAACCATGTCCCGGGCACGCATATACATGCATATACATTCATATGTTCGTTTTCGTATTCTTTTTCATTAAAAGTTATTGCAAGAGGTTGAATATAGTTCTCTGTGCAGTAAAACTTCCCTTTTGATCTTTCTCGGGTAAAATTGGACCGTGTCAGCTTGATTCTGCATAGAAACAAAAATAACCCCGTCTTTTCACTCTACAGCGTGAGCTGAGAGCCCAGATCTAGACCGCCGTCCTGTTCGCAGCCCCCAGGAGCTGTTGTGTCGGGGGTCACGGCTCCGGGAAGCTTGTTTCTCACAGCGCAGGAGGGGTCTTCCCTGCTGTGGGCCTCCTGGTCTCAAGACTGTATCTGAGTTGACACAAGCCTACAGTAAGACGTGGTCCCATCCTGCACCAGCCCAGGGCCTGGCGCCACCTTCCCACGTGGGCTGCGCCACAAGGCTTTCTTCTCGCTGAGAAATGGTGTGTGTCCGTCTCCCGGAGGTGCTGGTTTAAGGACTGGGGATAGGGCCTTGTGTGTGTTGTTTGGTTTGAATCCAGCAAGCTCCAACGAGCCTTCATTGGAGCTGGGATTTGAGCTCAGCTCTGTCTGCTGTTCCAGATCATGGCTCCATCTGGGTTCCCCCAAAGCAGTCCCTGAGACAAGGATTTAATAGGGATCACAGAGCAGGGAAGGGAGGGCAATTGATCGATGAAGGCCTTGGTTCCACTGGTGAAAAGGCAGATCTCCTGTCTCAAGGACAGATCCTTGAATCACACGGGCCAAGCACAACCCGTGGTGGCAAGCGCTGCTCTGAAAGTCAGGGTTTGGGGGACATTGCTGCGAGGGGGTTCAGACAGTGGTGGCACTGGGCCCTGACGGGTGTGTAGGAGTGTGCCAGACAGACAGCTAGGACAGACGCTCCAGACCCAGGGAGCAGCACAGGCCAACGTAGGGGCATGGCTGAAGCGCTCAGGCAGGGCTATCGTGTCGGTCCTGTACCTTTCCCAGTGTCACACACACACAATGACTGGAGTGCTTGCTCTTTGCGATTGTCTTCCAAGCTCTGGACCATGGCTTCTAAAATCACTGAGAGCATTTCAGAGAAAGTTCCACCTACTGTGCTGAGCGGTCGTGGCATTGTTGAAAAGACTGTCTTAAAGGATTGTGTTCATTTGGGTGTTATCAGTGAAGTCTCCTGTGTTTAAAAAAGTCTGTCTTGGTTCATACATCTTGTCGTGTCCGGAGAAGAGGCATGATGCTTAATTACCGTTTTGGACTGAACTCACACGTCCGTGCCTTGCAGCCCCAGTATGACTGTATTTGGAGACGGGGCCTTTAAGGATGTAATTAGGATTAAATGAGGTGCTAAGGGTGGGGCCCTGGTCCAGGAGGACTGCCGTCCTAAGGACAAGAGGAGGAGACAGCAGGAAGGCGCACACACGCAGGAGTGGCCATGTGCGGACGCGGCGGGACCCGGCCGTGTGCAAGCGAAGGGAGGCCCCACGAGGAAGGACCCTGCCGGCAGCTTGCCCTCGGCCGTCCGGCCTCCAGAGCTGTGGGAGGGGCTGCGTCTGGGTCTCTGCTGCCGGTGCAGGGTGCTCGGCTACGCTACGGCAGCCCGAGCTGAGCGGCGCAGCTGCCGGCAGGGCACTCGGCACTTCTGACGGGGCGCCTGTGCGCGCTTCCGCGGCCTCCGAGCCCCGCCCGCAGGGCGCCCCGCGCACAGCCCGCCCCTCCCCGCGTCCTCGCGGCCCCGCTTCCCCGGGCCAGCTCTGCCCGCCTCCCCGCCGGCGCGGGGTCCCTGGCGTCTGAAAGTCCTCAGTCAGGAAGAGCTGTTCTCACTCTTCCCAAGCAGGTGTTCGTAGAAGAGGCGACCCGTTACACGCGGCCGGAGCCGAGACCGCGACCTGGAGCCAGACGGCCCTGAGCGGGCGTGGGGCCCGGCCAGTCCCGCGGGTCACTAGGGCCGGGAATCTCTGCATCCCGGGGGCGGGGGGCGGTTCTGAGAAGGTGCGGGGGCTCTCAGCTCCCCTTCCCGTGCCTTTCCTGGGAGAGGCGCTTGATTGGACCGGGTTAAAGAGGCATAAGGACTCTCCAGCACTTGGTGGAGAGAGCGGGGCCCTCCTGCCTGGAGACGGGTGTCGGGTGAGTCAGGGCAGACTTACTGAGAACCGGCTCTGCAGCCAGGCCCACACGGGGCTCCCCAGCCGAGGATCAGTTATTCCTCCCGCTAAACGTTAATCCCTCCGTGGAGAAGAGCAGGAAACAGAGCACGGGGTTAGAGCCAAAGGAGCAGATCTCATGTGGCGTCAGGCTTGTCCTTCCTCGATCCAAGGGCAGCCCCTCGCTGGGGAGCCCGCGGGTGCTGGTGGCACGGGGGAGACCACAGCGCCAAACCCAGTCGGTGAAGAGAAGCGGGCTTGATTTTCCCAAGCTTCGTTTACCTGGAACGTTCCGTTCTCGAAGCTGGCCGCACCCGCTGGGACTGACAGGTGCACCTGAGAGGGGTCAGCCTCCAGCATCTCAGACAGCTCGCCCCTGACCCAGGGGAACTCCCCGTGGAGCCCCCAGGGGCCAAAACACCCGTTCTTCCTGCTTGTTCAGGAGCCCACATGCCAGCAGAATGGCAACAATCTTCAGTTTAAAAACAATAAGCAAGAAAAACCGCCCTCAAACTCTGTTGCCTTCTGCCGTAACCTTTTTTCTGGACTGTAGTCTCCCGTGCCTTGAGTGCAAACTGAGCCTGGAGTTGGACGCTGCAGATCCCGTCGGGAGGGAGTGTGGCCCTTTCTCATGTCTGACGGGTATTCATGTTCGGGGAGTCCGTGCACCCGCTCCCCCGTTCGCATGTGGGGTGCGTGCATGGCCACGACCTCTGCGCGTGTAAAGGACACGTGTCACAGCACCCACACATACTTGAACTTCAGACACTGCACGCGGAACACACTTTGATGTTAGCATTATTTCACCTCCAACCCTGCGGACTGGGTTTCTCCCCCACCACGTTTAGGAAATTAACCATTGTATTTTAACTTCAGCTCCCTGATTAGAGCACTTGGATCAGCGCATTTCTTCTCCGTAGGACTTCAGTCCTTAGTGAGTTCTGGGCTTTGTGTTTAACTAATGAACTCACCCAAGGATGATGTTAATGAAAGCTCTCATTTATTGAGCACCTACTGTATTCCAGGCAAGTGTCTAGAAATGTGTTTAGTCATCACTAAAATTCTGCCAGCTGTGGGCATGATTATTT
This sequence comes from Vicugna pacos, assembly GCF_048564905.1. Taxonomy (NCBI): domain Eukaryota; kingdom Metazoa; phylum Chordata; class Mammalia; order Artiodactyla; family Camelidae; genus Vicugna; species Vicugna pacos. Next base: position 45,364,902 of record NC_133004.1, read on the forward strand.
CCAGCTTACAGATAGACTGCTTATGGATCATTTCTGGGTACCAAGGCAGGGGTGGTTGGAGGGACAGGGTGGATGTAGGTCTGGTGTGTTCTGTGAAGTGTGGCTATCATTAAGCCGCTCACCAGGGATGCCCAGCACCAAGGAGGGTAACTGGGGTCTTTCTAAGCTCTAGTGGTTCTTCCTCGGCTTCTTGGCAGAGACTTTTTTTCTTCCCACCCCCTTCCTTCTGCTGTGGAGACAGAGCCGGGCCTCTGACGGGGCCACGGGGCCAGTGTGCCTGGGAATTTCCCACCAGCCCAGGGAGGGGACATCTGAGCCAGAGCCACATCTGACTCTCTGCCTGTGTGAACGCCTGGCCCTGGCCCTCCCCAGGCCTCGTGGTGTGAGGGGCAGAGGGCGGGGGAGGGTTAGCAGGTGGTGGGTTCTGCTTTACGGGGACGTTCTTGTCCCCTCTCCATATCTCCAGTGCCACGGCCACTTCATTAGCTGCAAGCTGCTAATTAAATTTCATATTTATGATCAGAAAATAAAATCACTGGACCTTTTGGAAATAGGATTTTATGAGTTTTGGCTCCGGCAGCTGAGTCAGCAGTGAAGGGCCTGCAATGTTTAGAACCACGGTTTCAAGGCGGAGATAAAACGGCACTGGGAGGAGGTTGAACTGAAGTCCTCAGCCGGACAGTCGGGGCTCTGGGACGGGCTTCGTGCACCAAAGCCTCCCGTCCATGTCGGCGGTGTCTCGTCACCGGGGTCACCGAGCTCCCACAGGGCCAGCTTTATTGCAGGGCCGCTGTTTTGTTCTCTTTCCCTTCTTGCTGCGCTAGAGAAACCTTCGCCCACAACCTCAGACTCGAACCTCGCTGGGTGTATGTGCAGGAAGCTCTCAGATGCCACTTCCTTTGACATGTGACTCAGTCACTGCTGCTTCTCCGAGGGCTTTCGGGGAATCCTTTCCACCATGGCCGCCTCTTGGCAGCTGTCCGGGAGAATTCGGCTCCTTCTGCTCATGGAAAAGTCTGCTATCTATGATTGGTCCCTCTGACGAGAGGTGTTGCAGCATCAAAAGGGACTTTGAGGGTGCCTGGCCCCACCCTGGGACATGGCTGGACATCCTTCTCCTTGACATCCCCCCTGGACTGGGCAGCTGCCCTCTGCTTGCTTTTGGCAGATTTAAGCTTCCCTATGTCATCACTGCCGTCTGTCCTACCTGAGCTCAGAAGAGTCACTTTCTTCCAGGGAAGGAAAAGAAGGTGCAGTTGATGGAGGGGTCATCTTGCAGGGCTGTGTGAAGACCAGGGTCGGTCCCTGCTCCTCCCCGTACTCCCTGCGTTCAGTGCTGCCATCTCCAGACCCTATTCTGCCATGCGGAGGGCAAAGGGTCCTGTTCCCCAGGGCGGCTGCTGTGAAGCAACAGGAGAGGACGCAAGCGGAGGGCTCTGCAGGCCCTGGGCCATCCACGGATGGTTGTAATTCAGCAAGCCCTCTGCTTCCCCTTGGGTCTCTCCAGTCCCTCAGCTGTGACGTGTTGGTGCTGAAACTGCACCCGGGACCCCTCCCAGCTCTGAAACTCGGTAACCTTGTGCTCTGATCACACGAGCCCAAATCTTCAAACCGGGCTTCCCTCCCATCAACTGGCTCCGAGAGCCATCACTTGCTGATGACATCTGAGTGACACTGACAGCACAGTGGGTCACAGGGGGTCCTGACCCTGTGGGGGGAGTGGTGCGTGCCCCTTTCATCCATGCACAGCCAGACCCTAAGCACCTCCCGCCACATGTGTGTTGTGGGCTGAACGCTGTGCCCCCAGAATTCACGTGTGTAAGCCCAAACCCATGATGGGTTGGGAGGCAGAGGAGGGCCTCTCGGAGGAGGGGTACAGTGTCCAAGAACAAGAGATGCCAGAGCACTCTCTCCTTCCACAAGTACTCAGCGCAAGGACAGAGCTGGAAGCGGCCTCACCAGACGTCCCCCCATCGCCAGCACCCTGATCATGGACGCCCCACTGTTGCAGAAAAACGTGTTTCAGCTCAGTGGTGACAGCAACCTGGATTCGTGCAAGAGACCAAACAGCACTTGGAGAGTTGGAGAACTCAGGCTTATTACACAAGCGCACACAGAGAAGTTAACACTCCAAGCCTGGGACCCCATCTGTAGGTTTACACAGGCCTTTATAGGCTGCCAGTTTTACATTTTGCAACATCATATGCAAATAAAGTATAACAAGTTGACCAACCAGGAACAAGCTTTGTAGAACTAGACCGGTCAGGAGTGAGAGAAATAACCAATCAGGAGTGAGGGGAATGGACCAATCAGGAGTGAGAGAAATAACCAATCAGGAGTGAGTTCCATGCAAATGAAGTACTACAAGTGGACCAATCAGAAGTTAGGGAAGTGGACCAATCAGAAGTGAGCGTAATAACCAATCAGGAGTGAAGGAAATAACCAATCAGAAGTGAGCTCAGGGAGCCAATAGAATTTTAGGGGTAAGCCGTTTCAGAGGCAAAAAGTTGAGAGAGCGTTTCTGGGCCAGGGAGCCGGATGGTGCTGGCAGGAGAGTGGTAGCCCAGTTTGGGGGTCCTGCCAGTCTTTTTATGGGGCTTCCCACCTCACCACCTCCAGGACTGGGGGAAGTTAGCCCTGGGCTGTTTAAGCCGCCGCTGCGGTGGTAGTTTCATGTATAATCCCCGGGGACTAAGCCACCGTGTGACCTTGAAGAACTCCTGCAACTTCTCGGAGCCTCGTTTTCGGGACGTCCAGGAGAATCACAGAAGGTGCGTCTCAGCAGGGCTTCTCTCCGGGGGGGACGGCTCTCAGAATCAGAGGCTGAGAAAAAGGAAGACCCATCACCTCCAAGAGATCCTGCTGAGGCCGGCCCCTGCCCAGCGAGGATGGGGCTCACTGCTGCTTCCTCATTTCAGTTCAAGGCAGCAGTTGTGCTTTAAGCACCTAGAACGTGGGAGGATGACCAGGAGAAGCGGGAAGCTCTGCTCCTGGGGAGGAGGCTGGGAGGCTGAGCAGAGCTGGGCGGGCGTCCCTGACGGAGAGCACACAGCCACTGGGCCCCACGCGCTCCAGGGGTAACTGCTGGCCTGTCGTCTCCAAGCAGCAGCTCCTCGTCCTCACGCTCCCCTGCGAGGTTGGCACTGTCATTGTCTCCACGCAACAGAGGAGAAACCCAGCACTCGGAATGTACTGAAGGCCTCCCTGTGCCCTACAGACACACTCCCACCTGCTGTGCCCAGAGGCTGAGCTCAGTGACCCCATCCGTGGTTCTCTGACTTTGGCTTCTACTCGGGTTTGGCCGATGGACAGCACAGGGAGGACGGAGGTTGGGCAGTTAGTCCCCTGGGCCCTCCCTGGGGGTGACTGGGGGCTGCAGTGCCCACTCCTGCCTTCCTCCAGCCCTTCAGTCCAGCGGGAACTCCAGTGGTGGCAGCCCCAGGGGACAGCACCACCACCACATCTTTGCAGGTTGGCCCTTTGTCACACTCTCCCCAGACCCAGCTTTAGAACATGTGTCCTGCCAGCTCCTGACTTGCCCAGGGTGACGCAGTTGATCACTGGTGGCCACAGAGTCCTGCCCATAGCCATTGGGGGTCCTGTCTGCAGGTGCCTAGTGGGGAGGAGACACATGAGATGAGGGCAGTCAGGGAGGGCTTCTCGGGGAAGGAGGCGTTGATGAGGGAGGCCTTTGAGGCTGGATAGGAGTTTGACTGGGAGACATGGTTGGAGATGTTAGTGGGTGTGTTTGTTTCCTGAAGCTGCTATAACAAATTCCCATGAGCTGGATGGGTTAAAACAAACGTGTTCCCTCACAGCCGGGCCAGAGGTCTGAAATCAAGGTGAAGTCAAGGCAGGGCTGTGCTGCCTCCAGAGGCTCTGGGACCCTTCCCTGCCGCTCCCCATTTCTGGTGGCTCCAGGGGTCCGTGTCTTCGTCTCTGTCTCCATCGTCACGGGGCTGTCTTTCCTCGTCTCTGTATGTTGTTGGATTTAGGGCCTGCCCTAATCCAGGAAGACTTCATCTTACCTACATCTGCAAAGACTTTCTTTCCAAAAAGTGGTCCACCCTGAAGTTCTGGACAGACAGGCTTTCGAGGGATGTTATTCAGCCCAGGACATGTGGGGCGTGTAAAGGGATGGGGGTCCCGCTGGAGGGAGGGGTGGGCGGGGGTGGGAGGCGGGAAGTCACAGGTGTGCTGAGTAGGGGAACAGTGTCACTAGTCGGCGAGTTAGCCTGAGGTAGAAAACCTGACCGCCAAGCGCTAACGAGGGCTGAACTGTCCACTGCTGGTAGGAAGGCAGGATGGTAGCGCCACTCTGGGAAAGGGAGTGGCCGTTTCCTACAAAGCATGCACCTGCCGTATGACCTAGCAATCCTTCACTCAAAAGACAGGACGACTTACACCCCTCCTCCTCCAGAGATTCATGCAAGGGTGTCCCAGTAGTCAGGTTGGGGCAACAGCCCAGCTGTCCGTCAGCAGGTGAATGGATAATCCAAGGTCCAACGTCAGGGGATGGACAGGGACAAGGCGCTGCGGATGCACCTCCAAGTGCCCGGAGGCACGAGCCAGGCCCCCGAGAGCGCTAGCGGTGCTGCTCGGCTTTCCTGCGATCCAGAAGGCAGCCAGGCTGATAGCAAGCACAGGCGCGCCTGCTCCCGGGGGGGGGGGGGGGGGGGTGGTAGGCAGGAGGGAAAAGACTGCTCCGTTTTTTGTTTTGGGTTTTGGTGACGGGATGTCTTCTTTTCAAAACTCATTAAACTGGATACTTAAGATGCAGGTAGCTTACTGATCACACTGATTGTTTTTTGTTTTTTTTTTTTTTGTGGAAAAGAAAGGGAGTGGAAAGGCTTACAGGCTGAGAAATAGGAATTAGGCTGAAATGGTAGATCTGGGCTCTGCTGTGCAGGGCCGAGGGGCTTAGGGTGAGAAACTGGCTGTGTGGGATGGAGGGGCATCGCCGGCTTCTAGGAAAGGGGGCGGGGCCAGCCTTTAGGGTCACCGCTGGGTGCTGGGACCGGCCACCTTCGCACGTCTCCCCGGTCCCCCACCCACTCCCTTGCTAGCTCGCTCTCAGAGGGTTAACCAGTCCACCTCCAGGCGTCTACACACAGGACCTCCCCAGGGAATCGGGTGGTCCCGGCGGTGCTGCAGTGAGGTCCAGGTGGGCTGGTCAGATAGGAGACACCATTGTCAGAGGAGCTGGGTCACTGTCCACGGAGGGTGTGGACGGGGGAGTCCGAGATGTCGAGAGGAGAAAAGAGTGACGGTGGGTGTGGCTGTGGGCAGCCCCCTGCGAGGCTTATGGAAGCACCCTCCCTGGAACGTTCTAGGCCCTCATTTCCCGCCAGCCGGCCTTCCTCCTCAACACCTCTCCTAGTCAGGACCTGGTGTCCCCGGTGAGGTCCGGCACTGCAGCAGGGGTCAGCAGGAAGGGTGGCGCTGGGTCGAGCCTGAGCCCTGCCTGTTCCCCGTCCCCCCCCCCCCGCCCCCCATCCTCGCCGCCCCACAGGGCAGACAGGACCCCGTTCTCTGCAGCGCCCCGCCTGCCAGAGAGGGCACAGCCCCTCCTCTCCTCCCAGCCCCACCTTCTGCACAAAGTCACCCACAGCCTCTGCTCAGAACAAAAATAAAAAGGGAAGTACTGCGCCCACCCCAGCCCCCACCTCTGCTCCTGCTAAAAATAGAGGCAGCCTCTGAGTGGGGTGTTGTGCGGGCTTCCGGGGGGGGGGTGGCTGGCCAGGCTCCCTGCAGCATCAGCACTTTCTGGGGGCCCGGCAGCCAGCGCGCTGGAGGAGAGGGAATCTGAGAGGACGGCGGAGAGACCCCCAGCCGGGGCTGGGGCCGAGCTAGTTTGCAAACACGTGAGTATACTTTCCGACTGGCCGGCGCTCTGACTGACACACGGGTGCCGAGCTGGGGAGTCCGCAGCCTGGGTCAGGGAGGATCTTCTGCGGAGTTCGGAGTGGCCTGCGCCCCCCGCCCGCTCGCCTGGCAGTCGTGCCTTCGGCCGCGCCATGTGCTCACGGCTTCACGGTGCTCCTTTCTCGTCTTAATTTCCCAAACGACACGGGAGACCCTGGACAGCGGGGCTGGGGCAGCTATTTTATGCAGCTGCTTTGACTGCGCAGAGCGTGGAATTGGGCCCAGAGAAGCCCTTCAATAAATGCCTGATGATCGACTTGGACCAGAACGCGCTCATTTTTACGTGCTGGGTTTTTTAACTTTCTTCCGAGGGAGGACGGTGCAGAGGGCCGAGGCGTGGGGGCGGGGCGTTCCTGCGGAAAGAGAGAGAGGCCCACGGCCCCAGCTGGGCGCAGAGGAGGCGTGTGAGCATCTGTCCCCGAAAGCCAGGGCGCTCGCCTTCCCCCGGAGCTCACAGCCGCACCGCTGTGTGCTCTCTGGGGGTCCTGCCCTCCCCGGGGAGCGCCTTTCAATCAGCTCCTCTGAGGTTTATTAAGATTCCGTTTGCAAAGAAATGAGCCTGTTGCTAAACCGTCCTCCGACAGCTAACCGCAGGCCCAGCCCCTGACGCCAGCAAAACGCAATGAGAGACAGACTGCGGGCCGAACCAGGTGGGAGACCTCTGACCCAGAGCCCCGGGAGGAGCATTGCCGTGTGGGGCTCCTGAGCAGGCAGAAGGCCCATGCCCCCGGGAGGAGGCTCCTCCTCCCCTGTAGCATCTCTCAGAGGCGTCTGAGAAGGTTCCTCATTTCCTAATGAAATGCTTCAGGAATCCACTGAGTCCTGGGGGTTGAAGGAACTTTTGCAAACTTACAGCCCCTGCAGGGTCTTTTGCTTATAGCCTGGAGTCTACTTTGGGGTGGGGGGCGGTGTTCAAACTGACATCACTGGTCTGAAGAAGTCGGCTTGGTCATGGAGGTGTCCTTTACAATGAGAAATGGATAAATTCATAGCCTCTCGTTCACACAGCAGACAACACGCCTTGATGCAGAAGGTTGCAGCCCCAGCCACCCACGAGCCTGGCTGCCTGTGTGGACTCGTTCAGTGATCGTGAAAGCAGTGGGGTCCCCCCACTCCACTGCTAACCGACCTCGTCCCTAATGACGTTAAGTCCAAAACCATCCACAGGGTCTGGGTGCGGTTCTAATGTGTGCCTTACTTAATTATTGGTGACTGTATCAATTGGCACATGCAAAAAAAGTCTTTCTGGTTTGCATCTGACTTACAAGCTTTTGCTTACGTGGCAAGAAGCTATCCAGATTCCCGGATTCCCATCAGTTATGTTTGGTGGGGACTCGGGCGTGTGACTCCGTCACAGCTGTGCAGGAGGCGTAAAACAGCAGGAGAGCACGGCTGGTGCCCGCCGGCGCCCGGTGGCAGGGAAAGCAGAAGGCAGCGCCCACCAGCGGGCTCGGGCAGAGGCACTGGGGCACGGCCGCCTGTTCAGAGGCGTGTGGTGCAGCGCTCCTGCGGAGGGGAGTCCGCACGTGCGAAGGTGCTCCGCGCATCGCCTTCCCTGCCCTCCTGAGCTCGCCCAGACACGTGGAAAATGTGAGTCTCAGTGTTTACACGTTTCGACGTGGCGCGTGGCTTTAAAGCAGGTGGGCCGGATGGCGGGAAGTGACTCAGGTTCCTGTGCGGTGTTCATGGGCTCGGGACCATCAGAGAAGGGACATAATTGACCAGAGCAGCCCCCCCCCCAACGCCTCCCGCGCCCAGGTTCCTGCCACCCGCTCTCCTCCCTGTACTGTGTCTTGCTTCATTTCTCCGTCCCTTTCTCGGCCACGCACCTGTCGGTATCAAACAAAACGCTGAGTTCCTGTTCCCTTTTCTCCATCACCATCCTCTCTTCAAAGCTTCACCCCACCTTCCTCAGCTGCCTCTGCCTCTCTCTGGCCGTTTCCTGGACACAGGGACCTCTCCTGATTCCCAAGTCTCCCGGAGCCTGAGGCTGGGCGAGCCAGCGGCACGAGACCGCAGGACCCCTCCGCTCCCCTCCCCACGGCGCCCCTCCCTGGCCGCAGTCTCCTTATTTCTTCCCCAGAGTTCACAGTGCCTTCCAGCCTGGCTGCTGAAGCCTGGGGAGGGGGGGGTTAGTCTTGGTGGGTGGCCTGGCACAATCCCCCGTGCCCAAGAAGTTGGAGCTGTTTTTGTTGATTTGATTTGATTTGATTTGATTGAGGTGAAATCTGCATAACAAAACTCACCCGTTTAAAGTGAGCAATTCCCTGGTATTTAACACGTTCACAGTGTCACGCGACCACCACCTCTATCTAGTCCCAAAACGTGCTCGTCACCCCCAAATGAAGCCCCGTACCCGGCAGTGGTCACCCTCACCGTCCCCCACCCCAGCTCCCGGCCACCGCCGGCCAGCTTTCTGCCCGTTTGGAATTGCCTGCTCTGCACACTTCACCTCAGTGGAATCACACAATGCGTGGCCTTTGGCGTCTGGTCTCTTTCACTCAGTTCATGCGTTGTGTTTCGTCCGGGTGGTAGCGTGGATCGTACTTCGTTCCTTTTTCACGACCGAACAGTATTCCATTGTTTTAAGGGTCCCTGGCACTGAGGGTTCACAGGGGAGCTGGGCAGAGGGAGGTGGGAGACACGGGAACTTGGCCAGTGGCCCTCACGCACCCCTGGGGCAGCTCCATCTTGTGCAGGTAACACTGAGCGCCCCAGACTGCAGCGCCGGGCAGCCTTCTCCAGCTGCCGATAGGTAGTGCATTCTGACCACTAATTACAGGCAGGACTGGGTTATCCAAAGTAAGGGGAGCCAGAATAACGCAGAGCTAACCAAAACGTGGGCTGCGGGGGGTGGTAGGGCGGGAGGGGCCCGTTCCACCAGAGAGCTGTTTACTTCGGGGTTAATTTTGAGTCGAGAGACCCTTCTGAGTCTCTCTTCCTCCTCCTCCCTCCCCGAACGTGAAGCCTGACGCTTAACTGAATGCACAAGCCTGTTCTCCAACGTAGCAGATGCTGAACAAACGCATTTCAGCTCACCTGCTCCCCCGCCATCTCTTTGGCAGAGCATCTCAGGAGAGGAATGCTGGTGGAATTTCACTCCGCTCGCATGGAAGCGCTCACTGTTGTAAGTGCAGGGGCAGTAAGAGTGCTGGGTGGAGGCATCGCGCTGTACGCATCTGAAAATGTCTCCAGTGAATGGCGATGTTGCCACGAGACGCAGAAGAGCGGGGGTGGGACAAGCCGGTGCCGGGAACCTCCACAGGCCGGGCCATCGGTCCCGGAAGGACCGGGAGGTTGCTGTTGGTGCTGTTCCCCACTTGGCTGTGCGTGAATCCTCTCCCAGAACGAGCACATGTGCCGCCCATTGAGCCTGTCTTCCTCTCCTGGCCAGTTAAAAACGAAAACTCGCTGCTGGACCCTGCAGTGTCCCACCCACCGCGTCTTAATGGTTCCTTTTCTGCCAGGAAGAGGGCCGTGGTCTAGAGCAGCCCTGGATCAGGCGACAGCCCACAGCACGGAACTTGTGGAGGGCAGGTTTTCCGGCCCTTTGCACTCCAGCAGTCTCCTCTGAGACCCCGCCTGCCTCCACCCTCGCCGTCTGCTGTGGGTTTGGGGACTGAGTCGTTCGGGGCCCCTCCTCTGATCTGGAGCGAGTGCCCGCTAGGCGTCGGACACCACAGCGCCCCAGGCGTGGTCTGGCCTCAAGCCTTCCGAGGGGCAGCTGGTGCAGAGGTGTCTTAAACCTCCGCTACCTCCCACGGTGATGGAGTGACGCGTTAGACAGACTCCCAAAGATGCTGGCTGGTGGTGGGTTATCCATTCTCAAAGGATTAGGATTCCACAAATGAAACTGAACTCCAGCACGCCAGCGGTTAGGCTGGGCTCTCCTTGAAGATGCAGCAGGTCCTTCAGACTCCGAGAGTGCCCCAGGGAAGGAGCACGTTGCAAAAATCCAGTTGCACACGGATGCGATGTTTGGCAGCCCCAGCAAGGGAAGGCTTCTCCCCAGCAGCACGGAGGGCCTGCTGGCTTTTCCACGTTTCACCCAGTAGAGGTGATTTGTGACAAGATGGCTCTGTCCCTGCAGATCCGAAGCTGGAGTGAAGGGTATTCTAAACTTCCAGTCCATGACTGATCGAGGGTACCGGATGGATGGGTGCTCAGATCTGAATTGCAGGCGCAGCAAAACATGCTGGGTACGAATGAAGGGCATGTGATCCTGTCAGCGGCTGTCACGGTGAAGTCCCTCCCCACACACGGAGATGAAGGTCTTAGCCACTAAAGAGAGGAAACTGTAACAAGGAAAAGAGAGCCAGTACTTACCATTGGAAATCAATCACTTTATAAATATTAAACGCCCGTTTGTGAAGGACGCTTACTAGGCCACCGGGCAGACAAGGAAAAAGGAGATAGTCCTGCCCAGGGGATAGTGAGCAACGTGGTGGACAGATGCTAACAGCACCAGCGGGGTGAGCTGCAAATCAGAAGCCCAGAAAAAAAGGATTGAGCATAGATCTTTAAAGCTGTTCTCGAAAATCTGTTTGGTGTGGAGGTAACTATGCAGGATGCCGAGGCAGAGGCTTCTCCCCCATTGCGAGTTTGCCACCGGCTTCCAAAGGGGTCGACTAAGTGCTAGTGGTTAAGCGCCTGCCATGTGCGCCGCAGCTGGGTGCTGCGTGTCCAATTCTACAGGACAGTAAATGGGGGCTCAGAGAGGTTGAGCAGCATGCCCAAGGCCACACAGCCAAAGATGGCAGAGCCCAGGACTCCCCCACTTCAAGACCACCCTTTCCACCGGAACACAGAGAAGCAGAAGCTGCTGGTTTTGTCTCTTTGTGGAAAGATTTTTTGATTTGACTCTTTGTTTGACAAGAGCAGAATTCCTGCAATCCCCCCCACACACCACCACCACAGCCCCTGTCTTTTTTGGGGAAATGATGTCACTTCACAGCAACAAGTGCATTGTATTTTAAACTCTCGAGGGAAGGGGCTACCTCTTGCTTGTTGGGGGGCCCTGGGTGTGGAACCCCAGCCCCCCACCTCTAAGGGGATGGTGGAGGAAGTCTGCAGAGACTGCCTGTCTTCGCGAAGCCCCTCTCCCCCAACTTTCAAACCAGCTCCCACTTTTCTTTCTTCTGCTGCCTGGAAATCCGCCCAGGGACGAGGCATGAGAAAGTACAGTTCTGTCCTCGAGCCTTGAACACCTCGGGGTGTGCACGGATGTCTGAGGTCTGCGTAAAAGCCTGGCCTGCTGATTCCTGCACCAGTCCGAAGGCCTCCCAAGAAAGAGGCGCTGGGGGTCCCGTGTGCAGGGAGGCCGGAGCCCCGCTCCCCTGCTGCGGCCGGGGTCACCTCCCTGACTTCAGCTGTTGCTCTTCGCCCTGGACAGTGATGGGAGAATTCGGAAGCTGGGGACAGAAGCCCCCTCACGCGCCGACGCCAGCACCCCATGCCGCAGAAGGAAACCTGGAATGTGCGTTTCTCTCGATACCAGCCTCCTAGCTGGTTGAAGTCGCTGGCAGAGTTATTTTCAAACACATGGAAATGTGTTTAGAAGTGTGACGGCGTTTAACTGTCCCTGTGACATTGCATAAAACAGACAGCCCCCCAACTCAAAATGCATTTTAAATTGATCGCCACGTCCATCCTAAATGGACTTTCAGTGTGTCTCATACATACAGAGGGAAGAGACGCATGTCTGCTCTGTGTGCAGCTCCCTCTGAGGCCTCAAAGGAGGCCGGCTCTGGGCCCTGGAGATAACTCCGTCTGAGCTGCAGGAGGTGCCCAGAGGCCCGCGTCCCCATCCCCGCCTCGCTGTGCCCTGCCTCTGATTTGCATCCTCGGAGCTGCTGCTCACCTTCAAGATCAGGGCCGGGCTGGGCTGCCTGCCAGACTCCGCCTGACGCCTCTCCCTTTCACACCAGGCACCGCTCCATCTCCCTCCCGCCTCTCCTTCCATGAACCTGCGAGACTTTCTTACCTTTGTTCCTTCGAGTTCCCCTGTCTGCCTCCTTTGCTCTGCGCTGATCACCCCTCAGTGTGTGTGAACATCCCAGTGTCTCATCCTCACCTGTCTTTCTCCCTCCTGGACCTCCTTAGTCCAGTGGATGAATGAGTGAGTGAATGAGTGAATGGGCTTCCTACCCTCCTGCTTCGAGTCTGCTCTGAAGTGCCCTCGTTACCCAGCTCCACAGACACCCCCCGCCGCCGGCGCCCAGAGGCCTCGGCCGCCGCGCAGCCTACCCTGCAACCTTGTGTCAGGCTCCTGTGGGACGCCGGTGCCAGCCAAGCGAGACGGAAGACGTAAGTCTGCACGTGGCTCCCGCAGACCCTTCCAACTGTCGTTCTCGGCTGCTTCCCGAGTGCGCTCTTATTTGATGACGCTGGTGACCTTTCCTTCAAAATGCAAGGATCCAGCCTTTTCACTTAGAAGATTCTCAGGGCCGCTGGGCTCACCCCGCACTCACACGCCGGCCCCAGAGGCTCCCAGGAGTGGACGCTGCTTGTAAGTGCTCGCGTTTAGGGCTGTGCCTTCCCCGTGTCCCGTTCTGTCCCTTCCAAACTGCCTCCCTCAGACCCCACACCAGAGGGAACTTGCGGTCTCCTGTGCCCACCTCTCCTGTGCCAGAATTTAACTTCTCCACAAAACACACACTCTGTGTCCCGCTTCGGGGCTGCTTCTGCGTGATGGAACCGCGTCTGTCTCCACGCTGGACTCTGGAAGGAGACGGTGGCCGCGTTCAGCAGGTGTGCGGGGAGGTCCCTGCGTGCCAGGCATCGGCTGGAGATTCACAAGTGAGAGTGACAGTCCTCCTCCCAAGGAACTTGCAGCAGACACAGAAGTAAGGACGAACCAGGGTGGAAAGCGCGGGGGTCCGTGCACAGCCTGCTGGCGGCGTGAAGGGGCGGCTGCGCTGCCCGGGGCGGGGCGCAGAGCGGCCGGCCCGGGCTGGTCACACCGCTGGCGCTCACTCAGTCCCTCCAGACTGAGTGACTCCTGAAAACAGTTCTGCACCAATGGAATGTTTGCATCATAAAGCCTCAGATCGTCAGAGCAGTCAACTCAGCAAACGTGTATTGAAAACCCACCACACGTTGGGTGGCATGGCTGTGACTTGAGTCTTCAGACCAACATGGAGATCTCAGACAGGGACCGGGGACCCTCCAAGTTCTCCCCACCCAGATACTGAAGCCAGGTAATAAAACGATAACCAAGATGGTGAGGAATATGTCAAAGGTGGAGAATTTATCAAGCCCACAGATGAAGCCAAGAGTCTCTCCCTGAAAGCACAGAAGGGTCCAGAATTTGAACGAGCTGTGTGCTCGGTGACTTGACATCCCCTGGAGTGAAGGTGGGCTTGCAGGCAGCTGCAGGGAAAAGAGTATTTCGTTACCGTCAGGGCCGGCCGCAGCAAGGCGGCAGTTCCCGAGACGAGAGAGGGCGCTGCACTCCGGGATTTAGGTTTGGCAGTGGGGGTCCGGCCACGGTTCACAGAGACCATCGGAGCTGTCAGTCTGCTGTGTGCACGTCTCTGGAATCCAGACGGAGCAAATGCTCATAAAGAGCCAGTGTGATAAATTGACACACATTTCAGAACGATTGAAATCTGTCGTTCCTAGCTGTGCTTTTCACGAAGCTCCCCTGCAGTAGTGGCGGGGACGCGAGAGCTGCAGAGGGCAGGGAGGAAAGCGGTATCCGTTGGCAATGCAGGAGGGGTCTGCCTTCCCCAGGCTCCCTGCCCTGGGGGTGCAAGCTGGAAGCGTGGACTTGCGGCAGGGCCTGGGGAGGGGGAGCGTTCGCCTTGTGCTTGGTTCCTGGGTTCAGTAAGCATGCCGCGCCCCCGCCCACCCAAATCCTGACTGCCTGCTGCCGCTTCCTCCTCTGCTGAAAGCTGTCAGGGTGAGACATTTTCATCCCAGGGAAGCCACCGGCCCTTTGCCTAGGCCACCTGCAGGGGATGGAGGGAGCACCTCGAGAAGTACTGCAGGTGGCCTGGTGCCCGAGGAGACGCCCGGGGATGGGGGGCAGTGCCCTGTGCTGAGGGCAGGACATTCCTGGGATGATGACTGGGAAGTTTGGCTGCCACTCGAGATGGGGTCGGGGGTGCATATGGGATAATGAGGGCTAAAGAGAAGAGACAGGCTCCGGTGGATGTGGCAGAGGCTGGAGCCGTGACCAGGGGTGGGCTGAAGGGGAGGGGCAGCGCCGAGGATCCAAGGCAGGACGTAGCGCGGCAGGCCGGGGATTGCCCACCTCCTGTGCGCCTCCTGGAATTGCGCCGTTTGTTTCTGCCCCCGCGGGACTTTGTTCGCGGGCTGTACTCAGTCCTGGCTGACTGCTTGCTCACTCTGGCTTTGTATGTAGAAAAAAGCAGCAGCAACCAGCAGATAAGGAATCGCTCCGACTGGAGGGCTCGGAAGTCTGTGGCTGGGATCCGTGTGATTTTCTCAGGAGGCGTAGCTCTTATTTGGCATGTATATCTGCGAGGATAATTTTTGGCTACAAGAAATAGAAACAGAATCGAAGTTTTATGCATGCGAGGGACTTTATTCTTCTCGGACCCAGGACCGCGAAGATTCGCTGAGACCCAGCGTCCTTATAGTGCCCTGTGCAGCCTTACCTAGAGTGTAGCCTTTGTCTTCGTGCTCACAAGGTAGCTGCTCTGCTTCCAAGCATTGCATCCACATTCCAGGTAGGAAGAACAGAACAAGTAAAGGGCGCCTCTCATCTGATGCCCCCTCTACGTCGCCTTCCTAGATGCCTCACCCAGAAACTCGCTGGCAGAACTGTGCCACACAGGCACACTTCTAGCTGCAAGGGAGGCTGGAAATGCGGAGTTCAGAGATGGGCACAGTAACACTGCAGACAAAACTGGCGTTCTGCTGCTAAGTGAGGGAGAAGGGATGTTGGGTCGGCACCTGGCTGTGTCTGCCACTCCACTGCACGTTTAAAATGATAATTGCTGCTTTCAAAATATGTATCAGTGACGCCCTGCTGACTGCTCTTCCCGTGTTCATTCACGGGGAATATTACCATCTCGATATTTCTGTTGGAGGAGCTGAGACAGAGGTTGGACAGTCGGCTGGGCTGCCAGGGAAGAACTGTGCAGGGGGTTTTCTAGCTGCTTCTCTGAGAGCCCTTTTTGGAGGAATGAAGGGGACTGCCGAGGAAGGACCGGCGGTTCTCTTCCACAGAGCTCCCGGAGACGGCTGAGCGCTGGTGCGTCCCAGGGTCTCCTCAGCCCTTCCTCGCAGGCAGTAGATCATCCTGTGCAATCATCTTTTTCCTCTTTTTTTTGCCAGAAGTCCTTTCAATTAAATGGAGGTTTCATTGGAATAATTAAACCCTCCATCTCAAGCCTCTCACTGCAATCACCCAGGCAGATCAATTAACCAGAGACGCATTTATCTCACTGACCGTTGACCCCCCTCTCATTCCAGAGCTTCTATGCCGGGGCGGCTCTCGGAGGGAAGAGGCGTGTGTCCCACAAAGACAGCTCGTTTCCAAAGGGCTTGGCAGTCTCTGACTTGGAGTGATAGCAGCCTTGTGGTTTATTTTAATCAGCATCTGATTTTCATTTATTCACCCAACAAATATATATTGCACACCTACTAAGAGTAAGGCCCTGTGCTGAGCTCTGCTTGGCAGGGGAGGGTGGGCAGGAGGAAGCAGAGCTGAGGCAGACAGGTGGCAGGCAGCCGGACCACTCTCGCTCTGTTTCCTCTTCTATAAAATGGGGGTAGTCATAGTTTCCACCTCATAGGCTTGTTGTGTTGACTGAGATGGTCCACATGGAGCATTCAGCACGGTGTCTGCCTGTAGCACCTGCCTTTTCCTCGACAGCTGTTAGAGGACATGCTCCAGCAAAATGAGGGAATAAAGCAAAAAAGAGGAAGATATGGAGCCAGGAAGCAGGGTATCTGGTTGGTTAGATTGGATGCTGTGCTTAGTAAGTTAAGTGTTAGCTGTGAGGATTGCTAGTTCAATTAAGATTAGATGAGTCAGTGAGTGTTGAGTTGGAATCCCTGCTCTGCCACTTAGTGGCTGTGGGATCTCCCCCCATTATTAACTCTCTCGTCTGACCTCCTCATCCTAAAATGGGAATAATAAAACCTACTTTATCAAGCTCCTGTGAAGTTTAGGCAAGGTGGCATCTGTAAAGTGCCCAGCACACAGTCAGCGCTTCTGGCTTACAAAGGGCTGAGCTGTCTCACTAGCATTAACCGAAGATGGAATACAGCACATGTGCACGGGATGGAGGTAACTGATTGGTTGTTTTTTTGTTTTTTTGTTTTTTTTCAGTGGGGGAGGTAATTAGGTTTGCTTATTTATTTATCTCTAGAGGAGGTAGTGGGGATTGAACCCAGGACGTTGTGCGTGCTAAGCATGCGCTCTGCCACTTGAGCTATAGCCTCCCGCCGATTGGTTCTTTATACTTAAATGCGTTGTCCAGATTTCCAACTATTGGTGAATGTTATTTTTATTTTTTTAACATGATAAATACATATGTCATGCATGCAGAGTTAAAAAGTAAAGTAGGCTTGTAATGAAAAACATCCATTTCTGACTTGGCCGGCACCGTCCCCAGTCCCGACCCCCAGAGGCAGCCACTGCTAACTCTACCTCTTCATTTCTAAATACTGTCATTGCTGTTTATTGATATGTCAGCTTGAAGACATTATTTATTGACATACTATTAGGTAGATGATAATTTAGCTCCATTTTACTAGTACCCACTCCATGAACTTCCCTCCCTCCATTCTCTCCGCACATTTAGGTCAGTTTTATGTGTTACATTATCATGACTGCATAAATATTGTCCATGTTGAGGCAAGTTGTATGTTGTGATTATATTTCCTTTCTTATCTCTTCGGTTTTTCCCAAAGTTAGTATTGTCTCTCTTTTTTCTTTGTTTGTTTGCTGAGTTTTTTTTAACATCTCTGACCTCAATTTTTTTCTGACTCTCAGACCCATCATTTTCCTAATACTATTATTTCTTAAATTACCAAATACGTCAGATAACCATTCAGCGTTTTCCCCGGGCACTCTCCCCTCTAGTGGTCCCGCTGGGATCCCACCGTAATCGTGGCTAGCTCCTTCTTGCTGCATCCCTCTCATCTTGGAACTGTCCTTGCTGCTCTGTCTCCTGGCCTCTGTACCTCCCTCTTTATTGTTTTATCCCCTCATTTTACTGGAGCACATCCTCCAGTAGCTTCTTAGAAAAGGTGCACAAGAGCTTAATGTTTATAGAGTCTTCACTTTTCTGAAAATAACATTGTTCTCTTTTCACATGTAATAGTTTGGGTGGGTACAGAATCCTAGGTTTAGAAGTATTTTCCATCAGAAATGTGAAGGCATCACCTCATTGCCTCCCAGCTTCCAGTGTTACTCCTGAAAGATCTGGAGCCAAACTTACTCCTGGTCCTTTGCATGTGACCTGATGTTTTCTCCCAGGAAGCCTTGAGGGTCTCTCTCAAGGTTCTCTTACTGCCTGGTGCCCTGAAATTTCAGAATGACAGCCTGAGAAGGTTCTTCTCCATTGATTGTACCGACACTGAGCACCCAAAGGCCCTTCAAACCTGAAGACTCCCGTTTTTACGTTTGGAGAATCCTCTAATACTATTTTCTCTGATAATTTCATCCCATAACTGATATCATATCCCCAAAAGATATACAAGAAAAGAAGCATAACTTCTGTCATCTCTTTCTAAGATTTCTATTTATTGGATATTAGACCTTCTAAGTTGACCTTACTTCCCATCCTCCCCCCCTTTCTTATCTTCCTTCTCTTTAAACTTTTTATTAACTTTTGGGTAGATATCCTCACCTCTAGCTTCAAGACTCTCTATTGACTATCAACTTCTGCTACTTTAATCACTAAGAACTCTTTCTTGTTCTTTGATTGTTCCCTTGTCAAAGCACCCAACTATGCTGCAACATCTAATCTCTTCATGGATTTTAATTCTCGGATGGTGTTTTTTTCAGTTTTCTCCTATTCTGTGCATTGTCTGCCTCCTGCAGGTTCCTGGCATCAGTTTGTCTCTTTTGATCTCTTCCTTTCCCGTGGAGACTTTCCTCAAACATCGAATGATCCCTGCCTCTCTGTTTGTTCTTCTGTGGAGGGCAACAAAGACGGTGTCCGAGCCCCTAATGGGCCTCCCCGCAGGGTGAAGGATCGCTGGCTGATGGTGCTTGAACAGCACCTGTGATGGGGAGCTCGTCTCTCACGAAACAGCCGACTCTTCTCTTTTTACCCAGAGTACCATCTTGGAGCTTTCTTTCTCTTCTGTCTCAGGCTTGTGTGTTACTGTGATACTTCAGTCATTTAGAAGATAAAACTTTTTTTGAAAAGGCAATCCTAGGAGCCGTGTGGCAGTGGTTAAGAGGAGGGCCAAACCCTGCCTCCCATGGTGGTTGCGTGGCTCTGGGCCTCTCCCGGGGTTGGTTTTCTCAGCGATGGTGGCGCCGCTGGTGGTGGTGATGCCGCCCCTCTCGGAGGGTTCTTGAGCAGCTAGGCTTGGCAACGTGCCTGGCACAGGAAACGGACCGCAGGGCGGGGCTGACGTCTCCCCCAGTTGAATGTTGTACCTGTGAGTCAGTCTCTACATTCTCCTCGACCTTAGGACCAACTTCTCAAAATTCCAGGGGCAGAAGTAGAGAGTCCTGCCTCATTACTGGGTGCCTTGTGCCTCGGTTTTTCCCAGCCTCTGTGGCACGTCAGGTCGTTGTGCAAACCTGCTTTCCCTTTCCTGCAGTAAAAACCTCTCTGACAATTAATTTCCTTAAAGCTTTTCCTTCCAATTCTAAAAGAAGAAAAACGCAAATGCAGAGACCCGTCTTTCCCCTGTGCCTCTGTTCCTTGGGCTGCGGGTGGCCCTGCGGATCCAGGCTGGGGCCTTCGGCCGGCCCTGCACATCCCCTGCCCCCCAGCCCTCGCCCGCCCAGCCGCGGAGCAGGGAGGCCGTGAGGAGGGTGAGGAGGCCGAGGAGGCCGAGGAGGCGGTGTCCTCCAGAGAAGCACGTCGCCGCCGCCCCCCGCGGCGAGGGTCTGTGGCAGCTCGCTCCGCTCCAAGCTGACAGCCGACAAGAAGAGCTTCTGTCGGCCCCGGGAGGTCCGGTGTCACCTGCGATTAACCCTCAAAGCCAAAACCAAGCAAGTTCCTGATTAAATGATGGCGTCCCGGGTTCCCCGTCACCCCGAGTGGTGCCGTCCCCCACCAAGGGACCCTGGCAGCTGTCAGGACAGGTGCCGGCCCCTCCTCGCCTCCTCGGGCGTGCGCCTCCCCCCTCCCCCTCCCCCGCCTCCCCTTCTCCAGAAGGAGGACCGGCCCTTCCCCCCAGACTCGCAGCCGCGGCTGGGCTCCTGGAGAGGCCGCGAGGACGCCGCCCTGGGGAGGTTACGGCGTGCTCCCGCCCAGACCCACGGCGAGTGGGGCCGAGACGTAACGCACAGCGAAGGTGTGGCTGGAGGCAGGGTCTTGTCTCGTGCAAGAAGGGTTCAAGAGCGAGTCGTGACAGACTGGAAGCAGGTTTGTTCAGGGAGATACACACTCCATAGGCGGAGGGGGGCCGTCTCAGAAGGCAAGAGACGCGGCCGTGGAGATGCACACTCCGTAGACTGAACGGGTGTGTCTCCGGAGGGGAGGGGCCCCGAGGTGTGGGCGTGGCTAGTTTTTACGGCCGGGTAATTGCATATGGTAACCAATGAGAGGATTATTCCAACTGTTTTGGGGAAGGGGCAGGGCTTTTTCAGGACTTGGAGCCCCACCCACTTTGGGGCCTTTCACCATCAGCCTGGGAACTGTCACGGCGCCTGTAGGTGTGTCACTTGGCAGCTACTGTATTGCAGTGAGCGTACAGTGAGGCCCCAGGTCCACTGGGAGCGGCATCTTCCACCATCCTGGCTCTAACCAGTGTGTCCTGTCCTCAGTGGCTGTGTCCTTCCTTCAGTGCTTGTGCCCTGCCCCCTTCCTTCCTGTCACAAAGGGACTCTTCTGGACCCGGGAGTGTGGTCGGATGCTTTCGACCTGATGAGCTCATCGCTGATGAGAACATTTCCACTTTGCCAGTCTGCTACCCAAGACCCCTAAAGTGCCTCCACCCGGCCATGAGCAACCCCAAAGTCACCACCTGGCCTCCTCTCCACCCCCAGAGTCCTGGGACCTGGGGCCATGGTTTCCAGGCCCTCCGGGGGTGGGAACAAAAGCCCTTCTCCCCCAGCAGTTGCAGGCCGTGGTCCACTGCAGCAGGGTTCCCTGGAGAGACGCAGGTCCCCAAACCGTCTGGCCTCCTCTTCTGAAGCAGGGCGCCCCTTTGGTCCGTGAACGGTTCTCTTTCCCAGCCCCTGCCCTTGTGCCAAGCCAGATTATCTTTCCTCTTACAGACCCTGGCCATCACGACTCCACATCCAGAAGGAGACTGGCTCAGGGAAGGACCAGCCCCAGGCAGAAGGAGTAGAAGTCAGAGCTCAGGAGCAGGAGGGCAGCTGCTGTCTGCTGCGCACCGACCACATGCCAGGTGCGTCACACGTCACTCCTTTGTGTGAAATCAGTACAAAGTGAGGGCGACCTGAGGCTCGCTGGGGGAGCAGCGAGCGCAGGGTTCCAGGCAGAGGGAGGTGCTCCACGTTATTTATCTTCTCTACCGTCAGGACGTCCGTGTGGTGTCCAGGTGTCTTGGATACACGATGCCACTGCTGAAGGCACGCGTCTGCCTGATGGACGGGCTAGTTTCTGTAGGCATCACACCAAGGCGGGAAGGCTGTGGTGTGTGACATCCATGCTCACTCCTACTAGGTCAGGTCAGCGTGTGGTCCAATCCGAGAGCTGCTGTCAACCGCTGACAGGTGCCTGTGTGTGAGTCACTGAACCTCTTAGTCTTCAGTCCCCCAGTGGGAGCAGGTGGCCCAGCCATGTTCCTCCCAGCTCAGCTTCTGCGCTGTGTGAACGCTAATACTTCACTCGGCTGCTCTGATCTACCTCCGCTTGCAGAGCAAACTCCCCCTCAAAATGCCAGCTGCCGTGTAAGGAGAGGAACCTCAGAGCAGAGCCTTGGCACCAGGGAGGCGCAGGAGGGAACCCAGCTTTGTACGCGCCGTGTGGCCTCGAGCAAGTTCTCTGGGCTGCTTCCTTGTCTTTGTCGGCCCTGGCCACCAGAACAAGATACCAGAGACTGAAAGGCTTAAACAGCTGACCTTTATTTCTCACTCTTCTGGAGGCTGGAAATCCAAAATCAAAGTGCCAGCCGATTTGGGTCCTGGTGAGAGCTCACTGACTGGCCGACATCTGCCTCCTCGCCATGTGCTCCCCTGGCGGACAGGGAGCACGCTCTCCAGGGTGCTAATCCCGTCGTGGGCCCCATCCTCGAGACCGCATCTCAGTCTGACGCGTCCCAGAGGCCTCGTCCCCAGATACCCACGCGGAGGATTAGGGCCTGAACATCTGGATTTGGGGGGACACAGTTCAGTCCACAAGGGGACTGACGGGAGGGGATGGATATTCAGGAGGTGACTGATACGGCGGCTGGCACACAGTAGCTGTCCAACCCTGAGGGCGCTTCATCCCGCTGGCAGGGTTCACCGCTGCCCCTTCCGCAGGTGCGGTGCAGGCACCCACTCTTACCGTCAAACTCTAGTGCCCCACAGGGCAGGGGCCACGCTGGCCACTTCTCTGCATTCCCTGCCCCCAGCACAGCACTCGGCGCGGGGTGGGTGTTCACACCTCCGGGAAGAACAGGCCCCACTGCCGGAGCACTGACTCGAGCAGTCAGCTCAGGAGTCCTGCGTCGCCAGCGTCGCTTGCGGCCGGGACGCACGCGGTGTTACTGATGGGGCGGGCTTGGACTAGATCGGGTCCTGTGATTTCCTCGTGCATAAGGTAGAAGGGTCCCTTCGATCTCTGTTTTGGAAAAAGGGCTTTGCCACTCCCCCAAAGCAGAAGCATGCTAACACCTGATCCTCAGTTCTCCTGTGCACTCACCGTGCTTAGCAAGTCTCTGTACTAAGAAGCTGCGTCTACCAGTTGGGAGGCGTTGTGCTGCAAGTGACAGGAGACCCGATTCTAAACGGCTTAGGTAGGGCAAAGAGCATGTCATCTTACATGTGAAGTTCTCCAGCGGTGGGAGGGATCCAGTGCTGGTTAGTTCAGTGCCCAGGAGGTGACATCATCAAAGACCCAGATTCTTTCCATCTCTTTGCTCTGTCATCTGGGGCTGTTAGCTTCTGTCCTCAGGTCACAGGATGGCTGCAGCAACCCCCAGCATCACACATACCTTCATGTGCTAACATCCCAATGCTCGATGACCTTATCCTTTCCTTGTGTTCCTGTCAGAGGTCAAGGAAAGCACCAGAATTGCCCCCAGCAGACTTTCCTGACGGTTCTGCTGGCCCTAAAGCACTTCAATGCTCATTCTGACACCGCTGGTAGAGACCAAACAAGATCCGCTCCTGGCAGCTTAGAAGCTGCCCAACCTCCCAAAAAGCACGAGGCCACCTGATTCCTGAATAAAACAGGGATTGCACAAGCAGGAAGGGCAGGGGGTGACTTGTATAAACAACGCAGTGCCAGCCACACATTCAGTAAATCACTTGTGCAATCAAGGTCTTGGGATGTTGGCACTTTAAAGGTAAATGTGTTTTCCTCTATAGAAATGACTGTTCTGACGCGATGTCAGAGAGTGATTGTCGGGGCATCGTGATGTTGCACTGAGCCACAGTCTCTCCCCAGGTGACCCAGGTGGCCGGTGCTCTGCGTGAGCCAAGGGGCTTGTAGAGTTCAGGACTCCTGTCTGCAAAGTCGCTGCTGTCCGTGCACAGTTCATCGGAGGGAGCGTCCTCATTTTTAACCTCTTCACATCAGTTGTTGCTCATACAGCAAGTGTGTATTTTTACTTAAGGCTCTTGAGTTGCACATAGCCCAAGCCCACTCAGGCCAGCCCAAACTAATGGCGAGGTGACTGAAGGCCTCAGCAAGGACCGGACGTCACCTGTGGCCAAGGCTTCCATGGTTGGGAAGCTGAGTTATCCACCCAGAGAGATGATTTCTTCCACTTCGCGTGGTCCCTGGGGGTCTCTCACTGCAGCTTCACCCAGCAAACCAGCTTGCTCTGCCTCCTGACACCTTCTCTGCCCTGGTCTCTGCTTTACAGTGGCCAAGTTCTAGCCTCCACGGCCACCCAGACGCCACCTGCTAGCTCCGTTCCCCCCAGCACACTCACCCGCCCCACTGTCGCTCTGGCTCGTATGAAATTCCCAGGCCAGGGGATTTGACCACTGCGACCTGCCGGGGCTGGTCCCCCTGGGGCGGGTCGGTCAGCCGTGGCCGGAGCGCTTATTCGATACAAACGAGATACCAGGGCTGCAGCCATCGGAGAGGGTATGAGTAGGAAGGCAAACGTTGGATACTGGTGTATCTGTTGCCCTAGGCCTGGCTTCTCATGTTTGTTCACTTTTCTTTTTTTTCTGTTTTCAAACTATACAATACATTGATGCATGTTTGTTGTGAACACTGAAACGTGTAATGTCCAAGCCCTCCTTGACCGCTAACCTCGGATCAGAATTCATTCCACTTCTTAGATGTAATCAGATTAGGGTGACCACATCCTCTCAAACTTTTCCCCTCCTGCCTCTCCCTCCCCTCCCCCTCACTATTTCTCTCCTTTTCACACGCGCGCACACACACCCCTACATAATTATAGGTGTTGGATTACAGAGATGATTTTATACTGTATTGTGATACTTTTCCAACACCAAATGTGCAGTGTTTTTCTGACACCAAATATGTGTTATTTTTTCACGCATCAACCAATTCTCTGACACAACTGGGTGTCCAACAATTCAATTCTGGCACTAACTTCCCAGAGTTAGAAAGACGCCACGGGTTACAGGCTCCAGCCCCCACTCCAGACGTCAGCTCCAGTCCCAGGGCCACCTGCACTATCATAGTCGGCAGCTGTAAACAGCGTCTCTCACAGCCTCCTCGCCAGGTTCAGTAATTTGCTGGGATGATTCGCAGAACTCAGGAAAACACTACTTAGTAGAGCAGTTTATTTTAAAGGATCCAAATGAAAACACACGTGAGGAGGTCTGGAAGGGTCCCAAGCACAGGAGCCTGTCCCCAGGGAGCTGAGGAGTGACTCCCCCCGCCGTGTGCATGCATTCAGAGGTTTGGATGCTCTTTGAGCCCACTGGTTTGGGAATTTTACCAGGGCTTTATCACGTAAGCATGATTGATTAAATCATCCACTGTTGGTGACTGGACTCAGTCTCTAGCCTCTCTCCCCTCCCCAGAGGTTGGGCTGCGGGGCTGAAAGTTATAACCCTCTAGTCACCTGCTTGGTTTTTCGGGCTACCGGCCCCCATTCTGAAGCTCCTAGAGGCCCCTTACCCAGGAGTCATCATGCAAAATACATTCACACTCATCAATCTGCAGATTCCAGGAATTTTAGTAAATTATCGCTTATTTTTGCAATGGAATAATATATACACAGTTTAAAATGAATAAACCAATACAAATTAAGTGGTTGTCAGATTAGATTAAATAAACAGCAAGATCACCTGTTTACCGTCTACAGGAGAAAAAGCTTACACCCAAAGGTACGAAGAGGCTGAAAGTAAAAGGCTGGAAAGACACACTGTGCTAACAAGAATCATAAAGGAGCTGGAGTGGCTAACATCAGACTAAATAGACTTTAAAACAAAAGTGTTACTGGAAATAAAGAAGCCGTTTCATAATGATTGAGGTGTCGATCCACTAGGAAGTTGTAACAGTTATAAATATTATAACCCTCACCCAAACAACACAGCCCCAAAACACTTGAAGCAAAAACTGACATAACTGAAGGGAAAAGTATAAAATTCAACAATCACGGATGGAGATTTTACCCGCCTCCTTTCAATAACGGATAGAACAACAGACAGAAGATCAACAAGGAAATACTCGATTTAAACAACTCGATAAACGAGCGACCTAACAGACATGTCTATGCGGCGCACACGCCCCACACGGCAGCAGAATACATGCTCTTCTCAAGCCCACGCTGGGATGGCCTCCACATGCGAGTCCATGAAACAAGCTTCAATAAATATAAAAGGGTTGAAGTGATACAAGGTATGTTTTCCAGGCACAATGGAATTACATTAAAAATCAGTAACAAAATAATTTGGGGAATTCACAAACATGGGGAAATTAAACATCGCACTTCGATAAAACCAGTGGGTCAAAGAAGTCACACACAAAAAATAGAAAACTTACTTCGAGATGAATGAAAACGAAAATGCAACATACAAAAACTTACGTGGTGTCACTAAAGCAGGGCTCAGAGGGAAACTTACAGCTATAAATGTTAATATTTAAAAAGATCTCAGCTCAATAACCTGACCTTCTACCTTATGAAACTAGAAAAAGAAGAGAAAACTAACCCTGAAGCAAGTAGAAGGAAGGAAATAACAAATATTAGGACAAACATCAGTGAATTAGAGAACAGAAGAGCAACAGAGAAAATCAATGGGACCAAAAGGTGGTTCTTTGAAATATCAACAAAATTGACAAACCCTCAGTCAGGCTGACCAAGAGAAAAAGAGAGAGAAGACGCAAATCACCAGAATGAGAAGTAAAAGAAGGGACATTACTTCCAGCCTTACAGAAATAAAAAGCAGAACAAAAATAAAGGAGTAACAGGAACAGCAGTTTCCCATAAATTTGATGACTTACATGAAAGGGACAAATTCCTAAAAAGACACAAACTGCAGAAACCGACTCAAGAAAACAGGAAACATGAGCAAGCCTACAACAAGCGAGGAAGGAGCAATTAAAACCCTGCCCAGGAAGAAGCGCCGAGCCCAGGCGCAGCCCCTACCAGACAGAAGACAGAAGTGCGCCAGTTCTCCAGAAGCCCCCCGAAAGGCAGAAGAGGAAGGAAAACGTCCCGGCTTATTCTAACGAGGCAGACATCACCCTGATAGCAAAGCCATTCAGACATCACACGGAAGGAAAACCACTGACTAGGACCTCTTATAAATACGGACGCCAAAGTGCTCAAAAATATACTAGCAAACCAAATCCAGCAAGTCCGTAACTCACAGAGATGTATAGCAAGGATGCAAGATGTGTTGAATACCTGAAAATCAAGCAATGTAATATACCATATTAACAGAATCAAACCCAAAAACTACACGGTAATCCCAGTGGGTGCAGAAAAGTCATCGACAAAATCAGACATCCTTTCATGACAAAAATACTCAGGGAATTTCCTCAGCGTGACAGAGGACATCTGAAACATACATACACTTACCCGAGTAACAGCATACTTAATGGTGAAAGACTGACGCTTTCCCTAACGTCAAGAACAAGGTAAGAACGTCCTCTCTTGTCACTTCCATGTAACACTGTGCTAGAGGTTCCAGCCTGGAAAATTAGAGAAAAGAAAAGAAAAGGCATCCAGGGTGAAAAGATAGAAGTGAAACTGCCTCTGAGTGCAGATGACATCATCTTACATATAGAAAAATCCTATCATAAGGAATTCTACTAACAAATTTTAGAACTAATAAATGGTTTCAGTAAGGCTGCAGGATGGAAACTCAATATGCAGAACTCAGCTATATACCTATACGTTAGCAATGAACAATCAGCAAAGGAAATTAAGAATACAGTTCAGATTTACACTGTCATCAAACAGAATCAAATTCTTAAGAACAGATTTAGCAAAAGACGTGTGAGACTTGCACACTGAAAACCATAAAGCATTGCCGAAAGAAATTGAAGATCTAAATTAATAGAAACACACCCCTTATCCATGTTGTGCATAGCAACTGTTAATTAGTAAGGTTCTCCAAACTGATCTACGTATTCAGTGGATTCACTATCAAAATCCCAGCTACTTTTCCTTTGCAGGTATTGGCCAGCTGATCCCTAAAATTCATATGGAATTGCAAAGGGCACTGAATGGCCAAAAGAATCTGCAAAGGGAAGAACAAGGTTGGAAGACTCATCCTTCCCAATTTCAAAACTTAACTACACATCTACAGCAATGACGACAGTGTGGTCCAGGCACAAGGACAGACAGACAGACTAGTGGGATAGAACTGAGAGTTCAGAAACCAACACTTACGTTTACGGTCAGTTGACTTCTGACTAAGGTGCCAAGACCATTCAATGAGGAAAGAATAATCTTTTCAACAAATTGCGCTGGGACAGCTGAATATCCACATGTGAAAAACACAGCTGGACCCTTACCTCACACCGTATATCAAAATTAATTCAAAATACACCATCGGCTTAAATATGAGAGTTAAAAGTATAAAATTTTTAGAAAAATGAATAGATGTAAGTCTTTATAACCTTCAATTAAGCAATGGTTTTTTAGATACACACCAAAAGCACAAGTGAAAAAAGAAAAAATTCACTGGACTATATCAAAATTAAAAACTCTTGTGCTACCGAAAATTCCTTTAAGAAAATGAAAAGATAACCAACACAATAGGAGAAAAACATACAGCTAGTAAACAAAGCTCTGGTTACGGCCAGGGGAGGGGCAGGGGATGGGAAGGGGGACACTGGGAGTTCGAGAATTGCTCATATTAGCTACTATATATAAAATAGATTTAAAAAACAAATTTCTTCTGTATAGCACAAGGAACTATACTCAACATCTTGCAGTAACCCATTACAAAAATTAATTATGTATATGTGTGACAGAAACATTATGCTGTACACCAGAAATTGACACATTGTAACTGACTATACTCAATAAATTTTTTTAAAAATCGTACATCTGACTTGTATCCAGAGCACATAAAAAACTCCAAAGCTCAGTAATAAAGACAAACAATCCAATTTTAAAATGGGCAGAGGATTTGAATAGACATTTCTGAATGCACAAGTGGCCAATATGCACATGAAAAGATGCTCAACATTGTGAGTCATTAGGGAAATACAGATCAAAACCACAGTGAGATACCACTGCCCACCCATTCAGTTGACTATAATAAAAAAAAGATGGACAATAACAAGTGTACAAGAATGTGGGTAAGTTAGAATAATGTGACTGAGTTAGGATAAGTTAGTGGATAAGCTAGCTAGAATGCAAAATGGTGTGGCCACTTTGAGAAACCGTTTAGCACTTCCTCAGAATGTGACACAGAGAGTCACCAGATGGCTTATCAATTCCAATTCTGCATATCTGCAGAATAAAAACGTGTCTACACAAGAACTTGGACATGAATTCATAGTAGCATCATTCATAACAGCCAAGCAACCCAAGTGCTCATCAACGGATGGGTCAACAAGATGTGACATATCCACACGATGAAAAGGTATTTGTCAATGAAAAGAAGGGCCGAAACATGCTACAGCATGGATGAACCTTGAAAACGTGCAGTCACAGTGAGAAGTGAAAGAAGCCAGTCACGAAAGACCACCGGGTGTGTGATCCCATTTATGTGAAATGTCCAGAATAGGCAAATCTATAGAAACAGAAAGTAGATTAGTGGTTGCCGAAGGCTGGAGGGGCAGGTGCTGGAGGGAAATGGGGAGCGCCTACTAAGGGGCATAAAGTTCCTTTGGGGGCTGATGAAAATGTAAAATTAATTGTGTTGCTGGTTGCATGACTCTGAATATACTGGAAACCACTGAATTATACACCTTTAAAAGGTGAATTGTATGGTACACGAATTATATCTCAACAAAGCTGTTTTTAAAAATGAATGAAATAGGTTTGTATGTATCAACCTAGATAAATCTCAACAAATGCAGGTAGAACAAGTTGGAAAAGGAAACAGGAATGCATACAGCCTGACACCATTTATGTGAAACTGTAAAACAAAAAGTAACAGCATATATTGTTTTTGGAAAGATAAGTCCTCAATAAGATATAAAACCGTAGATGCAAGAATACACCCCAACTGCAAAATGTTCCCTCTCTCCATAAAGGTTTTGTTTTTATTTTATGGCTTTCTCCATCATTTATGTTTAGCCCATAAAGAAATACATGCCTACGTTCATATCCTTTCCTTTCTTAAAAGACAAAAGACTATCCTTTTCTCTACTTCTTTAAACTGAACAGTATATACTGGAGATCTCTCTAAAGTTTACAGAGCTGGTCCAGTGGGGCTCTTTGGTTAATCTTGTTGGGGTTTATGTCTAAAAGGAGGAGCGCCAGAGATGGACGACTACACGGAGACGCTGAAGGATGAGGAGGACGCCTTGTGGGAGAATGTGGAGTGTAACCGCCACATGCTGAGTCGCTACATCAACCCGGCCAAGCTCACCCCCTACCTGCGCCAGTGCAAGGTCATCGATGAGCAAGATGAAGATGAAGTGCTTAACGCTCCCATGCTGCCGTCCAAGATCAACCGGGCAGGTAACCGTAGGGGCCGCGCTGGCAGAAAGGGTGGGCTACCTCTTGCAGCAGCTTCGGTTGCTGTAGCAGAATGAAGTTTCTCTCAGTCACGGGTTTTGTAACTGGGGTCTGTAGACCTCCGTCCACCCCTGCTCCCCCACCTAGCTGTCCATGTGTAGAGAGAGTCCATGAAATTGGAAGGGGGCGGAGGGTTACGTCTTTATTTTACCGTCCTTCACTGAGACTGAGCGTCCCCTTTAGTTACGAACGATGGTGATCAGCGGTACCTGTGTCTTTGTCAACAGTGAACATTACAGATCTCTTCTTGTCACATTACAGCTGTCACAGACCTTCCAGAATACTTTTATACTCATCTCCCCTTGAAATTATAGTGGTTATTAGACCTGCCAAGAGATTGGGGTTTGATGCATTAATAAGGAAGCCCATTTCGTACTGAATCACAAATTTAATACTTGATAACTGTACCTTATTATAATTGGTTCCCTTTGTAATCCTATGCATTTGAACAGATGGTTGAAAGTATTATTCTGATAAAGGGTCTGTAGGCTTTTCCAGACTGCCTAGGGGTCCACGACACGTTATCACATTCATTAAAGGTAGTAAGTGTGGTTTGTGAACATTGTTTTGGTTTTGTATACGTCTGTGAGTGTGTGTACACATATAGGTTTGTACATTTTTCTTTGTGTGTAAGCATGAGGTCACAGTGTTAAATACATTTCTTTCTGTGGCTCACAGTTTTAAAGGTCTGAAAGTCACTTGCCCACAGTATGACTGGAGATAAGCAGCTCATAATGCTGTGACCGTCTTTTGCACACACGACAGACATCACTAAGCGCAGCATGCTTTCCTGCCGAGCTTGGATGTAACCTTAGGACCCTTCTCAGCACAGTGCTCGAGGCAGCTCTGACAGTCAGTTGACACAAGATGAAATTTATTTATTATGTCTATCCTGTGGGAAAGGTAGAGTTTTAAGACCTCGAGGGAAGAAACAGCTGAAAATAAAATGTTCAAAGAAGGAACAAGAGAAGTAAACAATAAATGGAACCAGTAGGATAAAAATTGAAAACTGCCAGGCAAATTACATTTAGATTAGATGCTTCCAGACCATGTGATGACCCCACAGAAGAACATGGAGCTGTCCTTGCTTCCTGTGACTTTTCCTAGCTCCCCACCCAAATATTTGTCTTCCTGGTCTGAATCCCAGAGAACCATATGTTATTCTGTAACTGCTGCTGCACTTCCACCCTCCCTCAATCACAGATGAGCTGACGCTTGTACGGTTAATTTGCGCTGTGGTCACTTGGGATGCGCTTTAAAGCCAGTGGTTTCCTATTATGGCTGCAATTCCATTTATTCTGGTTCTACCAATTTCTTGGAGAAAGGAAACTGACACTCACTGAATCCCTGCTGAGGGCCTGGCACTTTGATTTACATCATCTGGCCTCCAAGATATAACTCAGTAGTGACAGGACGCAGTAAGACTGTCTTCTTAAGAGTGTACTGAGGGATGTGAGCCAGGCTAAGACTGGACTTGGAGACTTGCATCCAATCAGACACGCACTCTTCTTCTCACTGAGTGGTTTTGACTTTGCTCTAGGCCGACTCTTGGACATCCTGCACACCAAGGGGCAAAGGGGCTATGTGGTCTTCCTGGAGAGCCTGGAGTTTTACTACCCAGAACTGTACAAGCTGGTGACCGGGAAGGAGCCCACTCGGAGGTTCTCCACCATTGTGGGTAAGTGGTTTGTCATCAGGAGCATTTGGACTGTGGTAGGAGGGGTGTGTGTGTGTGTGTGTCCAGTGGTGGGACAGTTCTAAGGCTATGAATCTGTGACATCAGGACAGTGCCCTGGTGGCACTTGTGAACTGTCAACCACTTATTTCTGCCCATTGATGAAAGGTAGGTGACAGAGGAGCAAACTGAAGCAAGAGCCAGGAGAAGCGGGTTTTCATTGGACATCCCCCATGAATGCTGGTGGGGTGGAACAGAAATTCAAACTGCCCCCTGGATCTTGTCCTTGCCTTGCCTTCTCTCTTGCCAGTATCCCATGAACCACAGCCTATGGTCATCGTATCTTAATCTTCCTTCCTCAGTATTCTTGAATCAGTCTTCTCTCCATCTACAGCACTACCCTGGTGGAGACCCTGCAACCCCCTCAACCCTCTACATCCATTCCTGCTCAGCACCAGGGATTTCTCAGCTCCTCGTGTTACCCGCCCCACCACTTAAAACCCTTCAGTGGCTTCCCCTTGTTTCCATCCAAAGACCCAGGTGCAGCCCACCAGGACCCCACATGGCCAAGCTCCTGAGGACACTCCCAGCCTCACCTTTCTACCTCTCTCTCTCTCTGTCTTCTCCCTCTTTCGTCTCTGAAATGTGCCAGGTTCCTCCTTCCTCCCCATAAGGCCTTGGCAACGTTGTTCCACCTTCTTAGAATGTGTCTTCTCTCCTCAGCGCTTCAGCTCAACCATCGGGAGTCCTCTAGTGCCTCTGTCCACTGGGCTGGATCTGGTCCCCTTGTCACACACGCTCATGGCCCCCCTACCTTTACTTGGTGAAATCCTCTCCATCTGTACTTGGGCTTGTGTGTGATCATCTGCTTTTTTAAGGTCTGTCTCCCTTACCTGACTGTAAGCTCTCCCGGGAGCAAGGCTGTCTTACTCGCGCTGAATCCCCAGTGCCTAATGGGTAGTAAAAGCTCAGTAAAAGGCTGGTGAGTGATGAGTGAACGAATGACCCCCGCCCCACGTCTGGAACCCCCTTCTCCCCCTCCCCAGTCCCCGGGCCTGACTGGGCGCCCCCTCTCCACAGTGGAGGAGGGCCACGAGGGCCTCACGCACTTCCTGATGAACGAAGTCATCAAGCTGCAGCAGCAGATGAAGGCCAAGGACATGCAGCGGTGCGAGCTGCTGGCCAAGTCGCGGCAGCTGGAGGACGAGAAGAAGCAGCTGACGCTGACGCGGGTGGAGCTGCTGACCTTCCAGGAGCGGTACTACAAGATGAAGGAGGAGCGGGACAGCTACAACGACGAGCTGGTCAAGGTGAAGGACGACAACTACAACCTGGCCATGCGCTACGCCCAGCTCAGCGAGGAGAAAAACATGGCGGTCATGCGGAGCCGGGACCTCCAGCTCGAGGTGAGGGGCACGCGGCCGGGCCGGCCGGGCCGGAGCGCGCGGGGGCTTGGCGGCGGCCGCTGGGGCCAAGGCCAGCAGGCGGGCACGCGCGGGCGTCACCCCTGGCCGGGTGGAGGAGACTGGAGGGCGCGGGGGGCTGGGGCCCGTGATCCGCTCTGCGCGTGCGCGCGCCGACCCAGCAGGGCCCCCCGATTCCCCCGTGTGCATCTGTGCACGTGCGCACACGGTCCCGGTGGGCTGGGCTTCCCAGTCGGGAGCCCGTGGAGCCACGTGCGCATGTGCAGACATGCGCGCCTGGACCCAGTGGGGTTTCCCTCTTGCTCCGGAACCCGTATCCCCCAGACGCGCGGCACACGGGCCCTGCAGGGCGCCGGGTGAGAGGGGAGACGGAGGACCCAGGGGCGCAGACAGTTGTGGTTGTCAGGAAAATCACCGAGGAGATGGGTGCAGCCCCTGTCCCTGGAGTCACGAGGTCCTTGAGGCCAGGACTGGGCCCTTCACAGCTGTATCCACAAAGCCCAGCATGACACAATGGAATCGTCAATACAGTTATCATTGCATAGTCCAGTAGCCAAATGATGGACATCATTAACGAGTTTACCTCCAAAAGGGAGAGAAGGGAATTGGCTTAACTCGTTCATTCCTTTTACTTGTTGTGCACCGCCTTGCACCAGGCACTTTCCCAGGGGTGCAAGACCAAAGCCCTGCTGACATGGAGCTCACATTCTAATCAGAAAACAAATACATCAATACCTGGTAGTCATAAGTGCTATGAGGAAGAGAGAAGAGTGCAGATGGTGCGTGAGGAATGCTCTTTTAAATCGGATGGTCGGGGAAGGTTCCGGAGAAGGGGACACAAGAGCAGAGATCTGCAGAAAGGGAAGAAGCCAGCCAAGCAAGTCTCAGGGGAAGCACAGAGAGCAAATGCAAGGGCCCCAGGTAGGGGTCGTGCTCGGTGTTTTTGAGAAACGGCAAGAGAACCAGTGGGGCTGGAGCCAAATGAGCAAGCCTCATGGAGAGCTGGCCAGGGTCCAGATCATGGGGGCATGGTAAGAATTTGGAATTTATTCCAGTTGTGATGGAAGCCACTGAAGGACTGAGAGCTGAGAGTGACAACTGATTTATGTCTGGAAGGACCACTCTGGCTGCTGGGTGGAAAACAGACTCTCAGAATATTTATGAAGCGCCTGCCATGTGTAAGGCACGGTGCTAAGCACTGTGGGGGACACGGGGATAAATAACCTGATTTCTGCTCAGGTCACTTTCAGTTTAGTTGAAGCAGACAGATTAGTGAACAATCCAGTGGAATTCAGGTGAATTGAGTCAGAGTGTTCCTATAAAGAATATTAGCTTTTAAATTCTTTGGATGTGAGTTCAAATCTGGCTTCTGGCTTTAGCGCCTAGTTGGTTCTTGGCCTCAGTTCCCTTCTTTGTAAATGGCAGTGATGTGAAAATGGGATTAATTCCTGTGCCTTAGGATTGCTGAGATACTGAAATAGAAGTCTTTGGCAAAACAGCTGACCCAGGAAGCACCTGCTTCATGTCCACTTGGATGGGACTGGGGATCTGGACCCAGAACAAGACACTTGGGTTCATCTTCCAAGATGCTGGAGAGGGTTTTTTTGTTTGTTTGTGGTTTTGCTTTGTTTGTTTGTTTTTGCATGATTAGGAGGAAAGGTTTCTGTGCTGTTTTATCTAGGATTTGGGGAAACTAACCTGTGGCAGAGACTTAGAACTTTCCCTCCTAAGACTTTCACCTGTTTTTTGTTTTCCTGGACATATGTCAGTAGTGAGAAAACATATCTAGAACTTGAAAGAGCATCTGGCCAGCTGAGTCCTGGATCAGTCCTCAGCTCCAGGCTACTTCCCTGCCTTCCTCTTTCTTTCTTCCCTCCCTCAGGCCACCGAGGCACAGCCACAGTCCCTTCCTTGCTAAAGCCGCCACCCTCTACCTGCCAGATTTCTTGAGACATTCTTCCCATAAGCCTAGACTTGAAATAGGACACTCACCACTTTGGTGCCCCTTTCCTTGCCGCCCTTGAAAACAATCTTCTTGTTTTGAGTGTTTTGCCAAGACTGATCAGTTTGGGGAAGCAGACGTGCTTAGTCATGGAGGTTTAAGAGGTCTTCTTCTGGTCCCAATTCTGATACCTCTTGAGGGTGACACTCAGCACATCTCCAGTTGTCCCATTTCCAGGGATAGTAACTGCCTCCTCCAGGAAGCCACTCCTTCAGCACTAAGTCTGGGCAGGTCCTTTAAGCCAGAGATCCTGTCGACCTACAGTCCAGTAGATCCCAGGCTGTTCTTTTAGCAGCAGTGCCATTGGTTCAAATAAAATTTTGTGTGAAACCCAAGAGGCCAAAACACGTGCAGGCAGAGCTTCTCTGGGACGTGAAATCAGGGTGGGGCCCAGACGCCCTTCCCCCATCTATTTACTCACTTTGATGACACCAGGGTTCTACTGGGAAACCTTAACTTTGAGGATCAGAGTTTGAAACTCATACTCAGCTTGGGTATCTTTTATCCTAATCTGTAACCTGTTCCACACACACACACACACACACACACACACACACACACAGAAATTGCCTGAGGGGGCTTTTAAACGGACATAACTGCTTTAGAACTATTCTCTTCCTCAGCAAGGAGATGGTGGTTTGTTTCACTGCAAAAGGTTTCTTTGAGCCCTTCTCGGTCACCGACTGGAGGAAGGGGAGAGGGGGACCTGACAGAGGTCACGCTGGGAAGTTCAGCGGGATCTGGGGAGGCAGTGCCTTTTCTGAGTGTCTCCTGCCTGCGGCATTCTCCCCTCGGCACCCTGGGGGGTGTTCCAGATCGACCAGCTCAAGCATCGGTTGAATAAGATGGAGGAGGAATGCAAGCTTGAGAGGAATCAGTCGCTGAAACTGAAGAATGACATCGAGAATCGGCCCAAGAAGGAGCAGGTTCTGGAACTGGAGCGGGAGAATGAGATGCTGAAGACCAAAATCCAGGAGCTGCAGTCCATCATCCAGGTGAGGGAGGGGCGGGGCAGGGGCGGGGTGGGGACCAACAGCCTGCCTGCATGTGCGCCGCACAGGCCCGTGCTGACTGCAGGACAACAGATAATTCATGTCATCCTTGGGCGTCTTACTTTACTCCTGTCACCGGGGTGACCCCCACCCCCACTTCTCAGAGACTGCCTTCTGTGACGTAATACTTGTGACACTGTTCCCTTCCTTGAAGCACTCGGTGAAAAATCACCGTTCACACCAAATCAGTGCCCCAGGTGCTGTGGGCAAAGTACATCTAGGAGACATTCTTGCCCTTACAGATTCCAAGAAACTCACCTCTCAGCCCCATGTGACATGTTAAAACTTCAAGCACCTCCTCACCTTTGTCATCAGTGAGTCATCTGTGGGTGTGGAGGGAGAACATCCCAGAATTCATCTGCAGCAGAGAGAAAAGGCGCCCCGCCCTTCCCCCAGAACGACCCCCGCCCGCCAGGATTTGCTCCTGGTGTGCCAGGGTCTGGTTCAGAGCAGAGGTTGGGTCCCAGTTCGATCGGAGCAGACACATTGCTATTTCAGGGGGAGCATCTGGAAAGCAGATGAACCATTCTTGGTTGTCACCTGCAAAGTGTCTGGAGGAGCAGCTACTGCTGCTGTCGGC
Organism: Vicugna pacos; assembly: GCF_048564905.1. Lineage (NCBI taxonomy): Eukaryota > Metazoa > Chordata > Mammalia > Artiodactyla > Camelidae > Vicugna > Vicugna pacos. The sequence continues at coordinate 45,400,975 of NC_133004.1, forward strand.
TCTGACAAGAACAGGGGCAGCACAACAGGCATCGGGACGTTTCTGAGCAGAAGTGGGTTTGATGCTTCTTTCCAGGTGATAAAAGTCATAAGTAATAAGCTGCTTAAGGACCCTGCGTCCCTGGCACAAAACCTTCTGCTCTCTCAGTGTGTGTTACGGGCCCCTCCGTTTGCCACCTTGCTCCCTGCCCCATCTCTACCCCAGCATCATTAAACGTCCCCACCCGCCCGTCCAGGCCGGGAAGCGCAGCCTGCCGGACTCCGACAAGGCCATCTTGGACATCCTGGAGCATGACCGCAAGGAGGCCCTGGAGGACCGACAGGAGCTGGTCAACAAGATCTACAACCTGCAGGAGGAGGCCCGCCAGGCGGAGGAGCTGCGAGACAAGGTGGGTTGCTCGGGCGGCATCCGCCCAGCCGGTGCCCTGGGCTGAGGGCCCCTGTGCACTGATGTGTGTTGGTGGGACCTCCAGACCCGCGCTCTCTTCCAGGGACTAGGTCTGACCCCTGGTGTGAATTCCCCGTGCATCAGCACAGAACCTGGCAGTTACTTGGGAATAATTGTCAGTGTCAGTGCGGCCCTGTCTCCCCTCCTGACCGATGGCCACAGGAGGGCCTGCGCAGTGCATGCCCTGTTCCCTGCTGTACACCCTGGCACATAGTAGGTCCGCAGCAAATCTCAGTTGATTGACTAGCCTACTGCCGTGGTCCCTTCTGATCAGAGAGCTGACTCTGAGAAGGTCAGGCATTGTAGGGAGGGACAATCCAGCTCTGGCCAGGCAGTAGAAAGACACAAGTGGAAAACAGCTGTCAGCCCTGACTTGCTGACTGTGTGAGGCGAGTATAGATTTCCCACTGTTGCTCACAGTACCTGGAGGAGAAGGAGGACCTGGAGCTGAAGTGCTCGACCCTCGGGAAGGACTGCGAGATGTACAAGCACCGCATGAACACGGTCATGCTGCAGCTGGAGGAGGTGGAGCGGGAGCGCGACCAGGTACAGGCCTGCCTGGCTGCTGCTGCGCACGGGGCTGTGGGCTCAAGCCACTGGGGTCCGTCAGGGTGTTCTGTCCAGTGGAGTGGCATTAACTCTGCGGGGACTACTCATGAATCCATCTTTCCTGTTTCTCTTCCAAAAATGAATCGTATCCCAAAAGGCTTTTGGAATTCACAGGCACTTGAGTAGCATGGGGGCCTGCGCTCGGCTCCAGCAGCTCATAGGACAGAGAATGGTCCTCACACGCCTGGTCTTTAGAGTAAGATGACCAGGTCCAGGCCCTGTCACTCTTCAGACATGTGACGGCAGACAGGCTTCTACTCCCCGGAAGCCTCACTGTCCTCATCTGTGCAGTGGGAACAGTGCTAACAGCACGACTTTGCAGGGCAGAGAGTGGGCTCTGCCCTTGGCACGGAGCCCGGCCCACAGCCAGGGCTGGACAGACGGGGGTTGTGACACGTGTTACTGAGGAAGGCAGAGATTGAAATGCCCCAGAGTCAGGGTCAGAGAAGGGCCGCGGACAGCGTGGCCGGCACGTGGCTGGGGTGCGCGCGTCCTGAGCCGATGTGGGTGTGTCCGGCGAGCAAGCCAAGCGGCCGCCTTGTTCCCTCCCCGTCCCCCACAGGCCTTCCATTCCCGGGACGAAGCCCAGACCCAGTACTCGCAGTGCCTGATCGAGAAGGACAAGTACAGGAAGCAGATCCGCGAGCTGGAGGAGAAGAACGACGAGATGAGGATTGAGATGGTCCGGCGGGAGGCCTGCATCGTGAACCTGGAAAGCAAGCTGCGGCGCCTCTCCAGGGACAGCGGCAGCCTGGACCAGGTGGGCGGGGGGGCTGGGCGGGGCCCCGCCTCCCCGCCGCGCCTGCGCAGTCCGCCCTGGGCCGCGCCCCGCCCTGGGACGCGCGTCTGGGTAGTGACGAGTACCAGCCGCTCATTTGAAGCTGGAAGGTGCGGGGCAGGTCCCTGGCTTGGCCGCCCGCTGGCTAGGCCATCTCAGCTCCCTCTCAGCTGACCCCTGACGGCCGTCAGCCCCCCACTGGGTTTCCTGAGACCCACCTGGATGGTCACGGGCTTTAAGATGCCCACTCCCGTTAAAGTCACTGGTGCCTAGGAGGACACAGCCGTGTCCGGGCGATAGGAGGTTCAGAGAACGTGTCACGGCGAGGCCCCAGGCCCTCAGACGTGAAAGACGCTGCCGTCAAGGCAGATGGTATCCCCTTCACAGCTGTGGGTCTGGGTGCACGGTCAACAGGCCACGGTAGGCAGCTCTGTCGTGTGTCGGGGGGGCAGGGACAGGCGGGAGGTGTGGCTGGTGGGGGCAGCAGCAGGGGCAGGGTGGGCCTGTAGGCTGAGGAGTTTGGTTGTCAGTTATTCTCGGACCATGAAGGATTTTGTGCGGCAGAGTGAGGCCCAAAGCTTGGGCCTAGAGCGAGTGTGGCATGAGGGTGCTATGTGGCTTTGCAGGGGTCATCAAGAAGTTACATAACGGGCCTGAGCCTCAGCTTCAGACAACAGGGTGAATCACTCAGGACGGTACCTGGCACTGTTTCCATGGTTGTTCAGTCATTCAGCAATATTTTTTTTTTGGACAAGGGAGATAATTAGGTTTTGGTTTTTATTTTTAAATGGAGGTGCTGAGGATTGAACCCAGGACCTCACGCATGCTAAGCACTGAGCTGTACCCTCCCCACCCCAAAGTAAAGTTTCTTAGGTTTTGTTTTTTTAAACAACAACGTAGTGGAGGTGCTGGGGATTGAACCCATGGCCTTGTGTGTGCTAAGCATGCGCTCTGGCACTGAGCTATCCCCTTATCCCCGGGTAATATCTTTTATATTTGTAGCTTAGGCACAAGGCTAGAAATTGGCGATCTGATGGTGGCATACCAGTTAAGGGGCCAAGTCCAGCCAGGAGGCAATCTCTTTACTATTACAAAGGACACGGGGCCTGTTCCCAACCCCTGGCGGAAGGGAGATGGGGTCAGGAGGCTTGTGAGGAGGACACTGGAGCTCGGATGATAAGTTCTTTTTTCTTTAAGGTTTTTTTTACTGGTTTATTGAGAATAACATGTATATTAAAAAGAGCATATGTTGTCACGAACAACTCAATACATTTTAATTGTGAGCACACTAATGTAACCTCCACCCAGATCAAGACATAGAACATTACTAGAACCCTAGAAGCAACCCCTGTGCCTCCTACGCATTACTACTCCCTCACCTCAAATGTAGCCATTATCCTGGTTATGATGTAGGTCAGTTTTATTGCCTCTTTCATAGTTTTTTATAAGTGGGATCCTGCAGTAGGTGGTCTCTTGAGCCTGGCTTCTTTTGGTCAATGTTATGTTTGTAAGATCTTACCAAGTAGTAGTTCATTTATTTTCACTGATGAATCGATCATAATTTAGAACGATGTTGGCGTCCTGGTGGACGCAGGGGTCAGGAGAGAAGAACAGGCCGTCCTGAGTTTCAGGCGTGGGTGCCCCAGGGATCAGCAGCACCGGCAGCAGAGCCGTTTGCCCGTCCAGAGGCTGCTCCTCACTCCCCGTCAATGACGCGGCTTCTCCTTGCCGCCAGAGTCTGCCCAGGAACCTACCAGTGACCATCATCTCTCAGAACTTCGGGGACAGCAGCCCCAGGACCAACGGTCAGGAGGCTGATGATTCTTCAACCTCAGAGGAGTCGCCGGAGGACAGCCGATACTTCCTGCCCTACCACCCCCCCAAGCGCAGAATGAACCTGAAAGGCATCCAGGTGCCTGCTCGCGTGAGTGGGGGTGGGGGTGGGAGCCCTCTGCTGTGAGGCAGGGCGGCGGAAGCGGGGTGCTGCTGCGGGGTCGGGCGGGGAGCCGGGGGCCCTGCAGGCCGGTGAGGACGTGGCTCATGGTTCTGGGGCGGGACTCAGACCCCAGATGCGACTGGACATGTTTCAGCCCTATGAACGGAAATCATGCCAGGTCATGCTTTTTTCCTGTTTTTTTTTTTTTTTAACCATTCTCTTACCTCATGAATGTAGTGGAAGTTGAGAGAGAGAGGAAGAGAGAATGAAGTAAGCATTATTAGTTTTGTTCGTTTGTTCAACAAATGGGTCCTGAGTGCCTATCCCGTGTTCATTAGTGTGAACGGCCTGCGAGGAGCTGGGTGACAGTTCTCATCTGTCGTCCATGCTCCGTGTCTCGTGCAGTCCATCTGCTGAGGAATGAATGAATGAATGAGTGAATGAATGAATGAATGAGACGGTCTCCCACAAGGGCCCCTACATTGCCTCTGACCTCCCCACACTCACACACACAGAGCGGGGAGGCCAGCCCGGGGCCCACCAGCCCCTGTCCTTCCCCCAAAGTCACCCCATGTCACGTCCTGGTTCTGCCCAGCTTCACGCTCCCGCCGCCTCTGCCCCTCTGGGCTCTTGTACCCTCCGAGCCCCGTGCCACTGCCGCCCTCAGGCCGAGCCTGTCCGCACCAGCCGGTGCCTGTCAGGGGCCGCCGGGCCACGGGGATGGGCGGCATGCCCCCCGTGATTCCAGTGGCCGCGGGCTGTGGGCTTGCCTCAGTTTATTTCTTTCCTTAGCTCCAGTGACATGTGTCTCAGGCCTTGTTTGATTTGTGTCCTCTGTCTCTTTCCTTCCCCGCCCCCCTATTCCAGCTGCAGAGAGCCAAATCCCCCATCAGCCTGAAGCGAGCATCAGATTTTCAAGGTTAGTGAGCCACCCGGATCCCTCCCCAGTCTCTCTCTCTGACGTTCGGTCCATCTGTTTCTCCCGTTGCAGTATCAGTCCTGTGAGGTTAAGCCAGGATGGGTCTCGGGGGCCCTGGGGTCCCAGTGCGGCGGGCCATCCAGATGGTCATTGACATTCGCTGTCACGGGAGAGGGCAGGGCCCCCGACCACGGAAATGTCATGTTTATGGTCCCCTCCCCGTGGGTCTGTCCAGAGCCGCCTGATGCTTCAGCTGAACTTGCATTTCTGCTCCTGGCCTGTTGGCCGGAGGACCACTTGGTCTCCCTCCCAGCCTTACGGCTAGACCGCCCCCGGTGTGTTGAGGCTGCTGGTTCAGCCGTGAGCCCCTGGTTCTCCAAGAGACGCTGTCTTCTGAAGTCCTCTCGCTCCTCCTCAGCGCGACTCTGGAGTGACAATTAGCTAGCAAGGGTTGCCCAGGTGACCGAGCACCTGCTGGCTTCCAGGTGCTGGCAGGTCCACATAGACACTCCCACAGCCCACGCGCTCGGGCAGGGCCACTGGTGAGGAGGTAGAAAGTGGCTCTGGAACCCAAGAGAGAAGTCGGGAGCAGTCGGGAGCAGTCGCAGGAAGATTGGAGAAGGATCTGCCAAGAGGGGGACGTGTAGACTGTGCCTGGAAAAGGGAGAATTGAGGCCACTGGGCCGGGCCGCTGGAAGGGCCCGCCAGGATGGAGCAGGAAGCAGAGGCGGGGACGAGGAGCCTGCAGAGCGCACAGTGCAGAGAAGTGTGGTGCCTTCTGGGGCTTGGAGCCCGACAGCACTGGAAACAAGCCTGTGGAGGGGATGGCCAGGCCCAAGTTCGTGGACTTCACCCCTCCAAGGGGCTGTGAGGAGACAGGGGGACCAGGGTTCCAGTTTGGGCTTGACCTGGTGGGAGCAGAGGAGGGGCACCGGGGAAAGGGCGCCCTGAGCTGGGGACTTGGCCACTTCCTTAGTGACCAGATCAGGTGGTGTGAAGGTCCTGGGGCCTATAGAAATAGAGAGGGCATTTGTGCCCAGAAGGGAGGAAGGGGTGCAGTAGGGCCGGAGCCTTACTGGCTGCCTGACATGGGTGCTGGGCCAGGGAGGGAATGTGGTTCCCCCGCTCTGGGGAGGCACAGCCTGGGGCGCTTGTGTGGGCGTAACACATGTGCACGTGCTGCAAGGCGTAGGGCCTGGGAAAGCTGACCGCTCTCCTGCAGCAGGAAGAGGGCCAAGAGAGTGTGTAGGGGCCCCTCGGGCAGCGCCGCAGGAGTGGGAGGGGCACCACACCCTGTTCCCACGGCCGACCCCAGTCAGCCTGTTTATGGGGCTGGTGGGGTCCCATCCGATATTGGGGTAGCTGGGCAGGGACGTCCCTGCCCCACAAGAGACACCTCCTCCCAGTCTCCCTGTTCCATAGAGGGCCGACTGGGGACGCCCGCCTCAGTCCTCCAGACACAGGGCATCGTGCAGCCCTGACGGAGCCCCATGGGCCTGGCTGGGGGCGGGACGTGTTTGGGGAAAGACCAGGCTGCCCTCCAGGAGCCTACAGCTGGGTGGGCAGGTGAGAGGAGAAGGTTTCGAGAGCTCTTCCTCCAAGGAGACAGGAGAGGAGGCTGCCTCCCACCCTCCCTAGGAGGACGTGACCCCCAGACAGGACGTCCCCACAGACATAGTGCTCCGGGGGCTCCCAGTGACCTTTCCCTCCCCTCTCTACCCCCTCTCTTTTCTCCCTCAACCCCGCCTCCCCCCTGTACCTCCTGCCCGTCTCACTGAGGACAGGGAGGGGACATGAAGAGGACGGCATGGACGTCAGCCCCAGTTCCTCCAGGTCCCTGCCTGTCACCAACTCCTTCTCCAAGATGGTGAGTGGGGTCCACTCCCTGGCTTCGTGTCCCCCCGCCACAGGCCTGGCCCCTTTGCTTTCCTCTCCCAGGGCTGCAGCCCAGGCCCTCCTTATGTTTATTTAAAGATGTTTCCAGGGCCTCACGATGTATTTACACCTTCTTGCCATCTCCTTTCCCAATTTAACACTTGGTGGGAGGAAGAGATGGGCCCTGGTGGGGCTGCCATGAATGGCACAGACGGCTGAAATGCCTGCCACAGCTCCCCAGCCCCGGGCAACTCCAGCAGCCGGAGACGCTGGTGGCTGGCAGGGCCTGAGCAGCTGGAGACACACACACATGCACACACCAGAGCAAGGCCTGCCTCAGTCAGGCCCACCTGGGCAGAGCCAGGCAAGGTCCCCACGACCCCTCCAGGGAGGCAGCAGAAGGTGTGGGATTAGAAATTCTAACCCTGAGGGGAAGCCCTGGGAAGCCTGTCAGCTCAGCTCAGAAAATCAGGCCCTGGGGGAGGCAGAGATTTGATAAGGAATGACTCCCGACTGAGTGCGGCTCTGGGAGGTAACATCCAAGGTTCTTATTTAAGGCAGCCCTTGCCAGGAGCCAGCGGGCCTGGTTTCAAAGGGTGGCCCTCCAGCAGCTGAGCTCTCTGCGTGGGCATCCGTTGCCCCCACCCCCACCCCCACCAGCCTGCAGGTGCCCGAGGCCGGGCGGCCCTGGGGACAGGGAGCTCAGCCTGTTCTGGGCACAGACAAGGCACCACCTCGAGGGTTTCCATCCGCCTTTCCCTGCCCGCTCCCAAGGCGAGCAGATGTTCGAGCAGATGTGCACCAGGCTCGTCGGCTGCGGCCGCCCCAGGCTGAGCGCGAGCCTTCTCTGGCCAAGGTCACCGCTCGGGACCAGAGGGCCGGCCCGCACTGCCTATGTAGGAGGCAGGGACACATCTACATTTAGCCCCAGCGTGTGTAACACTGATGCCCACGGAGGCGCAGCGCGTAGACACCTGGCCCCCGTAACACACCATGTGTGTCTAAAGCAGCCGCACAGGAGCCGTTCCAGTATCATGTCAATCACCGCCGAGCCCCCAGGAAACGACTCCATCGTCAGACGCTATAAGGAAGATGCGCCGCATCGGAGGTGGGTGACAGGTGGAGGGAGGAGGCAGGACACCTTCCCGGTGCCTGCTGTGCCACTCGACACTAACTGAGCCATCCTCAGGGACCTGGAAACACTGGGGGCAAGATGGTGTCCGTTGTAGAGTTGGGGAGGCTGGGGCTCAGAGAAGGGATGTGACTTTCCCAGGGTCACCTGCCAGCTAGCCAGCGATGAAACCTGCGTCACTCTGCCCCATGCCACCCGGAAAGCAGGTTTCTCCATCCCGTGGTTCCAGGTTTGGCTTTTTCTGCCAAAGAGAGACCCTTTGAATGTCCCCCCGTGTTCCTACTCCCTCCTGCCTTTTGGAAGCCATCTGTGTCCCCAACGAGGACACACTAGAGATACAGCTGGGCAGCCAGGTGCTCCCAGTCAGCTGGGTGCTGAGCATGCCGCGTTCAAAGTCAGAGCTTGCTGGTGACTCTGGAAGGGCCGAGCACGAGGAGTGGCCGGTGGGGCCAGATCGACATCTCTGGCCCTGCCAGCAGCCTGGTCCGGGCCTCGTCACTCCACCGCAGGAACCACACGGAAACAGCGTAAAGCTCGGGGGACACGCTCACGCCTCACTCCCTCCCAGCCCTGTGTGAGGCGGGCCCAGCTGTTTCAGGGCCGTCGCATGATGCAGCCCGTCTGAGCACAAATGATACTGTGTTCTTTGTGTCAAGGAAGAGGAGTGAGTGGGAGATAGCAGGCAGGCTGGCAGGGACTCCTCACACCGGCCAGTGTGGCCTCTGCGGGCTGCCGGAGCATCCAGCCTCGGGCAGCCCTTCCTTGGCCCACAGCCCTCCACCCACCTTCCTCACCCACCTGTCCCACCCTCTCGGAACCAAAGCTTCTCAGGCAGCCAGAACATTCCAGAAGCTTCCTGCACACAGTTAGGAGAACTCCTTGTCCCCTTGTATCTTGCAGCACAGTTGAAGAAGACAACGACAGCGGTGGGTTCGACGCCTTAGACCTTGACGGTAGGTGCCCAGCGGACCTGAGAGGCATTGCCAGTGTGGCAGCCACATCGCCCACGTCCCGAGCCTCCAGCGGGGCCCGCCGGGGGCGAAGCCTTGCACACAGCAGGGCCCTCGGACACATGTGTGCGATGGACTCCGGGAGAGCCGTCTGTGCACGTGGGGTCAGGCCTCCGTCCTGGGCCGGGGAGCACCCGGGGAGTCTGTCCTTTGTTTCACAGGGGTGGGGCCCACCCTGATGCTGAACACAGAGTCCAAGTTAGGTCTGAGTTTTTAAGAAAGAGTAGCTCTTGTGATTGTCGCCGAGCAGCGTGGCAGTGCTCACCCTGGGTCCCTCAGGTTCACGGACTCTTGACAACTGTTTGCAGAAACCTCTTACTGTCCTCACTGTCAGACGAAGAAACAGGCTCTTAGGGAGGTGGGGGCAGTGTGGTGGAGGTGGCCTCGGAGCAGGGAGCCCTCTTAAGAATCCGGATGTTAATTAAGGTATTAACCAACCTCAACAAGACAAGTGGTGGGAAGGGGCGGGGACCCAGGCATGGAGATGGGGCGAGCAAGGCCGGTGTTCATCCCCCAGAATTGGAGGTGTGGGGCAGGCAAGCACTGGGGAGGCTGGGGGTGCGTGGTAGCCCCAAGCCAGCCCCAAGGGCAGAGCTGGTATGAGGAAGGAGGACAGTCCCTTGTCCCAGAACATGCCACGCAGGGCAGGGAACCAGGGCTCTGTGTGCAGGGAGTACGCACACAGCCACCACCCCTTACAGCTGGGAGGTCTGGTTCAGCCCAGCACACAGTGAGCCCCAGCGCCTCGCCAGGCCTTCCAGGTGCATGGGACACAGAGACTCGTGCCCCCAAGCCCTCGCTGCAGACTGTGGTGGTGGAGCTGTGAGCCAGTGGAGGAGGCCAGCGCAGGTTTGCAAAGCTGAGCTTCTGACCGGGGCAGGAGCAGGGTGTGTTCAGGCCTCTCCGGAGTTGTCCTGGCGCCTTGGGATGTTGCAGCGTCCCCCGGCCTCTCCGGAGCTGGCAACGTGGAGACTGGCTCAGAATCCTCCAGGCGTGGCCTGCCAGCCCCCTTGGCTCCCCACACCTGGCCTCCGCCCCTCGCCAGCTCAGGCTGCCAGCAGATAAAACGGGAGATGAGCGGCTCTCCTTAATTGGGGACCATCAGAAGCTATCAAGTGTTAAAGAGAGGTCGGCACCTCATAGATGCTGGGCCGTGGGAGGAACTAAAGGAGTGTGGGGAGGGAGGGCTGGGAAGAGCATTCTGGGCAGCGGTCCAAAGTGTTTTGCAGTGTGGGGACAAATCCCCTTTGCAGAGAAGCCTTTGTTATCAGCCCGGAGCAGGGCTTGCCGATCTGCCATCCCAGCAGCCTGCGCTGTGTGGGCCGGGCGTCTCTCCCCCGGGGTCCTCAGGGTTTCACTGCGTTGGAAGGAGAGGGGCTTCTGCACTCGGTCCAGACCCCGTTCTTCTAGCCACACTCCCATCCCAAAGAAGCCGGTAGGTGGTCGTGAGACCTAAGGTTCCGAGATGAAAACACGGACACCAGTTTAAAAGCAGAATGAGCGCCTGCTGGTGGAGACCCCTTTTCCAGATACAAAAAGAAAGAAAAAGTCTTAAAAAACAGATGGTTGGCGAGGCATTCTACCGAGAGGGGACTCTTGTTTGGAGGCAGGAGAATGGCTCTGTTGGAGAGGATGCAAGGACTGAAGCCCCTGCCCCCAGGGTCTCAGGGACCAGGGACTGGCTAACCGAGGCTGCCCTTCCCCAGGCTCCCTCGTCTGGGGGAGTGGGCAGCATTTCCCGGGAGGCAGGCAGGGAGGAGCAGGGGCTGGTGGGCCCAGGCTGACCTCCCTCGGACGTCCCCGCAAGTCCGTGGGCTGCCCTCCCTGCTCCGCCAGCCACCCCCTGTTCCTGATGGGCCCATCACCCTCTTGCAGATGACAGTCACGAGCGGTGCTCCTTCGGACCCCCCTCCGTCCACTCCTCCTCCTCCTCTCACCAGTCCGAGAGCCTGGACGCCTATGACCTGGAGCAGGTCAACCTCATGTTTAGAAAGTTCTCTCTGGAAAGGTACCAGGGTCGTGGCAAAGGGGAGGCTGGGGTGGGCGGCAGGGAGGGGGGATCCCCTGCGAAGGAGATCGTCCCGTCGCCCAAGAATCAGAGTCCGGTAATCACAGCCCCAGAGTCAGCAATCACTTCCCCTGAGCCCTGAGCAGGCCCAGAGAGGAAGGGGCTGGCCCCAGGCCACACAGCCTCGCAGAGGCAGGGGACCGGAGTCCGACATCTGACCAGCCCCCGGCCCCGTTGGTGTGGGCTGTGCCATGCAGCGCTCGTGGTGTGCGAGAAGGGACAGGCCTCCACTGCACCCGGCTCGAGCGGTCCGGCGAGCGTGACCTCAGGCTCACAGCAGCATTGCCCATGGCCCCTGCTTCCTGTCTGCTGTCACAGTGGGAGCCTGTTGCCAGCTCTCTCCCAGGGAAGCTGCACCCTGCGCCCCGCCCTCTGTTGTCCTGGCAGGGGTCCCGACGACGGCTGCCTAACAGCCATCTTCTCTCCCGACCCAGACCCTTCCGGCCGTCGGTCACGTCCGTGGGGCACGTGCGGGGCCCGGGGCCCTCGGTGCAGCACACCACGCTGAGTGGTGACAGCCTCATCTCCCAGCTCACCCTGCTCGGGGGCAACGCCAGCGGCACCTTCGTCCACTCTGTCAAGCCGGGCTCCCTGGCCGAGAAGGCCGGCCTCCACGAGGGCCACCAGCTGCTGCTGGTAAGGGGCTGGGGCGGGGGGTCGGCAGCACAGCCAGAGCGCCCGGGGCTTCCCCTCCATCCCCCCTGCAAGTTGGCTGCTGACAGCGCGTGGACCCCCACCACAGGCCTCGCAGTAAGCTGCGGATCCTGGGCAGGAGGCGGGAGCCGCGAGGGGCAGGTGGTCAGCTGCGCCTCTCCAGTTCCTTCTCTGAGACTCCTTGTTCGTGTTTCTAGAGCCTGTGCATCCACACATGCGCAGCACACGCGTACACCCCCAGCACACACACACACATGCCCTGCACACGCGTGCTCCAGGTGGCGGACAGGAGGCATGTGGACCCCGCCTGGAGGGGTGCTCTCATCCCGCGGGGTGCTGCGCTGGTCCTCACTGGGGGCAGGCGCTTTTACTCCCGGGGGGCTGTCTCACCCCGCAGCTCTGCTGGCTGCAGAGCCCAGCAGAACAGCGTGTCTCTGGTATCTAGCTAGAAGGCTGCATCAAAGGCGAGAGGCAGAGCATCCCCTTGGATACATGCACGAAGGAGGAGGCGCACTGGACCATCCAGAGATGCAGTGGCCCCATCACCCTGCACTACAAGGTCAACCAGGAAGGTGAGGCCGGCAGGACACCAGACGGGGTGGGACCTTGCATTGGTGCCCTCCACTGCACACCTACTTGGGGAGAAGCGGCAGTCTTGGCCCCGCCAGGAGGGCTGGGGGGCAGGTGTGGGACAGCAGGCAGGGACAGGCAGACGGCGTGAACACACCTGCCCCGCGCACCCCGCAAGCAGGCTACCAGCCCGGGGCCGCGTCCCCGCCGGGCTGAGGTTGGCTTCCTCTCTTGGGCAGCTCCGAGGTGGCCCCTCCAATGCCAGCGGGTCCACTGGGCCACAACGCAGCCAGGCGGTTGGCTCCGGGGCCCCGGCACCAGGACAGCCAGGCCGCACCTCCTTCTCTTCTGGCCTCTGGCAGCTTTTTCACGGAGCCTCCTCTTTCTCGGCCGAGACTCCTGGGCAGTGTCTTTCCTCTTCCAAAGCCTGAGCTCTCTTTCTCACCTCTGGGTTTTTTCCTGCACGATTATGTCTGCAGCTGGGTCTTATTTTTAACCACCTGGGCTCATGAATGTTTCAGCAGAGCATAAATAGCCACTCTCTCCCTCGCCGTCCCCCTGCTGCCGTCTGCTTGCCCGCGCTCCTTCCCGGCAGCGCCTGGTCGGTGCGGAAGATAATCAGGAGGCCCCGACCCAAACGCAGGGCCCGGCCGCCACCTCCCGCGGCCGCGCTCCTCCCCGCTGCCAGGCCTGGCCTCCCGGCCCCCCTCACCGTGCAGTCAGTCTCGGGCCCCACCCTGCGCACTGGCCCGAGTTGTAGAACACGGTGTGGGCGGCGCCCCCTGGGTCTGTGCAGCAGCAGAGCCCTGCGTCTGGAATGCGACGAAGGAGGGGGTCCCTCTGGCAGGGTCCCGGGTGGTGGTGATGGGTGTTGCCTCCAGCCAGGTGGGTGGAGGGGCCCGGCTGGGCCTCCCTGGTGATCAGAGCCTGCCGGCTGCAGTCTCCCTGGCACGTGTGGTGTGGCCACTTGACAAGCTATTCATGGGCCGGCTGTTGGGACTGTTTCAGCTTCCACTGTATTATGTAGCTCTCCGCACGTGGGGCTGATTTCGGAATTTACTTACGGCTTTACGTCACGGACGTCTGCAGAAAGTTCACGGCGTTTATTGCATTCATGGTTTTATGCCCTGCTTCCTTCCGAAGGGGGTTATAAAAATGTACACTGACGGACAATGGTGTTAACTAAGGTTGAAACGTGTGTGCCGTGCTCCCAGCACTTGGGGAAACCTGTTCAGCAGCGTCTGCAAAGCTACTCGTGCACGTAATCAGTGACCTAGTAATTCTGTGCGTGTCCCCAGGAGAAGTGGGTACACACGTGCACAAAGGTGGGGGTAAGAATGTTCACGGCGGCGTTACCCACAATAGCCATAACCGGGGGTGGCACAGGTGTGCACCCCTGGAGGGGGTGAGTCCGCACCTCGCGCAGGACTGCACGCGATGAGGAAGGGCTCATGATGCTACGTCGCAGCATCTCGGGCGAACCTCACAGGCGTGAGGCTGAGCAGGAGAAGCCAGGCACGGAGAGCACGTACCATCTGCTTTCGTTTTCGTGAAGTGAGGCGAGCTTACCTGTGCTGCCAGCAGTCAGCCTGGCGGTTCCCCGTGAGGGGTCCTGGCCGAGGGGGCAGGAGAGAGGGTTCTGAGTGGTAATTACCCAGGTGTACACATTTAGGAAAATTCGTAGCTCTGAATACTTAAGGATAATGGGGTTTACTATGCGTAAGTTATGCACTGAGTAAAGGAAAAAAATGAGAAAACACAAGCACCGTTTAATGGTGGGAAGGACACGGGGATCGTAGCGGAGATCCTAGACTTGCTGCAACTTGGCACAAAATTTCGCTCTGAGCTTCCTGGCAGCTAGGATGAAGAGGGGAACCCATCAGGGGCCCAGCTCCTTATTCACTGGAGGATGGCTGTTTCCCTAACCACAGACCCAGGGAGGAGTGGCGTCATCAGAGTGGTCCAGTGGCGGGAGGCCCTTCCCCGACAGCTAGCTGGTGCTGCTCTGACCTCCTGCCCACCTGCAGGGTACCAGAAGCTGCTGAAGGACATGGAGGAGGGCCTGATCACGTCAGGGGACTCCTTCTACATCCGGCTGAACCTGAACATCTCCAGCCAGCTGGACGCCTGCTCCATGTCGCTGAAGTGTGATGACGTCGTGCACGTCCGTGACACCATGTACCAGGACCGGCCCGAGTGGCTGTGCGCGCGGGTCGACCCCTTCTCGGACCACGACCTGGATGTGGGCACCATCCCCAGCTACAGCCGGTGAGGCCACAGCCGGTGCAGCCGAGGGGGCCGTGCACAGGGGCTCACGGGGAGCCGTGGCCTGCAGAAGAGCGAGCCTCTCCCCGTTCCCTCTTCCTCCACGAGGCCCTCCCTGCCTCCCTGGGGTGTTGCTCTCTTAAATACCGTTGCTTCAGTAAATCTCGGCGTGCCCGATTTCCATCTTACTAGTCAGCTTGGCGCTTGATTTTACGTTCTCTTGTGTCCACCAGTCATCTCCCCTGTAGCACCCCCCCCCCAGCCTGGCCAGACGCCCCAGGCAGCTGTAAGGCTCCCAGAGCTTCTAACACCATTGCCCAGGACAGCCCTGCCAGGTCAGTAGACCTGAGTTACAGATGAGGAAACGGAGGCTCAGGGAAGTTAAGTGACTGCCCCAGCACCACAGTGAGTCAATGTTGAGTCCTCTCTGGAGTAGCCCGGGGTTCAGAGCCCACACCCTAAATAGGGACCCTGCCCAGGCCAGGCCCCCATCAGCTTCCCCGGCCTCAGCCCTGGGGTCTGCTCCAGCCCGAGGCTCCAACCCGCCTCCTCGCCTCCCCAGAGCCCAGCAGCTCCTCCTGGTCAAACTGCAGCGCCTGATGCACAGGGGCAGCCGGGAGGAGGCAGACACGGCCCACCACACCCTGAGGACCCTCCGGGTAGGTCAGCCAGCACCCTGCTGGCGGCGCACCACCCCCTGGGGCCTTCTTCGGAGAGGGTGCCAAGTGGGAGGCATCAATCTCAGGATGGTGGGTTGCTGGGGACTGGGTTCCTTAGGAACATGCCCCGCTTCCAGAAGGGACTCTGCCCTCTGCGCCCTCCCCCAACTGTGCTGCGGCCTCCTCTTTGCTCTCTGGTCTCTGTTGGCACAGGTCCCGTGGCCCTTCCTGCCGCTGAGCTAAACTCCTGCCTGGAGTGCATTCCGCCTTCGGCTCCGAGGCGGGCTGGGGGACGGCCCGTTCTCAGCAGCATTAATGTGCTCATGTGGCCGACCAAGCCCAGCAGGTCTGACGGGATGACAAACTGATTTCAGAACACCCTGCAGCCAGAAGAACCGCTTCCCACCACGGACCCCAGAGTCAGTCCCCGCCTGTCGCGAGCAAGCTTCCTTTTCGGCCAGCTCCTGCAGGTACAGCTCCCCCGCGTGCCCACTGACTTTTTGATCACATTTTGCTGTGGCCCTGCCCTCTCCCGTCCCATTTTATCCTCACAGTGACTGGTTGGTACACAGTCTCTGCACCTGTTGGAAGAAACCTCACTTTCATAAAAGATTTGAGGAAACTTAGGGCTAAAAGAAATTTAAACATATTAGGTGTTCAAATATTAGTAGAAAAATCAGAAACAGTGAATCAGGAGAGGAAAACAAGCATTCCAGAGACCCAGGTCAGTTTAGTCCCTTAGATTGAGCTTTCAGTTTCCCTCTGAGCATCCCAGCAGCCAAGGGGAAAAGGGAAACCCACAGATTATTTAAATCTTATCTGACACAGAAATGTTTTAGCTCTTTGGGACCAGAAAGAATCTTTTCCTTGTACTTAATCCTAAAAGGAAGGATTTTTTTTTCCTTTTTGGCATAGATCATTACATGAGGAACGTTTAATAGTCTAGTTGGTGATGTATTCAGGAGTGATTTCACATAAACGCCGAAGTATCCTGTACAGCCTTTCTCTCTATCACCAGCCAACAAAAGCTGAGGGAATACTATTAAGATGTGTAGCCTTTCAAGGATGTTCCTGTGTCGGCACCGTGCTAATTAGGCCCCAGTGGAGCTGGTGTGTCATTCCACTGCTCCATCCTAATGTTGGAACATAGGGAACCCAGAGGCATGGTTCATGATGTGACCCTAAAACCCAGGGAGAGGGGAACAGTCAGCAGGAAGACACTCACGGAGGTGGAAGGGAGCCCTTGTGAAGTCTGAGGCCGTCCCGAAGGCAGGACCACGTGAGACCACACATTATTGTGTCTACACATCACACATGAATCCAAAGCCCTGAGCTTCTGGGTGACTCAGCCAAAGGCCAGTTAACAACAGAGTGAGGCCAACATCCCAGCTCCCTGGAGTCTCCTCCCTGCAGAAGGAGGGTAGGGAGAGACTCAGAATAGCCCAGGCAGTATGGTGCCCACCCCTCCACCCTCCGGGACTCAACTCTGAATTATAGAGGGATGCAGGCACTCCCCTAGACCACTCGGGGATGCTGAGGCCAGAGGTGAAGTCACCTGCTCCCACCCAGCAGGTGGGCAGTTTGTCGGCGGTCGGCCAGTGGAGGCTCCCAGCCAGGAGTCTTCTGCAGCTGGGGCGCTCCAGGCCCCATGGTGCCAGCAGTTCCCCCAGACATGGGTGGGATTGCAGAGGGCGCTCCATGGAGGGCCTGTTTGCGACCAAACCCCACCTCCCGCCGCCATGGCAAGTCATGCCCACCTAGGGAGGAGAGAGTGCATGTTTATTCACTTACTTACCTACTACCAGCATCCCGAACTTGAAAAACTTGTGCCACCTGCTAGGGGTCTGCTGTCGTTAGAGGGGAGGTGACTGACCCAGGCCCCCATGGCAGAGCTGGGACCTGAACAGAGGTCTGCCCCAGCACGGGTTGGGAGCCTCCCGCAGCCCCCTCTGCCTCCAGTTCGTCAGCAGGTCCGAGAACAAGTACAAGCGGATGAACAGCCATGAGCGCGTGCGCATCGTCTCGGGCGGCCCGCTGGGGAGCCTGGCCCGGTCCTCGCTGGACACCTCCAAGCTCCTGACCGAGAAGCAGGAAGGTGTGGTGCCAGCCGCCCAGCCCCTCCCTGCTCCCCACGTCCGGCGGCCTCGGGGGGTGTGGGTGGGCCACAAGGGTCCCCGAGAACAGTGCTGGAACGGCTGCTCCCCCGCAGGGGGCTGCTGCCCTGGGAGGAGCCGGCCGGCCCAGGCCACGAGGCCCTCAGGGCCTCCCGGGGCGGCACCCCGCTACGCGTGTCCCCAGCCGCCGCTCGCTGTACTTGGCTCAGATACCCGCGTTAACTGCAGCTGTTTGCTGTGAGCGTGCACTTACTGACTCCTCTCCCCACTGAGTGCTGCTCACTGTGTATCATAAAGTGGGCCAGGGGCCACCCAGTGCACGGTCCCCCATGGGAGGCCCGCCCCCCAGCCTGCGTCCCAGGGCCAGGCCCCTCCCTGGATGGCTCAGCACCTTCTCAATTGTGTCCCAAGGGTGTCACACGCTTCTTGTGGGCCTCCCGCCGCCACTGCCTCCTTCTCCACCACCTCCCCTCCTCCCCCACCTCCCCCTCCTCATCCTCCCCAACCCGCACCATCGCCCCTCCTGGCACGTGAGCAGGGCTGTCTGCCTGGCTTGGTGCTGTCGCCCCAGCTCCCAGAACACAGCCCACAGATCACTCCACAAACTTTCTTGGGCGGCCCAAGGGCGGCCCGGGCTATGGGCTCGTGTCGCACTGTGCAGTGGTTTTTGAGGACTACACCCCCAGTGTCCTCCAGCCCCCAAGCAGCTTTCCAGCAGGGCACCCGGGTGTCCCCAGCCCCAGCCACCCCTTCCCTGTCCCCTCCCAGAGCTGGACCCCGAGAGCGAGCTCGGCAGGAACCTCAGCCTGATCCCCTACAGCCTGGTGCGCGCCTTCTACTGCGAGCGCCGCCGGCCCGTCCTCTTCACGCCCACCATGCTGGCCAAGGCGCTGGTCCAGAAGCTGCTCAACTCGGGGGGCGCGATGGAGTTCACCATGTGCAAGCCAGGTGAGCACCCCACATGCGGTACCCACCCCCTCCTCCTCCTCTACCTCCCCCTCCTCCCCCTTGTCCTCCCCTTCCTTTGTCCAGTGAAACTGATTGCTGAGAAGCCACATCCTGAGTGTTTATTAACCAGATCTTCTGCGGGCTGCCGTGGGGAGCTTAAAATGGGACCCTGACTTTGCCCCCCATCGAGAAGCCTCCGGGTCTAGTGGAGGAGTCAAGGTTCATTTAAACGTGGCCAGGAAGGGATCGGACACGCAGCTCTGTGGAGCTCTGTCCCTGGACGGGACGGTTGGCCCAAGACCACCTGTGCTGCCCTCAGGACTGGCCCCCTCTCCACAGATGTTGTCACGAAAGACGAGTTCCTCAGAAAGCAGAAGACAGAGACCATCATCTTCTCCCGGGAGAAGAACCCCAACGCCTTTGAGTGCGTCGTCCCTGCCCACATCAAGGCCGTGGCGGACAAGGTGAGGCAGGCCGGGGCCGGCGGGGCTGATGCCTCCTGGTCGCGCTGCGGGCCGCCTGGGCCACGGGCCAGGGCGGGGCGCAGACCCGCCCCCGCTCCTCGCAGGTGGACCGCCCGCTTCTCCCTCTCTCCCTCTGCTGCGAGCGGGCGTCTCCAAGCCCTGCTCTCCAGGCTCTGACGGGCACGTGTGCTTCAGAACCTCCTTCTCTTTCTGAGAGCTTCCTGGTGCTGGCACTCTGGTTTGCGTTGTTCAGGGATGTGTGTGCCCGGCCATGACAAGGCCAAACGGGAAGTGGGCATCAGGAGGGTTTTGGCTGCGATGCAGGAAAGGCGTCTGCACACAGTCCAGAGTCTTCTAGAGCCAGGCTTTGCGACCCTGACTGGTCCTACGTGTGGAGTTCTTCCTTGCTCCAGCGCCGGGTGAAGGGGGGCTCTCAGCCTCCAGAGCCCGGGCCTCGGCTCCCCGGTGGGCGGTGACCTGGGGGCGGCAGGAGCAGGTGTCCAGCCAGGAACTCCGAATTTGCTGTCCAGCCATCGGTCACTCCCACGCCCTCCCGAGTCATCACACGGATCAAATCACAGGCAGAGCTGTCAGCCAGCCTTGAACAGTTTATTGGGTGTAAAGGTTAGAGTTCTGACAGCTGGAGTGGAGGGGGCGCGTGGGCAGGGTTGGAGCTGAGATAGTTTTAGCTGCGAAGGTGTTGCCCTCCGAGAATCTGCGCTGTTAGGAGTCAAAAGTAGCCACGCTGGTGAGATGGGAGCAGCAACTGGAAGGAGCGCAGGGGGCTGGGCGGTTATCTCTGCCTCTGGACCTTCCAAGTGATGTCCACCCCTCACCTGGCACCCCAGGTGCCTCCGTAGGCCAAAGAGAGTAGCATGTGTGCTCCATGCTGACTCTGAGTCTTATTAAGTTTCCCTGATTCACCTCGGGCCGGGGGCCAGGGCTCTGCCAACACCCATCCCTGTGTGCGGCAGGGGGGCCGGGTGTCCAGACGGGCAGGGCCTTGTCTCTCAGAGGTCAGGTTCCTCCCAGGTCGTTTTCTGGTTCAGCCGGGGATGCTCCAAGCTCTCGCTGCTCTCGTCCCCGGCTCCATCCTGTGGAGCCTGACTCTGCGTCCTGGACCCCTCCCCAGGCACCCCCCCTGGCGGGAGGAGGTGGTGGGCCCCTGCTGACCGCTGGCCGCTGTGCTTGCAGAACAAGCACTGCCTGCTGGAGGCCGGGATCAGCTGCACCAGAGACCTGATCAAGTCCCAGATCTACCCCATCGTCCTCTTCATCCGGGTGTCAGAGAAGAACATCAAGAAGTTCAGGTGGGGCTCCGAGACTCCCCAGGGGCCCCCAGTGTCCGCCCCTGCTCCCCCCACCCCACCCACCAAGAACAGCCGGCTGCTGCATTGGTCCCCTCCCCCGCTCACCCAGGGTCACACAGCCCTGACCTCCAGCAATGGAGACAGTAACCCACACACACACGTGGAGCACGTCCAGGAGGAAAGATGCTGGGAGGGATGGGCGGGCATCACAGGACCCAGGTGGCCCGGGAAGTGGACACTGAAACAGGCGTGCCACGGGGAGGCCAGGCCAGGCAGGTGCAGAGGGCACAGCGGGCACTGAGACCCCGAGGCGGGGATGGCCCAGAGGAGGCTGGCGCGGTGGGCACAGTGGTGAGAGGTGACTTTGTGGCCAAGGGGGTGTCCAGACCACACCAGGCCATATCGGCCATGGAAGGAGGTGACATTTCTTTCCAAGTGGGACGGGAGCTACTGACAGTTTTGAGGAGTGACAGACTGACCTTAACGTGGGATGGAGAGCCCCTGCTGGCTTCTGTGTTGAGACACAGCTTCATGATAGCTGAGCAGGGGGTTGTGATGCTGGAACCAGATCCTGTCTGGCAGGTGATGAGGAAAGGTCTGATTCTGGGCTCAGGTTCAAGGTCAAGCCTGTGTGATATGTTGAAGGCTGAGCTGTGGGATTTAATAGAGGAGGTCAGGATGATGCTGAGGTTGGGGGCCTGCCTGGCATGGCATCGTCTCTGAATCCCATGTCTGCTCGCACAACCTGCAGCTGAGGCTAAGGGACGTCAGGCCCCTCCATTCTTTCCCCAAATATTTACCCAATGCTCGTGAAGGGCCCAGCCTGGGGACCCATGAGCAAGCGTATGAGACTGGGATCCCACCTCACACACCTTAGGGCAGCTGTGTTCAAAACACAGAAGCTAACACGTGTTGGCCCAGACAGGGAGAAGTTGGAGCCCTTGTGCCCAGCTGGTGGGAACGTAGAAGGGTGCAGCTGCCACAGAAAGTAGTGCAGAGGCTCCTCAAAAATTAAGCAGAGACTGACCATGGGATCCAGCAACCCCACTTCCGGGGCTATACCCAGGAGAATCGAAAGCAGGGTCTTGGAGAGATCGGCACACCCCCACTCACAGCAGCCACAGGGTGGAAGCAACTCAAGTGTCCGTTGACAGATGATGGATAAACAAAACAGGTCCATCCATGCGGTGGAATATGATACAGCCTTGAAAAGGAAGGGAATTCTGACACCTGCTACAACATGGATGGACCTTGAGGGCATTATACTAAACGAAATGAGCCAGACACGAAAGGGCAAGTACTGTGTGATTCCACTTATACAAGGTCCCTGGAGGAGTCAGACTCACAGAGACAGAAAGCAGAGGGCGGTTGTCGGGGGCTGGGGCAGTTACTGCTTAGTGGGTAGAGTTTCAGTTTTGCAGGGTGAAAAGTTATGGAGACAGAGGCACAACAGTGTGAATAACTTAACAGGACTGAACTATACCCTTACACACCGTCAGGACGGTAAATGTTACTTTGTACGTCACGTCCTTAACCACAGTTAAAATTTAAAAAGACTTTTTTTTTTAAATCCCGCTTCTCGGGATTTCCATAATGAACAAAGTAAAAAGGCACGGCACACGGGATGCGCAGGGGTAGACGATGTGGAGAAACAAAGCAGGAAGGTAGCGTCAGTGGGGTGGTTGTGGGGTAGGCACAGTGGCGTGGCCGGGCTCTCCCAGGGGGGCAGACAACGGTCCCCAGCACCGGGTCCGCCCAGCCCAGCCTCGGTCGGGCAGCCTCCCCCGTGACGCCCGCCCGGATGTGTCCCTCGCCCTCCGCCCGCAGGAAGATGCTGACGCGGCCCGAGACGGAGGAGGAGTTCCTGCGCCTGTGCCGGCTGAAGGAGAGGGAGCTGGAGGCCCTGCCGTGCCTGTACGCCACGGTGGAGGTGGACATGTGGGGCAACGTGGAGGAGCTGCTGCGCGTCCTCAAGGACAAGATCTGCGAGGAGCAGCGCAAGACCGTGTGGGTGGACGAGGACCAGCTGTGAGGCGGGCGCCGCTGAGTCTGAGCGGGACTCGGCCGGGGTGTGCAGACCCCACCGGGCGATGCCGTGGCGAGCCGGGGCCCCCTGCTGCGTAGACGGCCGAGGGGCTCCATCCTCCCTGGTGACGGAGCCCCCACCCAGGAAGCACTGGGGGCACGTGCAGCTCGGGAAGGAGCAGGGAGTGGTCTTCGCCACCGGAGGCTGACCTGCTGAGCAGGCCAGCCCGGCCGGCGGGAGGAGGGAGGCAGGACCGCATGAAGGACACAGAGCCAGGTCTGAGGTCAGCGGCCCCAGGAACCTGGAGCAGCAATTGAATGTAACACATGGGACAGGTGTGCTGCCCACAGGGCGGGGACCCTGAAAGCCAGGGGTCTGCCCGCCCGCGGGACTCAATGCACATTCACACGCAGAAGGGGACATGCACCATGCTACTATTTTTCTTGCATTAAAATTTCTCTTATTTCCTTGTTTTCAGCCACTTTTTTTTAATGTAATAGTTTGCAGGGGTTTTCAGCTCTTGCCACCATCCTAAACTCAAACGGCCTTCAGCGAGCTCAGTTCAGGCCCCATGTCATGTGCAGGGTGGAGGTAGGATGACTGTATGGCCCAGTTTTCTCAGGACAGGCCTGATTTACCCTGGGGGTTGGGACTAATTACTCTGGTTTGACTAAGATTTGTCCTGATGTGGACGATTAATTATATCATGACCCTGGGAAGGGCCCCCTGTCTACATGCCTGCATCCCTGACTCGAGCCTGAGGCCAGGCCCCGCGCCCTCCCTGCACGCGTCCTCCATGTGTCTGTGCAGGTACTGCTCCTGCGTGGTGCAGCCTTGCGCTGTCCTGCAGGAGGGAGCACGTGGGTAAGGCCCTCTGGCGGGTTTGCTCCCCACGGCCCAGGAGCCACACTTCCTCCACGGAAGACAGCAAGGGCCCTGTGGGTCCTTGGGCCATTCTTCTCCTTGACCCCCATCAGTGCAGACTTTCCAAGTATGGACCAGCAGGCACAGCCAGACCAGGCCAGCTCCAGCCTGGCACCATGCCAAGTATTCAGCAGCTGGTGGGTGGCCGGCTGGGGTTCAGACCTAGGTCTGTGTGTTCCTGGGAGCTGTGGGGGCAACCACTAGTTGACAATCCAGTATCCACACTTGTTTCCTCATTAACAGAATCTTGATTTTATCCTGAGAAACTGTGCACAGCTTAAAGACTATAGCTCCCAGCCTCCCTTGCAGCCAGAATAATCAAGGAACTGTAAGGCAAGTTTGGGGTAGAGACAGAACAGCCCTTCCTTCAGTTTCCTGTGTAGAACACAGACGTGATGGCTGGAGCTCCAGCAGCCATACGGGATCTTGAGGTGACCTTGAAGGTAGAAACCCTGCAGAGGCTGGTGGAACAAAAAGATAGGAGAAGCCAGAGTCACTGATAACAGTTTGGAGCCCAGGACTGCTGCGTAGGTTTCTTTCACATGAAACTGAAATAAATCTTTATTTTGTGTTAAGTGGCCATTATTTGGGTTCTCAGTTACTTGCAGCCTAGAGCAATTCTTAATGACATAGGAGCAACACTTTCCTTTAGTTTCAGATACCATGGATGTGAGTTGACTGTCTGGTACGTTTTTGCCACATATTGAAGATGTGAATTATGAATAAAAGAACTCTTAGTAAAGACCTCATCCTAAAAAACAATGCCGTGTGTCCTATAGCATCGTCTAGCGTTACACCCCTTAGAAGCCACATCAGCACCACGGAACCCTGGGAAGTGTGGGACGGGGTGGGAGGTGAGGGTCCTGGGCAGGGGCCACTCCTCTCCCCACTCCGCCTGGTCCAGCTCTACACCACCAGGTCTGAGTTTGTCAGTGAGTGTGACACCTTTAAGGAAAAAAAGTCCAAAAACCAGTTAGCGATGCTTTTCTCCAGAGCAAGCTGGATTCACTGGGTCTGGAGAGGCCGTGATTCCGGGGTCCAGCCGTGGCTATTCAGGGCCAGACGAGCCACCACACGCGGAGACGGGAGAGCTAGGAGGGCTTCTGCCCCCGCCCTGCTAGAGCTGTAAGGTGAACGGTCCGCCTTCCCCAGGCTTGGAGACCATCGCTTCCTTGTGATGCACCTGGAGCCATGGAGGCAGACGTGACTGGACCAGAGCCCCAGCGTAAAAGGCCGGCTGACTTGTTTGTATCCACTTACTTAACTGCAGAATTCTCAGGCGTTGTGCGGGATAACAAACCCACAGCTTGCCCAGTTTGGAGGGTGAGTGGTGGACAAGGATGGTTAAAAACAAGCCACCCTCGGAGAAATACATCTTAAAAGAATTTGTGAATTTGCCTTGGGTTTTTTCCCAAGTAATTTTCTCCAGGATGCAGGGCTGGGGGTGGTGGGGGAGGGAGAAGGGGAAGGAGGGAGACATGAGTTCCATGTTCTGGGTCACTCCCTGGATGAAAATTGGATGCCGCCGGTGGGAGGCTGGGGCTTGGCGCCCCGGGGAAGTTGGTCCACTTGAAGATTTCAAAGGGGACCCCGACGCCATCTGCTCACGCTCCGGGCCCTCAGCTGCCAACAGCCCAGCAATGGGCAGGAAAGGGGGGCCCGAGGGGCTGGGCAGCGGGGTCGCTGTGCAGAGCTGCCTGCAAAGGCTGCAGCTCGAATGATCGCACCGGGGCCTGCAAGCCAAGGGTTTCCTTTGGAGTCAGCCCAGGACTCAGGGAGGCTGCACAGTGGGGCCCACCACCCGCACAGCAAACCCAGGCCCCAGGCTCTGGGAAGGCCCCTGGGCCAGGCTGACAACACCAGTGACAGACACTCGGTTTGCCTCCAGGAACACCAGCCACGCAGCCCAGAGACCTGGAAAGCACGTTGTGTGCGCAGACCTACACTGTTCTAGGGAGAAAGTCCAGGTGCCTCAGGGGTCCTGTTGTCCCCCAAAAGATGAAGGAAATTGCTCTTGGGTTGGTAAATTTCTTTTAATATTTTACTTTTTATTTACCCTTTTTCTGACATCCGTCTTTTCTTACGTGAATATGTGTTTTTGACCCATGTCACTTCCCCTCTCCCTACAGTTTCCTTTTTTTTTTTAAATGGAGGCCCTTGTGCATGCTAAGCACGCGCTCTACCACTGAGCTGTTTCCCTCCCTCACCAGGTTAGGCAAACGTTAATTATTGTTTGAGCCCCTGCTCTGGACCGAGACCTTTATAAATGTTCTTTCACTTCCTGGTCCCTGATTCCTGATCCCAAAACTCTTCAAGTCTCCTCCGAGGTTTGTCCTTATTCAGGAGACGATTGAGGCTCAGAGAGGTTAAGTAAGTTGACCAAGACCACGCAGCTGATAAGCTGGAACCCCACCCAGGCCTGGCTGGTTTGCTACCTGCAGGCTCTCGGCTAGATCCTCCAATTCAAAGGAGCTGTTTGGGGCCCTGGTGGCATCTGTCGTGCCTCTCCTCTGCTCCTCTAGGGACTGGGGCCGTGGTTGGTGTCCTGGGTCCAGGGCACTGTCTGGTTTGAGGCCAGGTCGCCCAGTGATCAGATTGCGAGAGGCGAGGGTGCGGGAGGGGAACGTCTTTGAGCTCCGGCCTCATGCCGTCATGCTGCTCCCAAAAGGCCTCATTCTCCTACAAGTTGTCCACCTGGGTTGGCGTCCCTCACCCAGCCCTGCTTTGCTCTCTGAGGCTTGTCTGTAGCGGTCTCGCCAAGGTCCACCAGGATGCTGTGGCTACTTGACGGGGAGGCCTGGCCTCCAGCGCCTGCTCCAGCCCCCTTTATTACCCGAAGTGTTCTGCAGGGGCTCCAACAACATCCAGAAAGCCTTGCCTCTGTGCTCTGAGGGCCTGGCACCAGAGAAATCTCCAGAAGCTGAGGGGCCGCTCCGGCTGAGATCTGAACCGAGGCTCCCAGCCTTGGCCTTTGGTTTCAGTTTCAAAGCTCAGGAACCCAAACCAAAAGCAACAGGAAGAGCCCCGCTCTCCCCCACCTCCTCGTCCTGGCTCCCAGCCCCCACCCCCTAGGCCCACTGTGACCTCCGGGGCCACCAGGCTGCAGGTCCCTGGGAGGAAAAGAAGAGAGACCCTGTGGACAGCCCCGTCCTCATGGGTCTGTGACCAAATTGACGGAATCTGCAGCGCAGAACACCTGCCGGGCCTGTCCCCAAGCAGCTGTGGACACAGGGACCTGGGGCATCCACCCATCACCTCCCAGACCAGCTGCGGAACTGGGAGCCTCAGGGTGGGGAGAGGCTTCGAGCAAGATGTGCGGTTCACCTTCATTTTTAATCTGGAACATTTTTTATCCAACTTTAATTGATAAAACATTCAAAGTTCAAAAGCTACATGTTGTAAAAGGCCATGCATTTAAAATTCTCACCCCTCCATCTCCATGACCCCCTCCAACACACAGGAAACTACCTTTCTCAGGTCTGTGTTCCTGTCCCGTTTTCACGCACAGAGAAGTGCGCACTCCTAGTCCCCCTTTGCTGGACGACTGAGAGCACATTATTCACACTGTCCTCTGCTTGCTTGTCTATTTTGACCTGAATTGTGCATCTCAGGCCCGTTCCTTTCTTCTTCTGACAGCCGTCTGGCATCCCCTGTCTGGACCCCATCATTTCCCCGACCAGCCCGTGCCGATGGCCACCAGGGCTCCTCCCAGGGAAGAGCAGTTCCTCTGAGTCACTTTACCCGGAGTCCCCGAAGGACACACTCCCCCAAGCCGCTCGCTGGCCTGGGGCTCACTGCCACCTACCAGGGCGGGGCCTGGCTCTCACGGCAGGGGGGCCCCAGCAGGCGGACAGGGTGGCCTGGTGCTCTGCTCTGGGGCTCTTCCATCCAGGCTTGTCCCACCTGCAGCGGCCACTGGTGTCTGGAGGGGCTGCTCACTGCCACCCTCCTGCCTCGGTTGCACTTGGCAGTTCCAAGACCCTGACATTTGGCACTGCTCTTCGCTGTAAAGCGGTGCATGTAGTCTGTGAACTGTGGTCCTTCCCAGGGCTCGGTGGGGAGTTTGGTGCTGGGACCCCACTCCACATCCATGAGATACAGACCAGCCCCTCCTCCCATCCTCTGAGAGACACTCATCCACACAGGCCTAAAACCAAATTTACCCCACAAACCTGTCTGTCCCCACTCGCCCCAACTCAGTCACTCAGCCAGGAACCTGGCTTCCAATCTCTCTGTCTTTCTGTCTCCATTTCTCTCTCTCTCTCTTTCTCTCTCTCTCACACACACACACACATCACCACATCCTCAGTCACCTCGTCTTGTTGATTAAACTCTTAACTCCCTACTGAATCCCTTCACTGCTCCCTCACCCCACGGCCACCACCCTGGTCCAGGTTGACCTTGTCCCTCACAGGATGCCTAGGACATCCTCCCATACCGCACATCCCACCCTCAACTGCATCAGCTCTCTCACTTTTCCTCTGGCTACTGGGGCTTCACACACACTGTTCCTCTTCTCTGAAACACTGTTCCCTTCACTGCCTGATTAACTCTTACTCATCCATCAGGTGTCAGCTGAACTGTCACTTCTGGGAGAGGTGTGCCTTCCCTGACCTAGGCTGAGGGCCACACTCTGTCACAACCCTCATCTTCCCATGTTGGAATGACTTTCTTGATTGTCTTGACCTCTTAACTGTGAACTTCCCAAGGGTGGAATGCATGTCTGGGTAATTCACCCCTCACCCCTGGGGCTTCTGTGGGTCTCTGGGGAGTTGGCCCAGCTGGGCCCCTCCCCAGGGGCCAAAGTCCTGCCCTCACAGGCCTGGGTGGCAGATGCGGTGGCCAGTCCGTGCCTCTTGCTAGCAGAGCTGTGATGATGCATAGCAGCACCTGCGGGTCTGGGGCCCCTCAGCCCACGTCGGCGGGCCTTCCTGCACACACACGGATTCCCCATCACCTCCCACGAGTTATTTGCCCATGCCTGCCTCTGAGCGTGGCTTCCGGCGAGCAAAGCAGCCATCGCCCTCTCCCTCCGCTTTGGGGGCCCTGGACCTCTGACCTCAGAAAAGACCCTCCGAACTAGCTGAAAAGTGCCGGCCCCTCCAGCAGACAATTGACCCTACTATAAGCTGGGCATATTCACCTATGTCATTTCCAAACCTGGCATCCATTTGTGCCTGTGGCAAATATCACCACCATTTAATAGATGGGTAAACTGAGTCTCAGAGGGGCCTCGCTGCCAGGAAGGGGCAGAGCTGAGATTTGCCAAGGGAAACTTCAGGACGCTTGTCACAGCTGCCAGGGGCAGCCCTGGTGTGGGCGCACCTGGAGCTCATCAGACTGCAATATAGGAGCAGGGCTCAGGAGGACTGGAGAGCTCAGGAGGGAGTGTTGGAGACGGAGAGGGATGGGCACCCCATGCTGAGGCGGAGAGACCACAGGGGCCGAGATGCAGGTGGGTCTTGCCTCCGTTCCTCCCTGTCCTCTCACCTGCCACTCATCTGAGCTGACCCAGCGCCCCCCACTCCCTGCACTGCCCCTGGTGTGAATAAAGCCCTCTGCCCCCAGGAGCGCCTGGGCCTGGGTCCCTAGGTCCCTCGGTCCCCTGGTGGGGCCACGGCGAGGCTGCCCCACCAGCGACAGGAAGTCTGGGCTCTCGGATGTGGGCAGAGCCACAGCCGCCCGGGAAGGGGCGGGCAAGGAGGGGGCGTGGAGGAGAAAGAGGAGAGGTTTGGGCCTTCTGGTTTGTTTGGATGCTAAAATTAGCCATTTGTGAATGAGGGGGCCGGGGGCTCACACACTCCTC
The DNA here is from genome assembly GCF_048564905.1 of Vicugna pacos. Classification (NCBI taxonomy): domain Eukaryota; kingdom Metazoa; phylum Chordata; class Mammalia; order Artiodactyla; family Camelidae; genus Vicugna; species Vicugna pacos. The sequence continues at coordinate 45,429,489 of NC_133004.1, forward strand.
CTAGCACCGGCCGCTTCGAAACCCCAGGTGCTCAGCTAAAAATTGTATTGAAAGTTTCCGAACCTGTTGGGGGAACTGGAAATGAGTCTGCTACAGGAATCTCTTTCTTTCCTATCACATGTCACGCTCAGTGCTGACCTTGTTTTGATCGATGCCGCGTGTCTCCCCCGGTGTTCGTGTCTCTGACTGGACTTGCGTGTGGGCGTGAGGCTGTGCACTTGCGTTTGCCCCGGGGTTGGGGGCTGGGGAGAGACAGAGACGAGAGAAAGAGACAGACACACGGAGAGAGACGGAGACCAAGACTGACAGACCACCCCCAGCTCTTCCAGAACCACACCCACTCACACGCTTCTGTGACCCCAGCCCAAGGCCCGGCACCCGGCGGACACCAGGCATCTTGGTGACAGCTGTGCTCAGCTGTGGCTGCACAGCGAGGGATCGTTGGGCACCTGAGAGCTGGAGGTTCGGGATCCCCGGGACAGGACGGGGACATCTGAATTCTAAGGCAACTTTCTGTAACTGCCCCGCCCCCTCCAAAGCTCATCTGTAAAGTGAGGCTATAAACCTGGGTGATGTGCCACATGGGGTCACTGAGGACCAAACAAGCTCACGCAGGGAAACCTGAAACTGGCACCTCCAGCGTGGCTGTTGTTAACTGCACGTCTGGTGAGGCCAGGACCCCTTGGCTTCTCCAGTGGGATTTGCCCAAATTAAATGTTCAAACAAATGTGTCATTTTTCCCCTGAAAGCTCTTCCTCTTCCCCCATCTGTACATAGCATCACCCCACCAGTCACTCAAGCTGGACACCTGACCCTCCGCCTCAACTCACAGCTTAGCCCAGCGAGCGCCCCAAATCCCTCCGCTGTCTCCAGCCTCCGCCCCCCGCCCTGGCCAGCACCCTTGACTGAAACGGCCCCAACGGGCCGGCCAGCAGCGATCCTCATCCATTTTTGTGCCGTGAACCCCTTGGGCCTCTGAAAGCCCAGAGACTCCTTCCTTCTCAAAATAGCATTTTTAAATGCATAAAATATAACAGGATTGCAAAAGGAAACTGCTGAAATACAGTCATCAAAATATTTAAAGAGCGAGCCCGTAATCTGGTCATTTACATGCTTTGCGGCGAACGCGCTAAATAACGAAATTCAGCAGGAGAGCCGGGGCGGGGCCCGCCGCTGTCACCCTTCCAGAGTTGTGAAGAGCGTGCCGGTATTTCGAGTCGCCCGGAACCGCGGCAGGAGACGCAGCGACGGCCGGGCTTCCGCGGGTGACCAGCTCCCCAGGGCCGCACCCACAGCCCACGGAAGGCAACGCTGACTTTCAGTTAGAGGCTGGAGAAAACGAAGACGTCGTTCTTCCAGTCAAAACTCACAGGTCCCCGGGCTTCTGTGCACGGACCCAAGTGCAGAACCCCTGACGGGGGGCTGGGGGGGCCTTCCTGGGACACGACTGGATCACATCCCTCGCACCCTTTAGACCTTCCCACTGCGAGATGCGGATGCTGATGACAGTGACTGACCTTGGCCCCATCCGGCCCTGCCGGTACCTTCTTCCTCCTGCTCCCCACAGCCAGCCATGCTGGACCTGCCCCCCTGGGTCCCCCAAACTCTTCCTGTCTGAGGCCTGCACAGCTGCTGCTCCCTCTGCTGGGGCTGCACCGCCCACAACCCCCCCAAGCAGGTTGAAGACCTTACCCCCAGCACCGGTGAAGCTGACCTTATTTGGAAATAGGGTCTTTGCGGGTGTAATCGGGTTAAGATGAGGTACAAAGTTTCAGTCTTGCAAGATGTATGAGTTCTGGGAAGTCGCGTCGGGCACAGTGATGGTGGTTAACCATGCTGTGTTGTGTATGTGAGTTTACTAAGAAGACAGGTGTTAAATTAAGTGTCCCCACGACACACACACACACACACACACACCAGTGGCCATGCAAGGTGATGGATCAGTTACTTAACTTGATCGTGGCAATCTTTTCATGAGCATCTATCAAAACACCAAGTTGTACAACTCCCATAACCACAATTTTTATACATCTGAGAATTTCCCTGAATATAAAAAAAAAAGGAAGGTGAGGTCGTGCTGGGTTAGGTTGGGCTCTAGTCCGATGACTGGTGTCTTTGAAAAAGAGAGGGAGATTTGGATGCAGAGACAGACAGAAGGCGGCCCTGTGAAGACAGAGGCAGGGGTGGAGTGATGCAGCCGCAGGGGGAACCTGGGGACCACCAGAGCCAGAAGAGGCAGCAAGGTTCCTCCCCGAAAGCCTCCGCAGAGAGCGCGGCCTGCCAACAGCTCGATCCAGACTTCCAGCCCCCAGCACCATAAGAGAACACATTTCTGTTGTCTTTAAGCCACGCGGTGGGAGGGGATTTGTGACAACGGCCACAGGAAGCTCAGACATGGAGAGCGAAGTCCAGCAGAGCAGGGCCTGCTTTCTCGGTCACTTAGTCACATGCCTGCACACAGTCAGGTCTCACTAAACATGTTCTCAGAGATGTCCACCTCCGTCCCTGGGTCTCGGGGCTGACCACCACCTGGCCCTCGGTCCACCTCCCCGCTGGGCTTGCAGTCAGGGTTGGCTCGGCTGCTCCCCACCCTGCAAGAGCCCCTCCCGGGTCCCGTCCACCCTTGGGTCTCCAAACCTAGCAAAGTTTAGATCAGGCAGGAAGTGTTGCTGAGACAGGGCCAGGGAGAAGAGACAAGGTCCGGCATGTGGGGAAGAGCTGAGGCCGGGACCAGGGCCCACCCTGGATGCTCGGTCTCCAAGGTGCCGCGCCAGAGGCCCCACCAGCCTCCTTACAAGAGGGTGTGTCTGACCTTGAGCGTGGCTGGGGGCTCCCAGCCGGGCCCCCTCTGCTGGAAGAAAGGCAGAACTTCAGACAAAGTTTAAGTCTAGGAGGCCTGGCCCAACTCATCTCGAGAAAGCCCATCTTCCCCTATCCTGGGAGCCCTGACAGCGTTACATAAACAGCTACCCGGACACTCACCGTGGCCCCTGCACCAGGCAAGGGTCAGGTAAGAGCGCTCCGTGAGGAGGACGAGGGGCTGGGCGCGGCCTGCGCTGTATCGCCCTGGGCCGGGCCGGGCCGGGCCGGGCTGGGGACGTCAGCCTGGAATCCCACCGCGGATCCAGTTTCCTGCTGCATTTCGGGTCACCTGTGGGAGGCAGGACGCCAGCTGCGACCCAGGGGACGCTGCCGTGGGAAATGCGATTCCCGATCCCCCAGCGCACCCCTCCCACCAGCTCTCAGAGGTGCCGAGAGATGCTGGGAGGGGGCAGGGAAGGAGGAGCCCGGCTGCCCACACCCGGAGGCGGGGCCGGCGGGGAGCGGGGTCCGCTCCGGGAGAGATCCCGGGGCGGCCTGCTGCGCCAAGTATCCCCGTTAATCTGGCACAGCTCCGTTCTTACTTCATTATCATCAGCCTCTAGGATTTACAGCCGTCGTCTGCTTGAATTACCGTCAACTGCTCTATGTTTTTAGAGATTTTCTTTTTTTTTCTTCTTTTTTTTCTTTTCTTTTTTTCTTTCTCTTTTTTTTTTTTTTTGGATTGTGGGTGCGCGCACACGCGAGCCTGCATCAATTTCAGCAAATGAACTTCCAGGCTGGGAAGACCTCTAGCACCCCCTAGTGCGCTGTGCCTGTGTGTGCACGTGTGCGGGTGTGCGTGTGTGCACACGCTATGTGCATGCGCATGCATGCGTATTGGGTATGCGTCCGTGTTTGCGTGTTTGGGTTGCGCGTGTGAGCACTGTGTGTTTCTGTGCTCGCGTACACACGTGCACGTGTGTTTGGGGTGGGTGTGCCCACATGCATGTAGGTGTGTGCACACACGTGTCTGCTCATGCTGGGGTGTGGGGTGTCAGGTCTGTGGTGGAGCACACTTGGGTGCTGGGCCCTCAGTCACAGGTCACACAGGTGCTTGGCGACCCCACCCCGACTTAGCTCCATCACCCCAGCCCCACTGGTGGCTCAATTTTCTCCAGGCTGTGACTGCCATCTGCTCCAAATGCAGCCCACCTTCCTCAAATTCTCCCAAACAGGCTGCTGCCAACTTGGCAAGCCCTGCACTGCCCCCAGCAGACCCTCTCCCTCAGGCCCGCTGACCCACCTTTCCATCAGAGGGACAAGGAGGGGTGATTGGGACCCCGTTCCCCCAACCTAGACCCCCGCAACCCTTGGTGACGTAAACCTCTAAGCTTTCCCTGGACCTGCAGAGAAGGGGCCTCCTCCAGTCACCCCCAGGGCTGCAGGCTGCCAGCACCGGCTCCTGGAGCAGGGCTCTCTCCTGGGAAACAGAGCCCAAAGGGCAGGCTCTTCGTGGCTGCTTCAGCCCCAGAGGTCCCAGATCCTAAAAGTCACCCCTGCAAATCCAGCGCCCCCCATCGCTGGCCCACGGTGGCCCATGTGGAGGAGAAATTTGTCTCCAGGGCCCCCCTGTGATTCCTGAGGGCCCAGGAACAGCGTTTGAGCCTGGCTGACCCCTCACGTTGGTGTGAACTTGAACTTGAACAGCTGTCCCCGTGTTTCCAACCGAAAAGGGACATGGGTCTGTATGAAATTGGAACGCCACACCACATCTATCATTTATGGCTACATACGTTTGCAGCAACAATATACTTTCGTGCAGCTGAGAGGTAGATAATCAGTGGGGAATGCAACTCCTTCTCGGGAGGGAGAGAGGGGAAGGATGGGGTCAGGTTCCTGGGGAGACGGGCCTCAGCCATGTCTGTCACAGTCTAGTTCTTTCATAAGATCCCAGGAAACCACCTGCGCAGGGAACCCTCGAACCCCAGGAAGCTGGAACGCGGGCACACAGCTTTCTGTATGTTTGACTTATTTCAGGAGAAGACACTAAAATGCAGTGGGGACATTAAAACCCCTCCAAGAGCTGCTGGGAGGATGGAGGCAAGGCACCCAGCCCGGAACCGGGTGCCCGTGCGACGCCCAGCCCCCACCGTCCCCCTCGCCTTCAGCCAGCACCCGACCCCACAGCACCCGCCAGCCCTGACCTGGGCCAGACTGTCCCCTTCCAAACTCAGGGTCCTCCCTCCCGCCCCAACCCCAGCAGAGCCAGCTGCTCAGTTGTGAGCAGATTTGCCTGCACTTGAGCTGCGCATGTCCTAGCAGCATCCTGGGCCGCCACAAGACCTTGACCCCAGAGAACCGAGCCACGGGCCAGACCAGGGAGTCTCCAGCATGTAACAGGCAAGTGACTTGAGGAGGTATGTGGACTTTTTTTAATAGTATAAAATACATGGCATATACAGGTGACTTATACAAATAATAAATATACGCATGTACATATATTGTATATGTGATACACAGTATAATGTAACCCTACAAGATGAGGGAGGATATAGCTCAGTGGCAGAGCACGTGCTTAGCATGCACAAGGTCCTAGGTTCAATCCCCTTTACTTCCATTTAAAAAAAAATACTGTAAGATATGTTGGAGACATTTGTTTTATGTTACTGTCTTTTTTTGGCAAACAATGCTGGTTTCCCACAAATCACAGCAATGCAAAGTTTCCTTTTATCCAGGTGACAACTTCAAAAAAGATGCAGCCAGGGGTCGGGATGGTGCAACAGTGCTGATCCACGCCCTTTGGGCCCTTCCAGGGCCCGAGTGGGGCTGACGCTCTCCGTGCGGCTGCTCCCCACTGGCTGTGGCCGCGCAGAGGATGGGTGTCTTGTTCTGCATCCCAAGGATCCATCCAGGCACCAGAGATTGCGAGGGTGGAATTGGAAGTCTGGAAGAGGAAAGGAAGTTTAGGATGCCCGGCCGCCTTTCTGCCTGCTGGCGTGGGAACAGCCTGCCTCTCTCCCGTCCCTGTCACTCCATGGGACCCACAGGCCTGATGGTGCCACACCCAGGCCCAGCCCCGGTGGCCCAGGCTGGCCCCAACTCTCCCACTCACTTGCTGTGTGACCTCAGGCAAGTGCCTGTTCCCCTCTGGGCCTGTATGTCGCCATCTGTAAAATCAAAGGTAGGATCTGGTTTCTACTGGTTTTTAAAGGTGCCTTAGCACAGTCTGGGGATTCCCCCCCACCGCCCCCGCCATGCGCACACCTGCATTTAAACCAAGGGACCAATGAATCTAAACTTGACAGATCCAGCCAGCAGACAATAGTTTCCACCTGAAGCCAGTGATTTATGCCTCGCTCATCAGCCGCAGCCTCACCAGCCCATCCCAGCTCACTGAGGAAGGCAGCACTGCCTCCAGGCCCCTCCACTGGCCCCAAGGTCTGCAGGGGGTGCTGCAAGCAGGACTGGCCTCGTGGGTGCCGCAGTGGGCCACCAGCAGGGCACAAGGTAGGGAGGGGCACAGAGTGGGAGAGGCAGAGAAAGATGTGCACCTTGCTCTGGCCTCCCAGGCCGGTCAGGGTGAGGCCTAGCCCCTCCTAGCTCCCCTAGCTCTGCCCCTCTGTCTGGCCTCAGCAAAGGGGCTGGCCCTTTGGCCCTGCCCCCAGCAGGGACGACCCAGTCTCCTGGGATGATGCTCTGTGAAGTCCCTTCTCACCACGCCCCAAAAAGACCCTCGTTCTACCTTGGCCGCAAGGGTGGGTGCTGGTGGCGCTCGACCCCACCACCCACAATGGTGTCCAGTGAGACAGGAGCAGCGTCTGAGGACTCGCCATTGAAAACGTGGCCTCCGCTGTGGGCCAGATGCTTAGAAACGCCACCCCCCCAACCCCCAGACACCCTGGGCTGAAGGGACTCTCACCACCTCCAGCGGATGGAGGGGAACTGAGGCTCAGGTGGGAGACGCTTTCCCGGGGCGGGAAGCTTGCTGCTGGGAGCTGCCACCAGGCCGGTCCCGCCTGAAGTGCTGGCTCCGCGATGCAGCCCCGAGAGCACGTGTGTGACGTGTGTGCACAGCAGAGGGGTCGGTGCCACACGGATCCCCCGGGGAGAGTGCCCCTGCCCTTGGCAGGACTTCGAAAACACCGCGTTGGTGTGGCGATCAGCAGCAGCAGGTCTGAAAGCGTCACTTCTGGACACCTGGCAGGTGAGCTGGGGACTCCCAGAGAGCCCCCGGAATCACTGACCCTCCCCTCCTCCAACTTCTCGTCCCAACCTGGTCCCAGCACCTGGCGGGGCTTCTGGTGCCTACGCGGGGGCGGCATAGGGCCCCTCTGTTCACTGCTGGAGGTTTCCACGATGGCCCAATTTAGGGGAGGTGACGAGGCTCAGGGAGGTCCCACAACTTGTCCAAAGCCCCCCGCTGGCAAGACTTTGAAACTTTGGGGAGCAGATCCCACCCTGGGACACCCATCATTGCCTCCTGTAGGATTTGGGGCAGCCCCCCCTCCACAAAGGAGCCCCCATCCTGGGGCTGAGCCCACTTCTGAGCAGGCACGCCCTCCACACCCCACCGGGGGCTGGGATATAAATTAAAATTCAATTTCATTAAGCCAGTGAGCAATCAATCCCTGGCTCTGGCTAACAATGCCGGGCAGGGGGCCTCGCTTCCTCCTCAGCTGTAATTCACTCGGCCTCCCCCGCTCTTGTTCACAAACTGCTAGAGCTGCACTTTCCGCCCAAATTTATGGCGCTGGCAGCGTCTGGGGCCTGAGTTACAGCTGCAGGTTTGATCGGGGACTGCATTATTCTGCATCTAATCCTCACGCCCTGACAGCCAGGGAAGGGCCCGCTGCTCTCTCGGAGCTGGGCATTGTCCTCCAGCCGGCCAGGCCTGGGTGGGGGCCGGGAGCCTGGACCCTGGCCCGGGCCACCCACGCCCAGGCAGAGACCCCGAATCAGAGAGCCCAACCTACGTGGGTGCTGACATCCTGCTGGACACTCACCCCTCTCATCCCGTACGGGAGGGCTTGGAATCCCATTTCTCAGATCAGCAAGCCGAGGCACAGAGTTACGTGACCTGCCAGGGAGACTGGGGCCCCAGCCCCGGGCTGGCTAACAGCAGAGCTCACTGCTGAGCCACAGCCCAGCCAACCGACTCAGCCTCTGCGCCATCAAAACACTTGCCTGAGGCACACTGATCGTGTCCAGGGTGCCCACTGTAGCGTGACTTGTAATTGCCCAAAGTCAGAAAGAAAAGAACAATTCAGTAGGCCACAGAGCAAAGTGAGGAGACCCACGAATTCTGGGCCCATGAAATGAACAAGGCAGCCCCGTGGGTCCTGACGGGCAAAGATACACTGGCACGTGGAAGCAGCAAACTCTAAAACTGTGTGTAATGCGTGTGCCAGGCACGTACGGCGCACATTTGAGTATGCAGGCTCGCGCGTGCACGGAGAAGGCCGGGGGTGGAGACTCCACAAGCCGACAGGGCTCATCTCCGGGCTTAGGGATTGGCGGAGTACGGCTCACTTCCCGCCTGGCACGGAACTGGGTGCTGCAACGAGCACAGAACGCTTCCGTGAAGATGAACCCACAAAGCTTCTCTCCAGGCCCACGTTCCCACCCGCAGAACGTCTGGCTGGACCTAAAGTTTCCACACCCCTGTCTGGGCATCAGATGTTCATGTGGATCCATAGGAGGAGGGCTCCGGGTTAGTGCCCCCCCAGCCGCCCTGCTGGGACCCCATGGGCACCTCCCACAAGGACTGGGGTGCCCAGCCAGCCTCCCTGTCCTCTGACCTCCTTGGCTGGCCTTGGGGGAGGGGATGCTGACCTGGGGACGGATGTGGGGCTGGACCGGAGCTGGAAGCACCAAGCAGGGAGAAACGAGAAGCGGGACTCATGCAAAGCGCAGCCCTGAGGCAGCCTCTCCCAACCTTGTTCAGAGGTGCTATGGGTCCCGAGTCATCGTTCCTGCTCCGGCTGTCCCAGCCAGGCTTCCGCTTCTGCCCCCGGCCTCTGTGAACTGGGCCAGTGATTCCCACCGCTTCAGGGAGGCCCTGGAGCACGGCAGGCCCTCTCGGTGGGGCGGGGGTCCTTCCCCGTTTCACATCTTTCTGTTTTGAGAGCCTGTATTTATGAAAGCCTCTTTTGCGTTCCTGAGCACTGCAGTTTCCAGGCAGGATCTCTGCCCTCCAGGGACTCACGGCTCAGAAGAGAAGCAGAGCCAAGTCAGGGACCCAGGGCGAGCCTGTGACAGCCTGGGCAGCGGTTCAGCCACAAGGTCCCACAGCGCAGGCGTGCTGAGAGGAGGGCTCGAGGTGGGGGTGCCACACACAGCCCCTCTTTCTCCACCATGGCTCCCACCCTGAGCCGGGTCCACCACCACCTCCCGCGAGACACAGCAAGGGTCTCCTCCTGCCCACTCCGGCTCCCCCGGGCCTACTGTCCTCTCTGCAGCCTGAGGGGTCTCTGCATGCACATCCCTGTCCAGCACAGAGCCCTCTGGGGCTCCCCCAGCCCTTCCCCTTCGCAGACCAGCTCCTGCTGGGGGAGGGGACAGGGCAGGGGGCTGGTAGACATGGCAGCTGCCCAGTCAGTACCCGAAAGGCACCTGCCCAAGAGACACGTGGACCCTTGGCCAACCAGTGTGACCAGGAGAGATCTGAGCGTGTTTGTTACTGCAGCATAGCTGTGGCTGAAGCTGACTATCACACACATCCATCAGGTGTTTTTGCCCCCAGAGGCTCCCTGCTCCCCATGCCTTCATCCCCCACCACAAAGCAGGCTGGCTCCCTTCCTCTGGTGCCCACAGCCCCTGAACTTTCTCCCGCCCGCGCTCAGCCTGTCCTATGGGCGCCACCTGATCCAGACGGCTCTAAGCTGTGAGCTTCCTGAGGGCAAGGGCTTGGATTCTAGACCCTCCTGCAGGCACCCAGCACAGAGCAGGGGTTTGGTAAATGACAAGCTAGAAATGAGCTACTAGGCTCTGAACAATGGGCAGGCGTTAGAGACAGTGAGGAGGGCATTCCCAGTGGGGTGGGGGGGGGGTACTGCACGAGCAAAGGCAGGGTGCAGAACAGGCCTGGGGTGGGGGCGGTGCTCGGGGGGACACTGAGAGGCCGGCAGGCTGGTGGGGGAGCAGCAAGGGGGACACGGGAGATTCAGGGCAAACTCCCCTCCATGAACGTCACTGAGCAAAGAGTGTGACTCACAGTACCATCTCCTCCGCCAGATAATCCTGGAGACCTGGTCCCCAGCCTGGAGGCTCAGAACCCCGAGAACCCTCTAGCAGGGGAACGGCCAGGACGAGCCAGGCTGGGTGCAGGGCAGTCCCACCCTCTCCCACCGGGGCTCTGACGTCCTCCAGGGTCCTGAGTGTCCTTCAGCGGGAGGGGCGGACTGCAGGCTCTCCCCTGAGTGACAACTCCTGGTGGGGAAGAGACGTTCTTCACTGGGCTTCTTTGTGAGTTGAAATGTATTTTTCCCATCCCTAATTAACTCCCTGCCACCATGCGTGCAGTAAAGCCTGATTTATTTCTGCCTTTCTGCGTGCAGGGGTGGGCTATTCCATCCCAGCCAGCGTGGACTCCAGCGCACTGTCTCAATGAAACGCCGATCCCTCATGCTGTTAGCATCCTGCCAGCACACTTCCATCTTCCCGCTGCCCACAAGCCCCGCTGCCCTGGCCGCCGCTGCTGTCAATCACATGGTCTCTCTTTTCTAATAATGCCCTCTGCCCTTTGGCCACACCTGCCAGCATGGCTTGGGCTCCATGAGCAGCAGCGGGTGCTCACGCCTGTGGGCAAATCAGGCCTCGGGGAGGGAGACCCGGGCTGACTGTTCCCCTGGGAGGCCTGGTGTCCCCCAGCCTGGCCCCGTAGCCCCACCCAGAGATCCCCCTGTGGGCACTTTGCACCCAGCCCCTCCAGTGCCCCGCCGGGAGCATGCCCAGCCAACTCGAGGGCAGGCCAGGGGCTGGAGTTAGCTTGCCCACAGCGACCACTGCCCCCCCCAACCAAGGAGGGGCAGGAGCAGAGTGATGAGCTGGTAAATGGAAGGAAAAAGTAAAAGCCCTGATTCATAAGGTTCCCCAGTGTCTGTGCTGTAAGTACTCCTCCCCGTCCAGCCAGCACCACAGGCTGATGAATGCGAAACTGAGAGGAGAAGTCCACCGAGCCCCCAGGCGGGGCTGAGCTGGCTCCGCTGGGTGGTGGGGGGGCCACCCCGTCCCCTCACCGAAGGGGGGATGGCTCTGAGGCACCTTCCACACAGGCTCCTGAAGGAGCGCCAGGAGGACTGAGCCCCAGCAGCGCACAGCTGTAACACCTCTGTGCTGTGGGTTGACTTACGTCCCCCCAGGAAGATAGGCGGGCATCCTAACCCTTAGAACCCGTGCACATGAGCTTATTTGAAAAGAGGGAGTTTGCAGATGTAACGAGTTAATATGCGGCCCTGCTTGGGTGGGGAGGGCTCCAATCCAACGGAGGCGCTTGGGGGCACACAGAGGAGAATGCCAGGTAAAGACACGGAGACACATCCACTCGCAGGGAAGGCGGCCACAGGTGAAGGCGGAGGCAGAGACCGGAGTGACGCGCCCACTAGCCAAGGAACGCAGAGGATCGCCGGGGCCACCAGGACCTGGAGGGGGCAGGAAGGATCCTACCCCGGCTGCTTCAGAGAGAGTGCGGCCCTGCAGACACCTCGATTCAGACTTCTGGCCCGCAGAACTGTGAGAGAACACATTTCTGTTGTTTAAAGTCCCTTGGTTTGTGGTAATTTGTGACAATAGCAAAAGAAGGAGGCGGAGGGGGAGGTGGTGGAGGCGGAGGACAGTCAGCTCAGAGACAAACCACAAGCCACCTGTTGCAGGTGCCTGCGGGTGGCACAAGGAAGTCAGCGGGCTCAAGAGAGAGGGAGGGGACATTTGGGCTGGGTGTTAAAGGGTGAGTAGGAGCCTGGCAGACGGAAGAGGAGGGGACACAAGGGCACCTTCCCGGGACAGCAGGAGCAGGGCTGGAAGTGCGGGTAACTTTCATGGCAACTTTTTAGCTTGTTTCCAAGATTATACACAGGGCAGGATGGTCTCGACCAAAGCATGCTGTCACCACAGCACCCCAAACTGCGTCTGGCCTGGCGTTGCCTGAACTCCCTGCCCTGACTGTGGACAGATGGATGGATTTCTTTTCCAGAAGAATGAGCCTCTGAGCTCTATGTCATGACGACAACCAGCCAGGTGGTTTTTGACAAGCCACGACGTGGGTCCCCCAGATGGTACATTCTGCACGGCCTCGAGGCCTGATGTGCTTTCCGGCCCCACCCAGCTACCCACCAGGTGGGGGCCGCAGACCGAGCCTCCGGACTAAGTCCCCACAGCTGAGATGCAGGCGGCCCCAGACCAGTGCTGTTTCTCAAGCTCGAGTGGGGTAAGAACCACCGGCAAAGCTGGAAAACTGCTGATCCCCAGGCCCGCGTCCAGAATCCTGCCTGGGGTCTGGGGTGGGGCCTGAGGCTCTCCGGTGACGCTGACTGCTGCACGGCGGGTGGCGTTCCGAGGAGCGCTGGCCCCAGCCTGCCCCGCTCCCGCCTGGACCTTCTCCAAACCCCGCACTGAAGACAAGGTGGTTAAGCCTCACCCCAGGGCGTCAGCCCGGCCGCACCCAGCGGAGGGCTCGGCGTCGGTGCTCGGCGGCATCCTCAAGGCCGCCTCGTGGGGCTGGAGCCAAGGCCTGCACCCAGCCAGCGGGGGAGGTTGGGTCTGAGCTGGACCGGCCATGGGAATGGAAGCAAGTCAGAGGCCGGCACCAGGACCCTAAACGAGGCTCCTAGGCTCCACGAGACTGGCCCCGGCCACCTCCACAGCCCCACCTCCTACCATGGTTCCACCCTCGGTTTGCTCCCAAGTTGCCGTCCTCGGTCCAGTCCCTTGGGGAGGTTCTGGCCCGCCCTCTGACCGCTCTTTTCCCTCGTTAATATTGCGACTATCAGTCACTTCCCTGAAGAAGCCTTCCTGACCCCTGGCCTGGGTCAGGACCCTGATGCGGGAACCTGTCCCTCTCCCTGTGACAGGGACGCTGTGGTGCTGTGGTGGCCCTGGCTGGGCACCACTCTGCTCTGCCTCCCAGAGACACCTGCCAAGACAGTGCAGCGAGGTGACCGCCTGCAGCAGCACCTGGGGCACGGAGGGGACCCCTCCTGCCCTGCCCAGGACTGCTCAGAGAGCCCCGCTGGCCTGGTCGAGACGTCGTCACAGCTGATTGCATCTGAGGCTCTTCCTCCCCAGCCCCCCTCCTGCCCCACCCCCTTTCACAGGCGTCAGGCCTGCCTCGTGGTCCACAGGGTTCCCCTACCTGTCCTCACAGCCTCTGACACTCACACCTGTAACCAGTTACACCTGTGACGAGTTCCCCCAAACCTGTGCCCCTTGATGGACTGCAAGCTCCGTGAGGGCAAGACTGCACCTTACTGAATCGTCCCTGAAGCCTCAGCATCTGGGGCCGAGTTTCGCACATGCTCAAGAACTACCCTCGGCATCCGAGGACCTGGGACGCCACTACTACTAAGACGAGTGAGCCTGGGCTGGTCTCACCCACCCCGCGCCTTCACTTCTTCACCTGGGAAATGAGGGCAGTAACGATACCGGCCTTGCAACAGTCTGCAGAAGTTCAGTCGATGTGCACGAAGCACTTCACACACGGCAAATGCCCAAGACTTGTAAGATGTTGTCAACCGTGGCTGGGCCGGGCACACGGCTTCTGACAGCCCGCAGCCCTGTCGCCGTCTCCGTAGCTTTGCTTTCCCAGAAGGTCATGGAGTTGGACTCGCACAGCATGCAGCCCTTGCAGACAGGCTCCTTTCACTTGTTAGTGTGCACGTAAGGCCCCTCCGCGTCTCCTCATGGCTGGACAGCGCCTTTCTTTTTAGCGCTGAGTAATATTCCATTATCTCCATGGACCACAGTTTATTTATCCATTCACCTCCTGAGGGTCATGTTAGTGGCTTGCATCTATGTTTTTTATTTTTAATTGTGATGTAATTTATAAACAGTGAGATTCACTCTTGGGGGTGTACAGCCCCACGTATAAATGGGTACGGATGTATAACCACAATCAGCACACAGAACAATCACGTCGCCCACCGACCCTCCTTGCTGTGCAGAGTCCACCCCCACCCCAGCCCCGGCAACCACTGACCTGTTCTCCGTCCCTGTCACTTTGCCTTTTCCAGATCGTCAGATGGATGGAATTGCACTGTGTGTCGCCCTTTGATTCTGGCCCCATCGCTGCTCGTTTGCTTTGTGCTGAACTTTGTCCCACAGGACGGACGCTCACCCACTGGGCGGTCTCTACTGTCTGGCTCTTAAGAATTACGCTGCCACGAACATTCCCATACAGGTTTCTATGTGAGCATAAGTACCCTTCTCTCTTGGGTGAATCTCTAAGAATGGGGTCCCTGGAATAACTTTATGCGAAGCCACCAAACTGCTTTCCCAAGCCCCGCGCCGCTGTGCGTCCCCACTAGCAACCCGCGCGGCTGCGGCCTCCGCGTTCCTGGCGCCATCCGGGTTGTTTCGTGTTGACCGTTCCAGCAGGTGTGTCTCCCACGTGGCCTCCACTTGCCTTTCGCCAGTGGCTGGTGACATCGAACGCCTTTTCGCATCCCGACGCGCCATCCAAATAACGTGTTGAGCAAAGCGTTCAAATCTTCTGCCCATTTTTTACAAGGTTATTTCTTTTCTTATTCGTGAGTGTTGAGAGCACTTTACATATTCTGGATACAAGTCCTTTGTCAGATACGTGTTTGGGCACAGTCTGATTTTAAGACCGAGACCCAATCCCAAGGGTGCATCTCTGTGCACCTCAAAGTCATTTATTTTCAAACAAAGCTGTGCCAATGACCACTGGAGGCCGGGCCTGGGGTGTCTGGAGGAGCCAGCCGGGTGCCATCCTGGGCATTCAGAGGAGCTGATGGGCCAGGAGGGGTCAGCCAGGTGAGGCAGAGGGGAAAGCGCATCGGGAGGAGGCGAGAGCGTTCTGGGGCTGCTCCGCCCAGCACAGCGGCCGCCACGGCGTGCGCCTGTGAGACTGAGGAACCACATTTCCATTCTACTTCATTTCAATTTAAAAACTGAGATTGGATTCAATTCTTGGGAAACTTAGGTTTAGTTAACTCGCAGAGGCTACCCTCCTTTGCCAACTGTCAGTTTTGTGAAATCTAAAAACAAGGCAAATATTTCTCAGTTACAATGTGGCACCCGAGTTAGGACGTGTCATACACGTGAAACGTGCCGATTTCAGAGACTCCCCGCAAAAGGGAGGAATTACACTACGTCGCCGGTAAATTGTATACTGATTCCACGCAGAAGTGATGATGTTTTGCACTTAGTGGGTCAAGTGAAATATATTTTTAAAATCCATGCCACCTGTTTCTGTACTTTTCTTTAATGAGGCTACGAGGCAATTTAGGTCACCTACACGGCTCATGTCTGTGGCCTGGTCCTCCTTCTAGGGTCACCAGCCCTAGTCTAAGAGCTGAATTGAAGCCCAGCCGGGCTCACGCGCTGGCCCAGCCCACGGCGGGGTCTGGGCGTTCACAGCGCCCAGGTCTTAGGAACGAGGCCGCACACCTGTCATGTGGAACACAAGGGGTTCAGAGAGACCAGGGGGATGTCCATGGAGTGATGACCCATGTGAAACACACACACACACACACACACACACACACACACACGTGCACACACTTCCCCCACCCTCCCTATTGGGTGGGTAGCCATCCCCTTAGGGCAGAGAACTCAGAATGCAAAATCTTGACATTATGTTAAAAATATATATACACATGGTTCTAGAAAGTCTTGGCAGGATAAAGAAAAATACCATATGATATCACTGATATGTGGAATCTGAAAAAAAAAGACACAAATGCACTTATTTACAAAACAGAAACAGACTCAAAGACATAGAAAATAGACGTACGGTTCCCGGGGGAAAAGCAGGTGGGAAGGGATACACTGGGAGTTGGAGGCTGGCAGGTGCTACTATGTATAAAACGGATAAACAGGTTTCTGCTGGGGAGCACAGGGAACTATATTCAGTATCTTGTAACTGATAATGACAAAGAACATGGAAAGGAGTATAGGCAGGTACACGTATGGCTGAGACACTGTGCTGTACGCCAGAAGCCAGCACACCGTCACTGACAACACTTCGCCAGAAGAACTGTAGACAGCCTTGGGAAGACAGTAAGCCCCGAGGACATCCGGGTTCTCCCCGCTCGCGAATGAGGCGGCGCTCCCTCCCGCGGGGGAAGAGGAGGCCCAGGGGAAGCAAGGGCGCTGGGCGTGGCCAGGGCTCTGAGAAGGGCTCCGCGGCCAGCCCCCACCCCAGGCAGCAGGAGGCCCTCAGAGGCTGGGGATGGACAGAACCCAGGGAGCTGGAAAGTGGGGGCGCACGTGCTAACGGGCGGGGGGAGCTGGCAGAGGGCGGGGAGGACAAGGGCCCGGAAGTTCGTACCGGACAGTGAGTGGGACTAGAGCAGGGGGGGTCAGAGGTGACAGTGTCCCTTCAGGGGACGCCAGCATCAGGGGAGGGGGGCAACGAACGACCGGGCACCTCCCAGGTACCATAAGTCCCTGTAACCCCCTAAGCACAGCTGGCCGCTCCAGGCCGAAGGAAGGGCGAAGGGACCCTCCCAACCGTCTCAGTGCAAATGACCACGATTCCCTGGAACTGGCCCAGATGACATTACCGCCAGCGGTCGGATAGGGGCTTGGCAGCCGTTAGGCTGAGTTACAGAAACACACACACAGCCCTGGTTTTGCTTCACCTGAGTCCCTGGAGGGGGAAACACATCCCCACCACCCACGTGACCACTTCCTTCCCACGGCGGCCGGGAAGCTTCCAGGTCTCAGCTGTGCGGCTGAGGCAGGAGTGGCCGGACCCCTGGGGCTGGAAGCACCAGCGCTGAGCTAAGACCCTGCAAAGGCTGACCTCGTCCTCTGGGGCTGCTGAGCGTCCTGAGGCGGGCAGCCTGGGCAGTGGGCAGGGGGAGTGCTGGGGGAGCTGATCATCCAGCTGGCACAAGCAGCCTTCGCTGGACCGCCAAGGCCAAGGCGGGGTGGCAGGAGTGGCCGGCAGTGGCAGGGCCGCTGGATGAACGGAAGTGAGGGTCGGTCGCTGGCCGCCCAGCTCTGGCCCCTGCGGCCTCCTCCCCCAGGCCACC
Organism: Vicugna pacos; assembly: GCF_048564905.1. NCBI lineage: Eukaryota > Metazoa > Chordata > Mammalia > Artiodactyla > Camelidae > Vicugna > Vicugna pacos. The sequence goes on from NC_133004.1 coordinate 45,446,507, forward strand.
CTGCTTCCTCATGGACAACTGCCCACAGCTGCGGGGAGGGGGCTCTCAGCTCAAGATGCTGGTCACACCTGTCCGGTTCTGGAGGATGGACTCCAGGTGCTAATGAGGACAAATGACAGCCTGGAGAACTCATTTGTGGCTCACAGATGAGATTTCCCCGGCCCTCTGCACCCGCAATTCAGGAGCCCCTGGCCGGGTTTCCTGGTGTGGTGTGAGCGACACCTGGTGGTTGCAAGTGGGAACGTCAAGTCATGTTCGCCAGAATGCCGGGGACACCCCCAGCCAGGACCCCACCTTCTGTGGGCAAAGGCAGGACCACCCACTGAGCTTAGCACCTGCCTGAGGACATCCTAAAGAGGCAGCAAGATACAGCTGCAGGGACCACACCTCCCAGGTGAGTGGAGTTCGTTCATTTGCTCATCCCCTATACACACATTGAGTGCCCCCTGAGTGCCGGCATTTGGGACAGAGAGATGAACAAAATGGCCATGTGCCTGGCTTCCCAGAGCTTATACCAGCATGGGGGAGGCAGAGAACAAGCATACAGCAGCAAGATCATTTCACGCTGTGCTAAGTGCTATGAGAATTCACGAAGTTTGAGAATAGAGTCCAGAATCTTTCTCGTGGCCTTCAGTGACCCTCATCTCAGCCTCCCAAATCTCCCAACACTCCCGTTGACATGGGCTGAGCCCCAGCCTCATGGAGCTCCCTGAAAGTCCCGATCTGTGGTGCTGCCCAGGCCTCAGGGCCTTTGCACATGCTATTCCCTCTAGCTGCAGGGCCCTTCCCACCTCATCCTCCTGACAAATCCCACTTGCCCTTTACAGCTAAACTCTTCCATGAAGCCTACCCTGATATTCCATGGGCAGACTCGGCCTTCTCCCCACCCCTCCACCACCACCACCACCACATTATTCATGCACCTTGTGTGGACTCTTCCAGAAGGTAAGAGAGAGGAGAGTGACAATGAGCACTGGACTTGGAGCTGGGGAGACCTCATGTCCAGCCCTGACTGCCTCTTCCCAATTTTGTCTCCTTGGGCACCCATCATAGCCTATTTCCTTGCCAGTGAAAAATGGGACTTAGAATAGCAGGCACCTCCTGATGGTGAACATTTAATGCTTTAAGTTGAGTAAAGCGGCCAGCACATGCCCTGGCACACAGGAAGCACGCTGGGTGCACATGGGCTGTGGTGGGTGCTGATCCTGTTACTGGGGCCAGAGCCCGGACAAGCGGCTGTCTGTTGTGACTTGCTGTGTCTTGTCTTGTGGAGTGGGCCTTGTCCTGCTGCCCCTGGACTGTGGTCTGGGGCTCCAAGCTGCAGGCAGAGGGGTAGCAGGTACCCACCCCCAGCCAGCAGCAAAAGGGGTGAGAAGTCTTCTCAGGGCTGAAGAGGTGCCGTGCCCTCCCCCACAACCCCTGGCCACCTACAAAGGAAGCTGCAGAGGACCCAGAGGAAGCATCAGCAGCCAAAGGCCAGGGCTAAGGGGTGGGGGGATGCGGGAGGGAGCTAGGTAAGAGACTTGGGTCCCACCCCACCCCTATCCGCTCCTGCTCTCAGCTCTAGGAGTGCAGGGCTCTGTGGGAGGGGCAGGATGAGTGTGAACTTGGATTTGAGATGGAAGTTTTCGATTCAACCAAATTGGCCTTTTTATTGCCCAAAAGTCCCTGGGAAATGACAGCACCTGCTGGAGCCCAAGCAAAGGGACAGAAAGCAGAGAAGGGAAAGAGCAGGGCTGAGGGTAAACCACCAGAGGGGAAAAAGTGAGCCACTTCCTGTGCGCTCCCAGCGGAGGCCGGAGCGCTCGTCAGCCGCTAAGCCTGTGTCCCGGGCGGGGCCGGAGCAGGCTGCCCCAGCCTCGCGGAGGGTGCGTCCCGCCCTGCGCCAGGAAGTCCCCTGCCCCAGACGTGCTCCCGTGAGGGTCCTGGCCTGGATGCCCCAGCACCCCGCTGTGCCCAGGCTCGCAGACTCAGCCCCACGCCTGCTTCGACGCTCTGCGGTCGCCGTCTGGAAATTCTCCAGACGTTGGTGAACGAGGGCCCCCACGTTTTCATTTTACACTGAGCCCTGCGGATTATGCAGTTGGTCCAGGGGTGGCTCGTTTCTCCCCAAGGTCACAGTCAGTGACTGGAAGCCACTCCACAGGCCCCTCTGGCTCCTATGCACACTGCTCCCCATGGGCTCCTTCTGGGTCTTTGAGCCCAAGCAGGCTCCCCTCCTCCCTCCTTCCCCGCGAGGAAGTCTCTGAGCACACCGCCCACTTTGCCTCCGTGCTCTAGGAGCCTTGGCCTGAATAGACCTCCCAGAAGGGCCCCCACCATCAGGAGAGGGTCAGCCCCCATCGGAAGCAGCTCGTGCCCTTTCCAGGGGAGAGAGGTGGCTGGGCAGCGCTACAGGTCTCCTAGGGCGCAGGAACTGCAGGCTGTGAGGCAGGATTTCCAGGCAGCTGCAGTGGATTGAGGACTGTCCCGCAGCAGGAGCAGAGTCAGTGTGAGGATTTGCCCCTTCCTGTGAGCCGGGCTCTGCGCCGAGTTCCTGATGTTACTGGGTTGTGTGCTGAACATTCAGGTTCAACTATCTCATCTCTGTTGTACAGGATAGGAAGCGAGGCACAGAGAGGTGATTGTCATCTGAGAATCAGCACAGCCGCTGAGCAGCAGAGGCCCGGGGTGCCCGGGCTGCCCTCCTGGGTGCTTCCCAGCCATTATCTCTGACCGATGTGATAACCCCATGGCAGCACTAACGCCAGCCACGGGGTCTGGCCCCTTTGTTGGGAGTGAACACGACTCGTTCTGTATTTGTCTGGAAGTTCTCCAGAGAAGTAGAACCAATAGGAGGTTATACACGTATCATGTTGTCTACAATGTATATTGTATATACAATGATTATATAATAACTAGACATCATACTGGCTCACACAACTGTGGGGCTGGCAAGTCCGACATTCCAGCAGGCTGGAAACGGGCAGGATCGGATGCTAAGGTTTTGAGGCAGAATTTCTTCTCCAGGAAACCTTGGTTTTTGCTCTGACGGCCTTTCAATGGATGGCCTTTCACCCACAGCATCGAGGGTGATGTCCTTGAAGTCGACTGACTGTGAATGTCACCACACCAGCAGAACACCTTCACAGCAACATCTGGATTGGTGCTTGATTAAATCACTGCGTACGATGGTCCGGCCAAATTGACACATAAAACTAACCATCACCAGTTGCCACCAAAAAGCCGTGTGCAGAACTGGCTTGTCACTTGCAGGTTTTGCCTTTAACTGTTGGTGCAAAGCCCTTCTAATCTCCTTCTTTCCCTCTGCTCAGTGAACAGCCATGTTCCAAATGAAGTCTGCTGGGTCAGCCTGGATCCTGGAGGGAGGCGATGTGAAAAAGGTTTCCCATACAACTCTGATGGACTTGAAGTGGGAGTCAGAGAAGAACCTTGGGTTTAGAGGAATTTTTGTGAAGCTAAACCGAGTCTAAAGAAATTGGGTCCCTCTGCCTCACCTTGTATTCATGCATCCCTCATCAACCGGCTTGCTGTTTCTAGCAGCCCCTAGAGGCATCCCTGCACCCTAGCCTGCCCTCACAGTGATGTTATAAAATGCTCCGCGGGCTGCTACCAAGGGGGAGAGGCACCACCCTGTGATGTCTGAACTGGATCAGCACTGGGATAGAAAGTCACCCCGCTGTCTAGCCTGCTGGCCTGGTTCTTAAAATTGCTGGCTGTTCCCATAAATGTTCTCCTTCAGGGGCCTGGAGGACAAGCAAGTCGATCCCAGGTCCAAATAGGGAAGTGCCTCAGCATATGAAGCCTGGGTCCCCCGACCAACTCTCCCTTTGAAACGTGCTGCCTTCGGGTGAGATAATTGTCCAGCAAGACAATTAACTCTCTATTCCAAACCATGGCTGGCAGCATCCCAGAGAGTCCCCCCGCCTGCTTCCCAGACAAGTGACAAGGCCTACCCTTAAGAGAGGGCCCTCTGGGTTGCTCTCAAGATCCCTGGACACTATGCCTGCCTGCCATCCACGCATCCATCCGTCCACCCATCCACCCACTCGTTCATCCATCCACCCATCCACACACCCATCCACCTATCCACCCATTTATCCATCCATCTACCATCTGTCCACCCATCCACCCATCCACCCACTCGTTCATCCATCCACCCATCCACACACCCATCCATCCATCCATCCACTCCCCATCCATCTATCTTTCCATCTTTCCTTCCTTCCTCCCAAATTCCCTTCCTTCCTTCCAACTTCCCTTCCTTCCTTCCATCTTTCCTTCCATCTATCCTTCCATCTTTTCTTCCGTCCTTCCTTCCTTCCACTCATTTACCCAACAAGCAGTGATTTGAGTTTCTACCACATGCAAAGCACAGGGCCTCCAGCCCTGCACAGATACACACAGACCCTGCCTCATGGACATAGGTGGGGAGACAAACATTCAACATACAATTGCACAAATAATTTTAAGTGTGATAACTGCTAGGAATGAAAAGTCTGGGACACTAGGAGAAAAGACAATGGGAAGTGGGCCCAGCTTGGTGGGTGTAGTGGGGAAGTTTGGGGTCAGGAAAGTCCTTCTGAGAAAATGTTGTTTGAGTTCAGCTCTAAAGGGTGAAAGTCTGGGGGAGACTTGAGGGTGGGGCAGTTTTCTGGGGGAAAATAATACCAAGGACCCGAGGCCAGAGCGATCTTTTCTAGAATGTGAGCCAGGGTTGCCAAGCTTCAGAGTGGATGGGTTTGGGGAGGCAGGAGGAGGAAGCAACAGTGACCTCCTCTTAGGCATGTGAAGGGACTGTGCTGTGGGAGATGCATGATGCTGCTAACAGAGCACAGGTGGGGGCAGGTCAGGAAAGACTAGCAGTCAGATTCTGGTTTCGCCATTTCCTCACTGTATGATTTTGGACAAGAGAATTTACATTGCTTAGTGTCCATTTTATTGTGAATAATATGAAGATAATAATGGTAATAATAATTAACCTTTAGTGAGACCTTACGTTGTGCCAGGCATTCTTCTTAGGACTTTACAGGTCTTACTTAAGCATCAGTGATTTCAACCTTGTACTATTGCAGTATCATTATAATTCCCACTTTACAGATGAGGAAAAGTGAGGCATTGTGAGATTAAGTAATTTCCTCAAGGTCACACAGCTAGAACAGGATAGAGGCAAGATTCAAATGCAGACACCTGGGCCCCACAGCCTACGCTCTTAACTGTTAGACTAATTGCCGCGTGGCAGTCCTATATTTCTTTTTGAGGAAGGGTATATTTCTTTTTGAGGAAGTAACAGACAACCCCAGAATCTTTTCTTAATATGATGCAGTAACAAACAAGTTGAACATGCTGGGCTGAGTTTATTTAGAAGGTATATTTTTGATTTCTACAACTTTGGAGTTTTCAGAAGGTGTATTTACGTTAACGACATCAAACTGCATTGCAACATGATCAGAGAATGCGGTCTGTATGACACACATCCTTCATGTGTTGAGACTTGCTTTATGGCCTACTATGTGGTCAGGTTTTGATAATGTTCCTTGTATCTGAGCAGAATATTCTCTAATAATTGGGTGTATATATGTCAAACTTGTTAATTGTTGCTTCCGTGATCTAATGGTACATGGCAACCACTCCAAAACTTAGAGGGTTAACACATTTTGTGTGGTTGTGCTTCTGCAGCCTGGGCGGGGCTCAGCAGGGCAGCTCTGCTCACCCTTCCAGTGGCTGTATGCAGCTGCAGATGGACTGGGGGCTTGGCTCAGCCAGGAGGCTGGGGCGGCTGGGGCTCTTTCTGTTTCCAAGTAGTCTCATGGCCTTTACCTTTTCCCACGGTCTCTCCAGCAGGGTGGTTGGACTTCTTCAATGGCAGCCCAGGACTCCAAGAACTGGAACCTGGCACTAGTGAAATGTCACCTCTGCCACATTTCTATTTGTCAAAGCAAGCCCTGGGTCCAATCCGGATTCAAGTGGAAGAAGAACTAGGGGGAGTGGTTCATTGCGGGCCGCTAATGTAACAGACTATGACAACTGCATTTTCCAACAGCTTCAACTACCATATAGTAGAAGAGATAGACTTAACCCAGACCCCCACACCAGCAATGAGGGTGGGTTCCTCAGTTTGTCCTTGAGATTTTTTTCCCTTACATATTTGAGGCTATGTTATTAGGTGCAAACAAGTTTAGAATCATTATGTCTTACTAGCGAGTTAAAGCTTTTGTTATACAAGTGACTCTCTTTACTACTAGCAGTGCTTTCAGATTTAAACTCTATTTTGTCTCCTATGTGTACAGATAAGCCAGGCTTCTTCTGGTTGGTATTTGCCTAGTCAATCTTTCTCCATTCTTTTGCTTTGACCTTTTCTGGGTTGGTAGGCGTGCTTTACCTTGTTTTTATGTCATCCAGTCTGACAGTTGTTGTCTTTTACTATTTCCATCTATGTCTAATTATTTGGATGAGTCATTTATTTGGATTTATTTCCACTTTCTTATTTCGCCCTGTCTTTTCTTTCTATTGCCCTATTTTTATTCTCATGTTCTTTTCTCTTCATTTGCCACATTCCTTTGTATTGATTGATTTTTGTTTCCCCATTCCATTTCCCCTTCTGCTAGTGTGGAATTTATACACTGTAATTCTCTTCTTGTTGTGTTTACCCTAAAATTTTTAACATGAATATTTAACTTGACAAAGTTTAACATTAATCAAAATATTTATTCTCCTCTCAAACAATTCAAAGACCTTGAAAACACTTTAATTATGATTGCCGGCTCCCTACGTATATGCCTCTAGTGTCCAGTATTGTAGTTCAATTTTTTCTTAGCTCTGCCAGTTAGAATTATTGTCATTGTTTAATACAGTCAGTGATGAGAATTACCTATATGTTCACAAAATGTCCACCATTCCCTTTTGTACAGCAGACCTTCCTTCTGAACTCTGTTTCCTTCTTCCCGACGCACATCATGTTAGATCATCAGGGCGGCCATAACAAAGCACCACAGACCGGGTGGTTTAACAATAGAGATTAATTTTCTCATAGTGCTGGAGGCTGGAAGTCTGAAACCAAGGTGTTGGCAGGGTTGCTTTCTTCTGCAGACTCTCTCTTTGCCTTGTAAACAGTTGTCTCCTCCCCTCCTCCTGTGAGGGCATCAGCCATAGTAGATCAGAGTCCACCCTAATGACCTCACTGTGACCCAACCACCTCTTTAAAAACCCCATCTCCAAATACACTCACCTTCTGAGGTCCTGGGGGTTAGGGTGCATTTTGGGAAGGAGACACAATTTGGCCCATAACACACATCATTAGTATAAAACAATCTTTTTTTTGTTTTGTTTTGTTTTGTTTTTATTTGTTTGAAATGATCTCATTTTCTTCATTTCCTTGAAAGATATTTTTACTGGGTTTACAATTCTAGGTTAATGGTTATTTTTTTCCCCTTGTTTTTAAGGTATTATTTCCCATCCAGCTTCCACTTTTGTCAATAAGATACCAACTCACCGTTTACGTGGTTCCTTGAAGACTACGTGAGTTGGTGCATCCAAAGTGCTTAGAACAGCACCTGGCACCTGGTAACTATCATATAAATAGTGGCTCCTACTGTTTTCTCTCTGGCTACTTTTAAGACCTTCTCTTTGTCTTTGACATCCTTGAATTTCATGATGGTACATCCAGGTCTGGAATTCTTTTTATTTATCTAGCTAAGCATTTCATCTCATTTGTCAATTTAAAATTCTCAGTCAATATCACTTCTAATATTGCCCCTTCCTCATTCTCTCTATCCCCTCTGGGACTCCGATGAGACATATATTTGATATTCTTCCTCTGCCTTTCCTGTCTCTCTCTTATCCACCATATCTTTGTGTTGGACTCAAGGTCATTTTTTCAGATCTATATTCCAGTTTATTCTTTTCAACTGTGTCTTAATCTATAACTTAACATATCTATTACGCACCTATTTCAGTGATTACATTTTTATTTTTAGATGTATTTATTTGGTTCTTTTTCACATCTGCTCAGACATTTTCTTATGTTCTCTAGTAGCTTATTTATGCTTTCAATATCCACTTTTACTTCTTTGGATATATTAAATGTATTTATCCAATGATCTGTGCGTGATAATCCAATATCTCAAACCCCTGTGAATGCAATTCTGCCAAATGTAGTTTGGGCTGACTTTCACTCCTGATGCCTTATTTTCTTGTGTGTAGTGATTCTTTTTTTTCACGTAAACTTACTCTCCTCGAAATTTAGTTTGTTGATAAATGATTAATATCCCTGCTGTCGATTTTACCAGTTTACCCTTTCACTGAATGTATAGTCCTTTGTGGTCTTGGGGTTATGCAGTTGTCTCCCAACAGACTCGCTACTTCCAATGATCTTTGTGTTTTATCTCCTGTCCTTCACCTGCAGCCAGGAATATAGAAGGTCAGGTTAACAAGTTTTCAGCAGATGTCCTCAGGGCAGCTGGAGACCACCACTGATCAGTTTAACTCTGAATTTCTGCTTCCACTTTGATTTTGGCCTGTGAGCCTTCCTTACTCAGCTCAGTGACTCTTCAAATAAAGTCTTAATAGTTTATACAGCATTTTTATTGTTGCTGTAGGAGGCTTGGTCTGAGTATTTGGTCTGCCACGTTGTTAGAAAAGGAAGTCTCTTTATTATTTCTCTCCATCTCTTCCCCTCTGCCTTCTGGAACTCTTATCATTCACATGTAACTCTCCAATCCTTCCTCTCATGATTTCCACCTCTCTACACTTTTCCTCTGGGTTTTGAGATATTTCTGTCATTTTATCTTCCAGTTCTCTTATTTTGTTTTCACCCCTTATCAGGGTTACCATTCTGTTTTCTATGGAAAAAAAATCATTGGTTGTTGTTGTACAGTGTCTTTTTATGCCATGAACAAGGTGGGATGGTGATGATGGTGGAAGTGATGATGATGGTGATGTTGGTGATAATGACAGTGATGATGGTGATGATGATGATGATGATGTGATGATGGTAATGGTGATGATGATGGTGATGATGACAATGATGATGATGATGATGATGATGATGATGATGATATGATGGTATTGATGATGATGGTGGTGATGATGATGAAGATGATGATGGTGATGATGGTAGTGATGATGATGTAAATTTTCATCCATTTTGAAAATGTTCTGTTTTATGTTCTTCTCTCTGGCACCTGGTCTCCTTAGGCATATTTAAATGTTCTTTTTCTTCATCAGAGCTCTTTGGCCTTCGGGGAAAGCTTTTAGGATCTCCTCTGTGGTGATGAAGGATGAGATAGCAGGCCATCTGTTGCTACCCTGATGAGCACTGAGAGGAAGTTCCCTGGTCTCAGTAGTCGCAATGTGTTCGGGAGAATCTTCCAACCCCCTCATCCATGCAACTGCCCCAGGCCAGAGAAGCCCTACAAGGACCTCACAGGAGACTACATACAGGGGACCCAAGGGGGCCCTATTCCTTCTGGGAACCCCAGAGTCCTGGGCCTTACCCTAGGCTTCTGAGTTTAATCCCCTCACTGCCACCCAGCTGGAGGGTGGAAGGGTGGGTGGCATTCCCTCTTCTAGAGACTCTAGAAGAGCTCTCTACTCCATGTGTGTGTTCCAGGCCCTGCCGTTGAACCCTCCCTTCTGGCTGCCCCTTAGCTTAGGAGGTGGAGTTGAACATAATTTAGGAGGAACATTCAGGCCCCCCCTCCCACCCCTTATGCCAATTTTTAAACACACAGTGGCCATCTGCTTACAAATTTTGGTCTTGTTTATTCTGTTTAGGGACTGCATGTTATTGCATTTCTATCGCAGTGCTTTAATTTGTATAACCCAACCTATTCCCAGCTTTTGATTTTTAATATCATACAACGTATGTGTCCTTATGGGTCTTCATGCTGTTATCATCCTGAACTTGCAGTACCTGATTCCCAAAGCTCCAGGATGATGATAATAATAATGTTAAAATTCACTGAATGCCCATGATGTGATAGGGACTTATAAGTGTTAACTCATTTAACACATCTCAGCCCTATTTTTATCCTGATTTTACAGATAAGGAAATGAAGCCTCAGAGAGGTTAAGTGACTCATTCAAGGTCACACAGCTAATAGGGGATGCAGGCAGGCTTTAAAGTTCTCATGCTTTCACTCACCCCATACCCTGCATGAAGAACACACTGGGTCAGATTGCCAGTTCAGGTTCTGCAATTAACTAACCATACTTCCCTCCAACAAGTGACATTAGCTTCCTCGGATCCAGATTCTTCTATTACAATAATCTGTACCTTCAATTATCCCAGCTGTGCCAAAGAGGTCAAAGAGATCCTGTATGCGGAAGCACTTTAAAAACTATAACACGCCATACAAATCACTGAGCTTATTAGAGTACACATTTAAGCTTGTTGACTTCAAGCACCTTAGCCCTTTGGCCAATGCTAAAAAGATGTCCAGAGACCTAGTCACACCCCCAAACTGGATACCATGTGATGATTGCAGAAACCAAGCATAGCTGTCTATAAAGATACAGTTATTCATAAATGTCTGCAGCACTTGCTGGAAATGTTTTGTTCAGCCACTTTTCTTAGTATCTTTTGACTGAATGAGGGGGTAGCTCCAGTCCTGTGCTGAATTCCACATTCCCCTCTTTATTTGTTCAAAATTCCTTTTTGTGTGTGTATAAGAAACATTGCTTTCTTAGGCCTCTCCACTTCCTCTTCACTTCTATCATGTACCAGTGTTTGGTTCTCGGCAGAAGGCCATTTTCATAAAGAAGCAAGACTTTATTTGTCAAAGTTTTGAAGGATAAGGAAGTACTATATAATGTATTGACTCACATGTGGTACCAACCCACGCCTCAGTAATTGACAAATACCACACACCAGGGGCTTTCAATGTCCCTAGGGACTTCTGGGTCAGATCCTTGAATACCATGATTCTACAGCAGAAACTAGAGATTCCTTTAGTCTGCACTTCGCCTGGCAATTCGAGTGGTCTGGCTCCCTCACTAAAATGTATACATAACTTGATGCAAAGGCTTTATCTTTTTCATCTTCAGATTCTTCTCCAGAAGTCCCCGGTGCCTGGTGTTTTCTAGATTATGCAAAAATTATGTATAAAAACTGAACGACATCACATGTATTCGTTCTTTTTTCTACGGTGCATACCTCTCTCTAGTTAGAGGCAGGGTGGGCTCTTGTCAGCCCTTGTGTGGGACCTCATGTCAGTTATTTGTAAGCTGGTCTTTATTTTATCCACATGATGAGAAGGAGGGTTTGGACAGAATGATCACTTGGACCTGTTTAATTAAAGAAGCAGGTAGCCTTAATGTCCTGACAGCCTACATGTGCAAGCCAAAATTTAAGCCTGTGAATGCCTCAAGGTTACGAAACCAAAGGACAACGCAGATAAGCTCCTTGATTTCAAGCACCTTGCCCTCTTGACAGATGTGAAAGGTATGCCCAGAGACCTCGTCAAATCCCCAAGTTGGATACCATAAGCTGGAGACAGTCCTGGTCTCAAACAGCTAACTAGCCTTCAAGCTGTAGCCAATCAAATCATTTCCCTTCTTTGCACTGCACTTTGTATCTTTATCTTTCCCTGGTTCCCCTCCAGAGTGCTCCCAACTGGGTTGCCGCTGCCCCAAGTGGAATTGATGATTTTTGCTCAAGTGAACTCTTACGTTTTAAAATATGCCTTAGTTTATGTTTTAACAGACCATTGTTCCCAAAGCTGACCAATCACCTGGAGAATAAGAGACACCTTGGCTCCTTCCTGGAGGTTCTGACTCACCATAGGGCTGGGACAGGTAAGAGTCAATAATAAGATGGGCTAATACTTAGCCTGTGGGTTCTAGGCACCGTGCTAAGTGTTATACAAGTTCACGTCCTCGGCTTGTATCTTCACAACCATCTGCAGCAGTTGATATTATTGCCTCTATTTCACAGAGGAGGAAATTCAAGCTAAACACAAGTGGGTGCGTGTAGGGGGAGCTACCTAGAAGGTTATGTAACTAGTAAAGTGTCGATAGGCGAGTTCATCTCAGAATTCCACTCCCAGCTTCAGACCCCAAGCCCAGTCACTGCGCTACACGAGACTCCTGGTGATTTTGATGATCAGCCAGCTGCCAGAAAAAGCCGCCCAGAGGCCCAAGCCACTCTCAAATGGTCCAAGTGTTTGAAATGTACGGCCCATCCCCCTCCAGTGTTTCTGGAAGAAACAGCTTTCTCTCTCAGCATAAGACAAGCAGCTGGACCTCTCATCGATATTTTCCAGCTTTCGGGCAACGTCGAGTCCACTTCGCGAGTCCCGGGGTCTTAAAGTCTGGCCCAAACTGGAACCCAGAGAGACTCTTTCTGTACACCTGGCACTTCTGGTCCCGCCCCGTTTCGCGACACCCCCAATCCCAATCCCGTTCGTCGTGATTGACATGATCCCAGAGCAGTTATAATTGGTCATGGCGGACGGCCGCTCCGCCTCTCCGGCGACCCCGCCTCCCTTTCATTCTGAAAGAAAGAACCTCAGCCCAGGCGCCCAATGAGAAGCGCCTCCACCCCAAAGATCCCGCCTCTTTAGGCGCCGACCCCGCCCCCAGGTCCGGAGGGATGCCCGCCTCTCGGCGTGGCCTGGCCCAATCGGGAGGCGCGACCCTCCCGACGGACGGCAGCCGGCCCAATCCCCGGGCCTCAGGCCGTGCTGCCCCGCCCCTCCGCCGGGCCGAGCGGCGGGCCGAGAGCGGGCCTCGGAGCGGCGGCGGCGGCGGACGCGGCCTGAGGGAGCGGCCGGCTGCCGCCTCGCCCGCCGCGGGGTCCATGGCCTGAGCGGCCATGTCCGGCGTGGTGCGGACGCTCAGCCGCTGCCTGCTGCCGGCCGAGGCCGGCGGGGCCCGCGAGCGCAGGGCGGGCGGCGGCGGGGCCCGCGACGCGGAGCGCGAGGCGCGGCGGCGCAGCCGGGACATCGACGCGGGGCTGGCCCGCGAGCGGCGCGCCGTGCGGCGCCTCGTCAAGATCCTGCTGCTGGGCGCGGGCGAGAGCGGCAAGTCCACCTTCCTCAAGCAGATGCGCATCATCCACGGCCGCGAGTTCGACCAGAAGGCGCTGCTCGAGTTCCGCGACACCATCTTCGACAACATCCTCAAGGTGCGCTGTCCCCGCGTCCCCGCCCGCACACCTGCGCCCAGGTGCGCACAGGTGTGTGGCCCCGCGGCCCTCCGCGCCCGGCCGGCACCCCGGCCCACGCCTTTGTCCGGCCCTGGTCTGGCTGCAGCTCCCAGCGGCCAGGTGCCTCCGGCTTTGGGGGAGCCGGCCAAGGATGCGTACCCCGTCTCCCCGTCGGCCTGATGGCCTTCGCCCCTGCCCTTCTCGGGGACTTGGCGTTGGGGGCGGGAACGCCGGAGACTTTCTGGGGCCTTTGAGGGGCGGGGGTTTTAGTAGTGGGAAGGGCCCCTCCTGGACTCCCGGTGGGGGACTGCCAGCCTCCTGGGGTCAGGGTGCCATCTTTGGCCTGCCCTCCCAGTGAGTTCATGAGAGCGGTGTAAACAGGAGAGGAAACCGGCCGCAAGTCTCTCCTTTTAAACTGTTTATTAGGAAAATTTGAAACATATACAGAGTAGAGAAAACAGCACGAACATTAAGTACCCACGCCCCACCCCCCAGCTTCAGCAGGGGCTGATTCAGTGCCAGTCTTGTTTCACCTATACCCCTGCTCCCGTGACTGTGAAGCAAAATGCCAGACATTGCACAGATTCATTAGAAAAATGTTTGTTTACATAGCTCAAAGATAACAGCGTCATTTAAAAAAGCACAACCACAGTGCCCTTATCAAACCTAAAAGTTGGTAATTACTTAATATGGTCAAATAAGCAGCCAGTGTTCGGATTTCCTGCGTTGTCCCATCAGTTTTTGCATTAGGATACAAATTAAATCCTTGCATTGCAATTTTTTTTTACTGCATCTCTTAGGTGGTGTTTAATTTCCAGGTGCTCCTTCTGTCCCTTGCCCCATTTTTAACGTCTGCAATTTGTGAAAAAGACGTGTGGTGTTGACAACGTTTGGCTTCTAGTTATTCTCTTCCTGTCATGATCCTAAAAGAGCAATTTCCATAAAAACGAAATGTTTTACTAACAGATACATCGAGTGAGAAAACTGGTGCAATTTAGTACCGGCTAAAGGGCCTCAAAGAAAGGAATTCTGGAGAAAACTGATGACAAGGGGAAAGTCGAGTCTCTCCTGAACCCAGATAGGGTCGTCTCCTTTTTTCCCCTTACACCTTCTTACCTCTCCCCTTTCCTCGGCCCATTTTGGGGAAACCAAATTGCAGGTATGAGGAAAGTTGTCTCAAATCAGAGGTAGAGGGAAGCTGGTCATAGCAGAAACTCCCTGGAGACGAGATGTTATGGTGCACGAGGGACTCTAAATTTAGCAAAAGGCCATAGAACCCACCCATTGGTTGGCACATTTCTTTCCCTTCACCCATGCGGAAGCTCAGGGCCTTGGACATGAAGTGGCTCCTGGCTGAGACCTGGATGCTGCACCCCTGGCCTCCAGGCCTGCCGTCTTCCAGGCCTGCTTCAGGCATCTCCCACCAGTGTTCTCACTTGATGTATTTGTTAGTAAAACATTCCGTTTTAATGGAAATGGCTCTTTTAGGATCATGACGGGAAGAGAATGATTTGAATGATAAAACACCCCCTTTCCTTTTCATCTCTTTCAAAAGCCTCTCTGTGAGTCAGAGCTCTGGCCCAGGACTTCATAAACTTTAAAGGCGAGGTGCCCAGTATGATTCAGGGAATCAGCTGTGTGTTTAAAATTCCCCTCACCTTCTGGGGTAAAGTGCATGGGATTGTCTCTCTTCATCACAGAGAGATTTTATTTTTGTGGCTTTTCTGGACCTCTGAACCAGGCGGTTACAAGAGCATAAAGATTTGGGTGACTGAGTCCTGGTTTCTTTCTACCCAGGAAGCAGAGAAAATACTTACAAACATAGACTCTTAAATCTAAATCAGTGTATTAGATGCATTTTAGAAAACTCAGTCTTCGCTTTTCCCAGGGCCTATAAACATGAATTTTTTCTAACTTCCTTATCAACAAGAAACCAGATTTGTTGACCAGTATCCTATTTTCCTTGTCAACTTTCGTACTGCTTGTAGTAGTTCCGTATTAAACGCACTTGATGTGTTGTGACCATTTCAATAAGTAGTTAGCAGTTCATCTTTCACCCTCCCCCCATTTTTATTTGGGCAGATTCACTTTGCAAAAAGACTTTTTAAATAAATTGTAGTGGCTCTAGTAGCAGACATTTGAATGGTAACTGTTCAGAATAATATTTGTGTCTACAAATAGATTTTGTGTTAACAGGCTATTTTTAAAGCACTCTCTGTGTTCCAGGCCTTTTCATATATGGCCTTTATTTTCTTGGCACTTCAGATGGTATTGTGCCATTAATCAGTGGGGAAACTGAAGATAGAGAGTTTGAAATCTGCATAGGATCAGTAGCCTAATTAGTAGGCAGCAGAGCTGGGAACCAAACCCAGTCTTTTTTTTTTAACTAAACTTTAAATTTTGAGATGATTGTGGAGTCCCACGCACTTGTAAGAAATTATTAGTAGAGAACTCCCATGTCCCCTTTAACCAGTTCCCCCAAACAGCAAGATCTTGTAAAACTAGTACAGTATCACAGCAAAGACACTGGCATTGAGAAAAGGAAGGTACAGAGCTTTCCCATCACAATGAGATTCCTCCTGTTCCCTGTTACAGCCACTCCCACCCTTCGCCCTCTCCCTGACCTGGCAATGACTGATCTGTTGTCCAATTCTATAATTTTCTCATTTCAGTAATATTATATAAAGGGAATCTTGCAAGGTGTGACCCTTTGGAGCTGGCTTTTATCACTCAGCATAGTTCCCTAGAGGTACACCCGAGCTGTGTGTACCCGCAATCAGTAGCTCCCGCCTCAAGTGCTGAGTAGCATCCGTGGTAGGGATTTACCACCAAGCACCACTTAGCCATCCACCTGTTGAAGGGCATTTGAGTTGTTTCCAGTTTCTGCCTGTTATGAATAAATCTTCTCTGAACATTCGTATACGTGTTTTTGTAAGTACATGAATTTCCACGTACCTGGGACAGCTGCCCAAGAGTGCAGTTACTCAGCTGTGTGGTGGTTGCATGTTTAGTTTCATAAGCTGTCGAGCCGTCTCTGCAGTGGTGGTACTAGTTCACATTCCCGCCAGCCGTGTGCAGAGGAGTGATCAGTTTCTCTGCATCCTCGCCAGCATTTGGTGTTCCCGCTATTTCTGCTCTCAGCCATTCCGATAGGTGTGTAAGTGCTGTGTCATTCCCACTTTAATACGCATTTCCCTGATGGCTAATGGTGTCGAACGTCTTTCCTGTGCTCATTTGCCGTCTGTACATCCTCTGTTCATACTTTTTACCTACTTTGTAATTAGGTTCCTTGTTTCTTTCTTGTTGAACTTTGAGAGTTCTTTGTATATTCTGAACACCACTCCTTTGTCAGGTGATGTGGTCTGCAAATGTTTTCTCCCAGTCTGTAGCTTGTCTTCTTATCCTTTTAAACAAGGTCTTTCACAGAGCAAAAGTCTTTAATTTTCATCAAGTCCAGTTTATCAGTTTTTTCCTTTGTGGGTCCTGCTTTTGGTGTCAAGTCTAAGAACTCTTTACCTAGCTTTAGATCCCAAGGATTTTTCTCCTGCTTTTTCCCTCAAATTTTGTAGTTGTACATTGTACTTTTAAGGTCCTGATCCATTTTGAGTTAATTTCTGTATGAGGTGTGACATTTAGATCGAGGGTTTTTGGTTTTTGGTTGGGGTTTTGTTGCTGTTTGTTTTGTTTTTGGTATGCATGTCCAGTTGTTCTGGGACTGTCTGTTGAAAAGACTGTCCCTCTTCCATTGACTTGCTTTGTCGAAAATCAAGTGGGCATATTTGTGTGGGTCTGCTTCTGGGTTTTCCATCCTGTTCCCCTGATCTGTGTCTCCTCTTCTGCCAGTATCATACTGCGTTGATTAGCTATACCATGTATTTATATAGGAATCTAAATATCAGAGTGATTTCTCCCATTTCATTTTTCTTTTTCGAGATGGTTTTAGCTATTCTAGGGCCTGTGCCTTTCCATATAAATTTTAGAATAAGCTTTTCTATGTCCATTAAAAAAAAAGCCTTGCTGAGAGTTTGATAGCATTTGCATTAAGCTATAAATCAGTTTGGGGAGAACTGACATCTCTACTCTGTTGAGCCTTCCAATTCATGAACATGGTATATCCTCCTTTATTTAGTTTGTCTTTGATTTCCTTCATCAGCATTTTGCATTTATCAACATACAGATCCTGTACCTGTTTTGTTAAGTTTATACTTAAAGTATTTCATTTTCTTTAGGGCAGTTGTGAGTGTTACTGTGCTTTTATTTTCAACTTCCACATGCTCATTGTTAGTATGTAGCAATATATTTGCTTTTTGTGTCTCAGTCATGTGTCCTGTGACCTAATGAATACACTGAATGGTTCTAAGAGCCTTATAAATTCTTACAGGATTTCCCATATAAATCACCATGTTATCTGCAAATAGGGAGAGTTTTATTTCTTCTTTCCCAATAGGTATGCCTTTATTTCTTTCTTTTGTGTTACTGCAGTGACTAGAACTTCCAGAATTAAGAGAGGTGGGAGTAATCATATTTTATGCCTCTTTCCTGATGTTGGTGATCTGTGTCTTCTCTTTTTGTCTTTGTCAGTCTTCTAGAGGTTTAGCAGTTTTATTAATTTTTTTTTTCCTAAAGAACCGACTTTTTATGTCATTGGTTTTTCTTTATGGTTTTCCTGTTTTCAGTTTCATTTATTTCTTTTTTCTCCTTCTACTTGCTTTGGTTTTATTTTGCTATTTTTTTCTAGTTTCTTGAAGTAGAGACTTAGATTATTTATTTGAGACCTTTCCTCTTTTATAACATAAGTATTTTAAGTGCTATAAATTTCCCCCTCAACAGAGCTTTAGCTGGATCTATGTATTTTGGCATGTTATATTTTGATTTTTATTCGGCTTCATGTGTATTTTCCTTCCTCTGAGACAGCTTCCTTGGGCCGCAGGTTGTTCAGAAGTGTGCTGCAGCTTCTGAGTTCAGGGAGTTTTCCTGTTATCTTTCTGCTGTTGATTTCTATGACTCCGTTATGGTCAGAGAACATACTTTGTATGGTTTCGGTTCTTTTAAATTTTTTGAGGTTTGTTTCATGGCCCAGACTATGGTCTATCTTGGCATATGTTCTGTGGGCCTGCATTGGTGAATATTCCATGGGCACCTGAAAAAAATGTGTACTCTGCTGGCGGTTTCTGCATATGTTGATTAGATCAGTTGGTTGGTGGTGGTGTTGAGTTCTTCTGTATCCTTGCTGATTTTCCTTTTTTTAATATATACTTTTTTCTTTGTCTTCTTAGAGAATTATCAATTTTATTGATTTTTTTTCCCAAAGAACCTTCTTTTGGCTCTATTGATTTTCTCTATTCTTTTTTCGGTTCTTAATCTCATTGATTTCAGTACTTATACTTGTTATTTCCCTTCTTCTGTTTGCTTTGGGTACTTTTGTACGTGTACTTTAAGTAATTTGATTACATTACAACACAGATGCCTAGAGCAGACATCACAGGACTTTACCTTCTGGCTAAGCTCTACCATCCTACCCAGGCCTTTTAAATCATACATAAGAGCCTTACAGCCAAGCTTCATTCTGTCTTTCCTTTTAGGTAAGTTGGTTGAACCTTCTCTCTGACTGTGTCATCTGGCCTTTCCCCGCTTCCGTTGTTTTCCCTTTTCTCAAGTCAGACCTGTCTCATAGGATACTTTCTTCCGTAGGCAGAGTTCTGTCTGCAAAGTCATGGAAGCCCTTTCTTTCTTTATCCCAAGCTTAATCTAGGACGTAATGTTAAGAATTCCCATTTATTGTGTAGTTATTAGATACCAGACACCATGCTAAGTATTTTACATGCATTTTATCTAATCTACACAACAAACCACTTGTTAGGGACTGTTATCCATTTCATTGAGAGTAACAGAAGCTCATAAAAGAAACATGACTTGCCAGGCCATAGAGCTAATATGTGGTAGAGCAAAAATTTAAATCCAGGTCTGCCAGCCCGCAAAGCTATGCTCATCAACACTACACTGTATAGCCTCTGGTGTACTCCCATATTCTTCTTTCGTCACAGTGAAAATGTTTTATTTTTAGTACCAGAATACCTTAGGTAGCTGTAAGTAACGTACTACACCGAAGTTCCTTCTCACCCTGACTTCCCCATACATACAGAACGGCATGACTCTCACCCAGGGTTGTAGCTCACCCCTCCTTCCTCATAGACCTTTTTTTTTTTAATTCTTACTTTTTTATTGAAGTGTGGTCAGTTTACAATGTTAGTTTCAGGTGTTTGGCACAGTGACTGTTACACCTTTACACACACACATACGTATTTTCAGTTTGCTTTCCATCACAGCTCATTGCAAGAAATTGGGTACCGTTCCCTGTGCTGCACGGTCCTTGTTGTTTATCTGTTTTATGTACAGGTCTGTGTACCTGTCAGCCCCAGAGTCCGTTGCTGAGAGTGACATGCTGAAGTCTCCAGCTATAATTGTCCGTTTTCCTGTAGTTCCGTGGGCTTTTGGTTCGTGTATTTTGAGACTCTTGTGTGGTGTGCAAACATCTGGGATTGTTACGTCCTCTGCTGGACTGATCTTTCTGTCATTATGCAGTGTCGCTTTTGGTCTCTAGTACTGTTCTTTGCTCTGAGTCTACTTTGCCAGTTGTTTTAACCTAGCCACTCCTTTTTTTTAAATAAATGCTCTCATGGTATCTGTTTTCCATCCTTTTAACCTACTCACGTTGTTGTTTTGAAGTGAGTTTATTATAGACAGTGTATTGTTACATCATGTTTTCTTATCTACTCTGCCAATCTGTTGATGTGTATTTTTAGACAATTTACATCTAAGGTAAGGTAATTATTAATGTGTTAGGGCATAAGTCTCCCCTTTGATTATTTTATTTTTTGGTTTTTGTTTCTTCTGTTTCTCATTCTTGTGGGTTCTTTAACCATGTTTGAGGATTCCATCTTTATTGAATGATTTTTGAGTGTATCCGTCAGCTTTGTGTCATTCTTTTGGTGCTTGCTCTAGGCTTACAGCGTACATGTGCAGCTCATCCCAGGCTACTGGACTCTGTGTTTTATAACTTTAAGTGAAGTTTGGGAACTTTACTTCCCTTTAGGTCCTTTTACCCACCTTCCCCACTTTTAAAATATCAACGTCTTAAGTGTTTCTTATACCCTGAGTACCACATCAGACGATTGTACTTCAGTCATCGAATGTAATTTAAGAAACTTGTGCGAAATGGGAGAGTTTGTTGTATTTACCCCTGTTTTTACCTATTCTGGGCTCTTCCCTTCCCAAAGTTCTAAGCTTTCTCCTGTTACCCTCTCTTTTCTGTTTGAGAATTTCTTTCTGCCATTTTTAGCATGGGTTTGCCTGCCACAAATTCTGTCAGCTTTCTTTGTCCAAGAATGTCTCTGTTTCACCTTTAATCTTGAAGGAAGCCTTCACCAGTGATAGGATTCATAGATGGCACTTCTTTTAGTACTTGGAAAGTATGCGACGTTCTTCTGGCCTCCCTGGTTTCAGATGAAACGTCAGATCGTTCAGATGGCTCTTGCTCTGTGAATAAGCGTGTCATGTCACTCGGGCTGATTTTAAGATTTTCCCTTTGTCTTTGTCTTCTGGAAGTTTAAGTATGATTTGTCTGGACATAGGTTTCTCCCAGCTTATTATATTTCGGGTTTGCTCAGCTTCTTGAATCCATGCATTTCTGTCTTTTCCCAGAGCCAGGATGTTTTCAGCCTTTATTTCCTTACATGCTTTTTCAGTCCTCTTTTCCCCTCCCTTCCTCCTGGGACTCTGGTGGTAGGTAGTTCACTCGTTCCTGACTGCTAGGTCCCTGAGACTCAGGTGCCTTGTTGGTGGGGTTCCAGCACCAGCTCTCTCTAGGCCTGGCTGACGCCAGGGAGAGGGATTGGGGGAGCAATGACAGTCAGCCCAGCCTCCCACCACCACCTCCTGCCAGCTGGGACCGAGCGGGGTGGAGGCTCAGCTCCCCACCTACACTGCCTGGCGGGGGAGTCAGAGCCCCCCGTGTGTCTGGGCCGAGGATAGGACATAAGATCCCTGCTTGGCCCCACCGCACTACCTGGTAGGGCCACCTGGAGCATTCCTGGCTCTGAGGAGCAGGGCGGGGGTGGGGTAAATCAGCTTCCCTTTCAACTCCCTGAAACCTCAGAGGAGATGTACGTGGCGATCTGTGGTATTCGGCTGGAGTAGGATGTTGCCGCAAATGTTTCTGGTTGTAAGACCACCCTTTTCTGGTCCTTTGGCCAGGGGAACACTTGGAGCTCTTTCCATCTGCCTTTGGGCTTTCCCGGCTTGGGGGCTCCTGTAGCGCCCTGTCCTGGACAGGTAGTGGCAGTAAGGACACCCGGGGACTCACCGCCTTGTCCTCGGTCCCAGGGCCGCAGGCAGCCTGCCACCTTCCCTCCAGTCCCTTTCCTAAGCATGTTGTTGTTTAGGGGGAGGGCCTGGGGGGGATGGAGCGCCTCTGTCTTGGCAGAACTGAAGTGTCCATCATCCTGGTCTTTTTTTTTTTAATTGAAGTATAATCAGTTGTAATGTGTCAATTTCTGGTATACAGCACAATATCCCAGTCCTGCATATATATATATATATATATATATATATATATATATATATATTCATTTTCATATTCTTTTTCATGAAAGGCTATCACAAGATGTTGAATATAGTTCCCTGTGCTGTACAGAAGAAATCTGATTCTTACCTATTTTTATTGGGTTGAATTTGGGAGGCTGAGATTTGCAAATGTCATCCTGGACTTCTGATTACAGGTTCGGGGCCCAGGCCGTTCCTTCGTCAGCGCGGTTGTGCCTGAATTCCAGCATACTATTTCTTTGACTCCATTGCCTCACCCTGCCCCTTTCCCTGGGTAATGTGAGTCTACTGGTTGCTTTGACTTCCTGTAAATACTACCAGTAAGACTTCCTAATCTTCCTTCTTACTTTTATAATCTTGAAGATGACAGTCTGTCACTTCCCAAGCGGGCTGTCCTTAAAGGTCATGTACTTTGGTGTTTTGGAAATCGTGTAATACTGCCTCTGGTGACAGCGAGCATCTCGGAATTTGCGTGGAAGGCTTCAGACCAGCGTGGCTTTACCTCACAGTGCTTCCTGTAATTTCACGAGCCATGTTTAATCACGAATTTCACATCCGGTTTGAGGTAGATAAGCATTAGCTGTGGGAAGGTCCTTGGTCGCGTGTCTGGGAACCGTGCACGTGACCATGCCGTCAAACCGCGCAGAAGTGGGCCTTCCTTGTGTGCGTGTGTGCTGGCGACTTAAACCCTCGTGAAGAATTGGGTTATTAGAGTTAGCGGTCTTTCGTTGGCCCTGAAACAAGAGTTCAGTTCAGCAAGTTTTTCTGGCCGTGTACCCAAGGCTTTGTGCTCCGTGCCGGTGGGGAAGGGGATATTTAGTGACACGTCCTGCCCTGTCTCTCCCCTTCGGACCCTCAGGCCGGCTCTAGTAGCTGCAGTGCAGAGTCAGCGTGGACCAGGGCAGCGCCGCCGTGCAGGGAGGGAGGTGGCCCGGTGGCTAACAGGGAAGGTGAACTCTGGCGGGGGGGTCTGGAGAAGCCTGCCAAGGAGGGGTGCTTTGAGCCGGCCCGGAAGGCGCTGGCGGGCGGCAGCAGGCAGAGGGGAGCTCACAGCCGAGGCCGCTCGGTGCCGTCTGTCTGTCCATCGGCTGGCGGAGCTCTAATTAGTAGACGCGTTAAAGTGTGAGTGTAGGAGCTGGACAGAGCTTCCTAGTGCAAAGCACTGGTCGTAATGGAGTGGCTTGCTGAGACCTGTGGTCCCGGTTCCCTTTAGCTGAGCACCGTGGACCTTCTCCCTAGGAAACGTGTGTACGCGCGGATAGTTTCAAGGAGTTCCCCGGGCACGCCAAATGTACGCGTGCTCTGTGGACTGCAGGGCGTGAACTTTTGCTCTAGAATACCATGATGACATTGAGTTTTCATGACTCTTACTGCTTCTGTCCCGTAGAATTCTTTATTACGTCACACTTACCTTTTGCTAACACGCCTGGGTGCTCGAGGCAGCCTCCGCTGCTGTTTGTGTCTGCGAGCGCTTCGAAACTGCCGGCCTGCAGGGTCTTTGTTTCTTGGGTTCAGAGGCATCATCGGGGCTTGCCTGCAGCGGGTTTGCACGAGAGCAGAGGCGTGGATGTGCTTCTGGGGTCTGGAAGAACAGTTGGGTTTTTACTGCTTTGTGGGCAAGTTGCATTTAAGGAAGCAGGCTGACTTTTGCGTGGACACACATGGTTGGTCCTTTAGAAATGGCAGCAAAACAAAAACAACATCTTTTCCCATCGGTTCCAAAAATATAGACACAGCCCTCTGGCCGTGGCTGGGGACTCAAGGTCCATGGACAGTTGGTCCCTCCAGCTTCCAGGCTGGCGTGTCGATTATTTTAGCCACACCTTTTCTCAGGGAGCAGTCACGTGTCATGTGAGACTAGGAATATGGCTGTGCTCGAGGCTGCGTGGTGTTCTGTTGGCAGCTCATAATTATCTTCTGTAGTTGAGGTGGGGACATGGATCTTACCGGTTTTAAATGGAACCGAAGATCTAGACTGAAGGCTTATCTAGAGATGTAATTATAGGGTGATCATCAAACCATGGAAGCTAATGGACCTGACGCTTACTGAAGGACAGTGCCCTCACTTCATGCTGTCACAGTGTAGTTTATAGCTGAACAAAAGCAGGAGTCCTCTTTGCATCTTCTGTCAAGTGGGCGGACGAAGCAGCTCCTCAGTTTCCGTGCCTTGACCTTTCAAAGTGAGCAAAATATGAGGAATCGTTGCCTACCACATGATAGGTTCGTCTTTTTGAATGATTCTTTTGTGAATTAAGATACTTGTGTGCTTCCCATTAGGACAGAGGTCCGGGCACGTTGGCTTATGTAATGGAAAACGCAGTTTGCAGCCTGAGTTAGCGTATGGTTAGAGAAGCCGTCGCTTCTGCGTTGGTTTGGTGAACTGAGTTGTTGGGAACTTGTACTTTGGAGACACAGCGACCAAGGGACGGTAAAGGAACAGTTGTTACTCCTGGGGGTGTTTGCAGGCGGATCGGTGGTGGCTGGAGAGCAGCACCACCTTGTGATGCCAGGGGGAAGAAAATGTCCCAAGCTCCTGCTTCCTTAAGGAAGCCCAGGCCAAGCAGACGGCACCATTCTCCACACTCGGGCATCTGTTTTGCTGTCTAGCCTGGAGGCCGCGGCCCCAGCTTTGTCAGATGGCCCTGTTACATCAGACGCAGCAGCGAAGGCTGGCCTCGTGAGCATTCGCTGGTGTGGCCAGCACACCCAGGTCCTGGGGAGTCGGATGACCACGTGAACTGCATTGAGCGGTCTCACCAAGGGGGTGCTCAGGCTCAGAGAGCTCGTGTCCTGTGCTGTTAACACGGCTGTGACCTCGGAGGAGTGTTCTGGGGGCTGCGTGGTTTGGGCTGTGCTGAGCCCTCGAGGGCCTGTCTGGGGCAGTCAGTTGGAGGGTCCCTGTTGTATCCATTCCAGCCATGCCCTTTGTGCTGGGCTGTGTGCGTGGTGGTGAGTGCTCCTCTCATGGTGCTTCTCTGCCCAGCTGGCTTCTGTGGGGATGGGAGGGACACAGGGCAGGGAAGGCCAGGGAGGGGGCACCGCTGGCTAAGTCACTGGAAGGACAGGGGAGCCCTCGTCCAGCTGATGGAGGCCACCAAGACGTCTACAGGGTGTATGATGAGATTCATCCGGACCAGCGCAGCAGTCAGTGTCCTGGGGCCACATCGGCGATGAGCCCGCCCGGAAGCTTGTCGCAAGGTCTGTGGTCACGGATGGCACACCCTGTTGTTGCCGACTGTATTCGTTTCCTGGGTAAGATTTCACGCATCTCTGTAGAGGCACAGTGTTCCGAGCAAGAGGCTTGACGTTTACCAAGAAAGGAAAGGAAGTCACTCTTTCAAGCCTCACCTTACTGCTGGTTTTCATTACAGGTAAAAGGGAGCAGCTGCTGTGGAGGTTTGTTTTTGCAACTCTCATAACACCTAGTGGCGGGAGTTTTAACCTGTGTCTTCCCCTGAGCCTCAGCCCTCCGTCTACAGCTGTTGGCACACGAGGTGACCCAAGACTACTGTTACTTTTTGTGGCCGCTGGAAGTGTTTTTCTCAAGGAAACAAACTCCCGTAATTTTAGGTTTGGGATGGAGAAAGGAAATGTTTTCCCCTAGGATTCTGGTGACTTGAGTAGGTAGATGAAGGTGGAAAGCGCTCTTAGAAGCGTGGAGCGGCACGGAACACGCGGGGAGCCTGCCGGAGAGACTGGCTGATGAGAACTGAGAAAGAGAAGCCTGGTTGTTTACCTCCTAATCAGTCCGTGATTGGTACAGCTATAAAGCAGCAGGATTGTGTTTTTAAACGTGCAGACGTGCAGGGCCACCAGAGCACACTGGTCACAGCAGATGTCTCGTTAAAAGTAATCATCCGGGAAGTCAACAGACACTTGGGCGTGGGCTTCTGTGCCGGGTGCCGGAGCGGCAGGACCGCCTCTGCCTGGAAGGGGCTACCTCTCCCCCGCGCGGGCGCTTTTGTTTCTGTTTCTGCGCGGAAAGCACCTTCTCTGTTGCCTCTCTGGACCCTCCTCAGGGCTTTCACTCCGATGGGAGGGACTTTCGTCTTCCAGCTGCGGTCACTCCTGTCTGTCGCCGTCCCTCGGCCCCGGGCCACCCTGCCCACAGCGAGTGTGCGGCTGGCCTCGGCCAGAGACCGCAGGCCTGGCCCTGCTGGGGTTTGTCCGGCTGTGCCAGTGAGCGCACCTACTTGGCTGCGAATCTACAACTGAACTCTCCCATCTGGCTTTTCTTAGGAAGAAAGCCAGTATGTTGATCTCCACCTATCTCTCCGACTCCTGCTTTCATCTCTGGATTGGTTCTAGACCTAGGAGCGGAAGAAGAAAGGTGGAGACTCACCAAGTGTGAACTGGCCTGGGGTCGCCTGCTGGGCTCAGCTCCCCTGTTGACGTCCGAAGCACACGTGGGTCTTCCCGTGTGAAGAGTGTGAACCACGGAGTGACCGTCAGTTTAGGGATGAAGGTCTCCGTCGCCGTCCACGCTCTCACAGAACCTGGAAGCTGGCTGTGTTAACGGGCTTGCGTGAACTGCCAGAGCCGGACAGGCCTGTGGGGTTGGCAGTCCCTAGCCTCCCATGCAGCATCTCGTGTGTGCGGAACTCGCCTCCCAGAAGATGCTCCCTTGACATGGAGCCGTTATGGGCGACTGGCACGCTCGGACCCATTCGACACGGCGTTCTGCAGAGCAGCACAAGATACAGCCCCTCCTTCCGCTTGGCAGCTTTCTGAGTTGATTCATTTATTCACCAGATTAGCCGGGTGCTGTGTTAGAACAAAGAACAAGACAGGGTATTGCTCACCCCTGTGGGCGGAGCTCCCACCAGCCCTGAACTGGGTCCTCACGGCCCTGCATCTCTCAGTGGGGCCTCGTGTGCCCCGCGGCCGGTGTCCTGAGCATCCAGCGTCCTAAAGGCCAAAAAGGCACAGCTCTGCGGTGAGCTGCAAGGAGGGAATTCCCGCAGAGGAAAGGGGAGCAGGTGCCCTGAGGCAATAAGGCTAGAAAGAAGCTGGAAGGGCTGGGAAAAGCTCTAGGGAAATGATAGGGGGGTGGGAGGCCCTGGACCAGACCTGGCAGGGCCTTCTAGGCCAAGTGGTTCTCGCGTGGCAGCGGGAAGCAGATTGAGAGTGTCAGGCAGAGGGCTGCCTGATCTGCGCTTTTGGAAGCTCCATCCGGGGAAACATGTTACGGTGGGCAGGACCGCAGCGTCTTCTCTCACTGCCCAGTGGGATGGCTCCATGCACAAACAGGTGCGTGTGTTTAAAAATAATCTCACATATGAATATAGAAATTCACCAGAAGGGATCAAGGAAGGAAAAAGGGTGTTATTTCACATGTGGGTTGAACTGTGTGAAATTCTGATATTTGACCCTTTTTGACTTACACATAGCGGTTTTATATGGTCCAACCTAACATTTCAAAACCACCGCAGCCAGGAACAAAAAGAGAAGATTCCAGGGCTGTTAGTGTGTCTCTTAATCTCAGCTCCTCCCCCTTTCTGAAAGCAATATTGAGGAAGGACGGGGAGGCGGCACAGCCCTGAGCATCCTCGCTGATCCCTTCCAGTTTGGGGCGAAGCAGACCCCGGGCTCTGGAGTAGGAGCCCAGGAAGAGTCGGGGGGACGCACTCAAAGCAGGGGGACCACGAAGGGGCAGAGCGTGTGCTGTCTCTGGAGCTGGAGGTGGAGGGCGGTGAGGAGGACTTGAGAAGAGAACCTGCAGGTTCTCGACTTTCTCCTCTGTTCCCCCAGACGTGGATTGATAGCAACATCCAGTCATCACCCTCCAGCTCTGATCTGGGACGTCACGAAGGTGGAAACGGTATCAGAGAAATTGATCTGCAGTCAGAGTAAAATGGGAAGACTAGGTTGGCAGAGAGGTAAGCAAGAGAAGGTTGACAAGAAATAGCAGGGCCGCTCTTGAGAACAGTCTTCAAGAAGCAGGGAGTGGGGGAGAGTAGGCAAAAAGATGCAAAACCAAGTCTGGGAAAAGAGGGAGATCAAATTGGAAGTGGGTCGCCCCAAAGTGCTTTGTGCTGTGTAAGAACAGTGAGCGTCTGGATGATACAAAACCAGAGGTCAAGGGTATAAGGAAACAGTGCAGTGAGATGAAAGGGGAAATTGCAGGTTAGTGAGAGGCGCTGAAAACTCAGGCAGCACCTTTACAGATCTCATAAATAGGGCAGAAATGGGAAGGACCTGCACAGGAACTTAATCACGACCTGGGAGGCGTGCACTGTCTGACACCGTGACCTCCCTGTAGTTGTAGATGGAGGAGCTGGACAGACAACGGAGCTGCGCGTGAACTTCCCCCCAGACCCAGTGTCCGAGGAGGCCCTGCTGTCCTCTTCCCCGTGCCCACGGAGGGAAGTCAGCCCAGGTGTCTGGCTGCTCCTAAGGCATCTTGCCCTCCCCTCGTCTCTGGTTACACACTGTCCGGGGCAGGGACTGCAGGCAGACTGGGTGCTTTCAGCCCATCGCTGTGTCACCGCTCTGCGCCCTCTGTTCTCTGCTGCAGCAAATGGGCCTTTCAGTTGTGGGTCTGTCCACTAGAGAAGGACCTGTTTGCACAGAAGGAAGTTCGTTTCTTTAGCCACTCGGTAACCTGAGGTCCCTGACAGCAGGAGCAGTGCGACTGGCTTCTCTCCCCTGGTGTTTAACTGAGTGCCCGCACAGCGCGGGGGAAGAGACCTTGGGGCAGGCACCGGCCAGGTCTGGTGAGGACGCTGTCCTTTCTCTGCTCCTCCTTGGCACCATGTAACCCTAGTGACTGCTTCCGTGTGTGTGTGGCTTCGCAGTTGTCAATCCCTCTTTCACAGAATTGCCTGGTTTGTAAACTGTGGCAGCTTTACAGTAACTGGAGAAAGGCCAGGCGGGGGCTGCGTTGCTGATGAGAAGACTGAGGTGGTCCGCCCTTTGTGACACGCACTTGTGCCTGCTGGAGGTGGGCGACTGGGAACCGTGGAGGTGCACTTGGGCTCACCTTTTTAAGAAATGGAAGTATTGCTCACATGGTGATACTGTTTCCAGCAGTAGCTTAGTTTTTACCGTATTATGACGTCAGCATAGGGTAGTCGTCGTTACCGGCGGGCATCACCACAGCGGACCCTCCTGCAGGATGCGGTGCAAAACTCAGAGGGAAACAGACTTTCACACCCATGCACTCACACACACACTCTCACACACACTCTAAAACAGTTCGTGCGTTATGGTCCTGTTGTAAAAACATACTAACCATACCGTAAAAATACATCAGAAGCGTAACAAAACAGCAAGTACGTATTTCTGTGAAATAATTGTGAACTCGTTCATTGTGTAAGGACACTTTCTACAGTGAGCACGGTGCAGAGACTGCCCTGGTGGCAGTGGCAGTGACTTGCCGTGTGCGTCCGTCGGAGCACGGTGTGAGTGGCCCAGTGGTGGCTGTAAGGCCTCCTCTCCTCGCGTGCTCTGCTGCAGTTGCCAGGACGTTTTCATTTTGAATCGTAGGTGTTTTTTTAACTTAATTTGTGGTTTGAATCTTGCTGTAGAATTTTTGTAATCTTGAATATTTTCAGAACGTGTAAATATTTGCTGAGGAGACCACGGCCTCGTCAGCATTTTAAGTGGGAACTTGTTCCTTAATTCTCGGTGACTGCGAGAAGAGAGCCGCGAGGCTGCCTGAGCTCTCTTTCCTCCATCGAGTTCCAGTTCAAACTCTTGTGACAAAGTGAAATGCCCCTTTCTGGTCCTTCACAAATTTTTTAATAATAGCATTCTTAAGAATAAAGTGCTGGGGATAAGGAGAATGTTTTAAATGTGGGTGTTTTTGAAGTTGGTGAAAAGACTGAAACCTTGAGCTGAGCTTCTGAAGCACGTCCTCCAGCGCCGGTGCGGCGGCGAGGGACGTAGTAAGTCCACGTGAGCAGTTGCCTCCTGCGGCTCGTGCCCCGGCGGCTGTCTCCTGGACTGTGGCGTCCTCCCGCCGACAGGCTTGACACTGACCCCGTCCTCTGACCTAGTGTGTGTGAATGACATGACCAGAGAGGAAGCGTTTGCTGCTCAGTTACAGACGCAGTCGCACGTCCCTGGGAGCCAGAGCGTCTGGGGTGTTTGGGGGACCGCGGGAAAGTCACCCGCTGCTCATAGACCTTATTTCAGACTGGGACGCGCGGAGAGTGCCAACCGCTAGTCCCATAATTCAGTGATGTTCTGGAGATTCTAGTCAGTGGAATAAAAGGACAAAGAAATGAGGTGTGTCTGCTAGGAAGGAAGGAACAGAATTAACCATCCAAAGTCACTGGCATTAAAAATGGTCACGGGAGTGGCTGGATGCAGAATACATGTGTGTGTGTGTGCTTTCCTGTCATAGAAAAATATCCCATCCATGAGGCCAACAAAAAGGATCAAATACGTAGGAATGAGCAATAAGTGAGTAAAACCTATACAGTGAAAGCCGTGAAACTTCACTGAAGAACTTGAAAAGCCCGGGAAGAAATTGGTTCCTTTTTGTGGGTGGGAATTCTTGGTGTTGTAAAAACGCCAGTTTATGGATTGAACACACCGCCATCAAATCCCTGTTCACTTTCCTTGAAGCTTGACAGTCACTCTAAGGTTTGTGTGATGAGGACATGTGTGGCAGTAACTCACAAAATTCTGGGGAATCAACGCTGTTGGGGCAGTTACCACGGGGAGTTCTGACCTGTCGTGAGGCTGCTGTGATGCAGGCAGGGCTGTGCTGGCTGAGGCCGAGGCCGCCGGTCAGGGAGACAGACCCATGTGTGCCTGGGGCTTCAGACTATCACGAAGTGGGGGCTTCATCTCCAAACAGAGGACAAAGATGGATGACGGAGTCCATAGCACTGTGAGGATGGCCCAGCATTCAGGAAGAAAGAGCTGGACCCCCTTCTAATGCAGTAACAAATTCCACGTGGTTAAAAATGAAAATGTTAAGAAATGAATCATGAGAAGACTAGCCTAGATTATGGATGAGGACTTTTATGATCCCAGGGAGCGGACAGCCTTTGACATTATGACACCAAAGACAGAAATGACGAAGAGGTCGGGGGCTGGGTTTTTTGACTCCATAACAACTTCAAAAATTCTGTTTGGCAAAAAAAGCGCTTGAAGTTGAGTGGGAAGCAGTATCTACAACATACAGTAAAAAAATCGGTGTCCTTAGTCCTCTCTTACTCATCCATCTACCAGTAACTTCCCAGTTTATACCCGTCGCCCTGTGTATTCCCCTGACCTCTGGACTCGTCTGTACCACTGCCTCCTTGATGTCCCCGCCTCTGTCCCTTGGGCATCTGGAACTTGACACACAAAACCAAACTCCTGACCCCCTTGGCCCACTCTCCTCTGCCGTTTTAGTAAGTGGCCCCGCCGCCTGGTGGTTCCGGCTGAAAACCTGCTCACCTTCCAAACCACTGTTCCCTGCATCCGCCCGTTGGTGAGCCCTGCTGACTCTGTATCGCAAGCCCGCTTCTCTCCTGCTCTGCCGACCGCCCAGTGCAGACGCCCCGTCCTCCGGCCGCCGGTGCAGCGGCCCCCTGGGTGGCCCGAGGCGGAGTCACGCTGTGGTTATTCTCACAGTCGGTCCAGGCGCTTGAAATCGGGCCGACGGTGTTTGAATTTCCGTGGGACACCAAACATGTCACCGGACCAGCTGAAGTTGCTTTAACATGACCTTTGTATTTTCATCCTGCTTTTTTCATAATCAAGATAACAGTCACATAACACAAAATAAACCACTTCGAAGTGAAGAATCCAGTGGCATTTAGTACATTCCCTGTGTTGTGTAACCATCACCTCTGTCTAGTTCCAGAACATTCCCATCACCCCAGAAGGAAACCCAGACTTGTTCAGCAGTCACTCCCTGTTACCCGACCCCAGCAACCACTCCTCTGTTTTCTTTCTCTCTGAATTTACCTATTCTGGCTATTTCGTATGAATTGAATCATATAACGTGTAGCCTCTAGTGTCTGGCCTCTCTCACTTAACTTTTTTTTATTAATAGCTTTATTTTTTTAGAACAGTTTCAGGTTTACAGAAAAACTAAGCAGAAAATAGAGTTCCCACATACCCCTCCTAGAAGTTTCCCTCGGAGTCCCTTCTCAGGTTAGTTACCTTGCTGGCATTGATGAGCCAGTGCTGATGCATTGCCACTGAGTGAAGTCTGTCAGCTGCGTTAAGAATTCCCTCTGCGTTACCTAGTTCTTGGGGTTTTGGCAGATGTATCCACCGCCACTGTGTCATACAGGGTAGTTTCACTACCCTAAAATCCTGAGTTCCACCCGTTCACCCCCTATCCTTCCCTCCCCGCAACCCGTGGCAACCGCTGGTATATTACTGTCTCCCTAGGTTTGCCTTTTTCCAGAATGCTGTGTAGATGGAACCCTACTGTATGTAGTCAGTTCAGACTGGCTTCTGCCACTTAGCAGTGTGCATTTCAGCCTCCTCGTATCTTTTCATGGCCCGATAGCTCGCTTCTTTTTATTGCTGAGTCGCAGACCTCTGTCTAGATGTCTCCGCTGTTTTGTCTGGTTTGTTTATCCATTTACCCATTAAAGGACATCTTGGCTGCTTCCAAGTGTTAGCAATGGTGAATAAAGCTGCTGTGAAGGGCTGTGTGCAGCCTTCTGTGTAGATGTACAGAAGTGTTCATCTCGTATGGGTAAATACCAAGGAGTGTGACTGCTGGATCATGTGGGCAGAACATGTTTATTTTTATAAGAAACCACCAAACTGTCTTCCAGCCTGGCTGTATCATTTTACCTTCCCACCAGCAATAAATGGGAGTTCCTGTTGCTTCACATCCGCACCAGCATTGACGTCAGTGTTGGGGTTTAGCCATTCCAGTGGGCAGTGGTAGTGGTGTCTCGTTTCAGCTTGCATTTCTGTGATGACACACAGTGTTGAACATTTTTCGTATGTTTATTTGTCACTTCTGTGTCTTTGGTGAGGTTCAGCCCTTCTGCCCATTATTTATTGGATTGTTTGTTTTCTGGTTGCATTGTGAGAGCTCTTTGTAAATTTTGGGTACCAGCCCTTTATTAGAAGTGTGTTTTGTGGTTATTTTCTCCCAGTCTGTAGCTTGTCTTTTCATTCTTTTAAGCATAATGTTTACTGGATCCATCGACATTTAGCATATGTCAGTACGTCCTCCTTTTCACGGCTGAATAGTACTCCATTGTCTGGGTGTACCACATGTTGCTTATCCATCAGTTGGTGGACATTGGGGTCGTTTCCACTTTGGGGCTCTTATGAATGCTGTGAACATTTATGTGTGGGCATATGCTTTGTGTGAGCATGTTTTTGTTTCTCTGGGGGATACACTTAACAGTGACATGGCTGCAACATGTGGTAAGTCTGTGTTTACATTTTGAGGAGCAAACTGTTTTGCAGAGTGACTGCACCATTTTGTGCTCCTGCCAGCATGAGGGCTCCAGTTTCTCCACATGCTCGCTTACGCTTGCCATTGTCTTTTTTTTTAAATAACCATTATGGTTGGGGTTTGCATGTCCCCATGGCATCGAGGGTCTTCCCATGTATTTATTTTCCTGATCTGCTTTGGATTAAGCTCCTCCTTTTGACTTCTTGACTTTCACTTCTTCCTATTTAATCAGACCTATGTGAGGATTCATCACATTTTTATAATGGTCACCATAAGTATTCGGGGGCTAATGACCACTTTTGCCACTCAGTTGCCAGAGGATTGGAAATACCCAGTGATTTTATTCTTATTAAGAAGATGTTGGGAGTCTGAAGTTGGAATGGAAACATGTCGGAGCCTCGTTCTTTTCAGCTGCCTGGTGCCCACCTCTCACACTTCTGTCCTGTGTGTGACCCCGGTGTGAGCTCTCGGACGTCCTTCCTGAGGCCGCTACCCTGCTTCAGAAGTGACGGTGGTCCTTAGTCTGCCTGCAGGTCAAATAACTTCCAAGCCGGGAGTGACCGCGGCGCACGCGCCCTCCCATCCCTGCTAAGGCAGCCGCCTTCTCTCCGGTGCCCGAGCTCCCCCTGGGCTTTCCGTGCCCCTTGGCTTCTTAATATTACCACATGAAATGAGCACGGTCAGCTTGGGCGAAGGGAGACGCTTCCTCGTGTGCGGTGGTGGGACGCGGTGCCAGCGAGCCCTGTGGGCCCTCCCGGCCCTCCTCCGCCCTCTGTCCTGCGGGCCGACGGTGCTGGCTTCATGCTCGGCCTCTGGTCGGCCAGAGAAGGGGGGGGAAAGTCCAGACCAGGGCATCTGGCCCCCTGAGTGTGCCCCGTGGTGAGTTTCTTTTCAGGAAGCCGAGTTGGCCTAGGATGTGAATTGGTGTTGCCTCTCTCTCTAGAGGGCGATTCGATGACTGAAGATGGTCACCAGGGCCGGGATAGGCTGGTGGCTGCGATGCGCCCTCTTGGGGGCCAGTGTGGCTCTTGGTGACCCGAGAGAGGAGCCTCCCTCGGTGGTGCTGGGCTTCCTCGCTTCACCCCAGCCCAGGCTCAGGCCCTTCCGTGTGCGTGGAACCACCTGGCGGCCTTGTGAGAAGGCGGGTGCCAGCTCAGGAGGCCAGAGATGGGGCCCAGGAGTCTGTGTTTCTGAGACGCTCCCGGGGGAGTTTGTGTCGCTTGGACGACACTCGGAGTAGTGAAGATGTGCATCGAAGTGTGATTCACGGGGTCAGCGACCTGGACCGACCTAGCTGCACACACAGGGGTGCTTGGTGGGTCCCAGCGTGGGATGGGCCCCGCACGGCCAGGTCAGCTAAGATTTGCTGAGCACCTCCTGCGTGCGCAGGCCTTAGGATGCCTCAGTCAGAATAAAACGAGTCCCCATCCTGGTCGAGCTTATGGCCTCGGTGGGAAACAGACGGGATAACTGCTCTCGGACGTCAGGCTGAGAAGTGCTAGTGGGCAAAGACAAAGAGCCGGCGAGGCGGGGCCGGGGCGGGGCGGAGGGACCTGTGTCAGAGGCCACGTCGGAGCAGAGGAGCAGGCTGCGCGGGCAGAACACTTCCCACGGAGGGAGTGGTGGGAGCCCCGCAAGCCGGGAAGGGACGGAGAAGGGGTGCAGGGCCCGGGGGCTTGCTGGCCATCGGAGGGGCTCAGGCTCTCGCTCCACGTGCCTTGGGCTCCACGTGAGGGTTTGAGGGACACAGTCTGCCTGGACACCCGAGGGTCACTGGCTGCGTCGCTCAAGGGAGACCAGGGTGTTAGGAGTGGTCAGGGTCTGGAAATGCCCTGAGGATACTGATGTCGAAACTAATATTTTTGAGACATGGAAACATGGTGGTGATATGTTTAGCTGAAAAAGGAGTGAGTTTTTTATAAGGCCCAATTTTTGAGTGTAAAAAAGTAACGGGGGGAGTCATGGTAATGGTTTTCACCAAAATGTACCAAGTATTTACCTCTGATTCAAGGGGACTTATTTTTATTTTGGCCTACGTACGTAAGCACTTTTTAGTTCTGTGAAAGTGAAACAACTTTTCCTTGTTTCTCTGTGTAGTTTACTGCATGTCCATCACTCCAGTGGGAGCATTCATTTGCCTTGCATTTTAGAGATAATAACGTATAGTTTGTACTTGACTATGTCTACAAAGTGCCTCTTCACTTGGTCTCTGTAGCTAATTGTATGTCCAGCCTGCGAGAAGGCAAGATGCTTTGAAGTCCAGGATTTCATTTTGATTTTCTCTCGGCTCCATCTTGGGGCAGAGTGTCCCTGAGTGCTTATTCAGTGAGTTGTTCTGACTCTTCTGAGCAGTGGCTGGGCGTCTTCCAAAACATTTTTTTTCCTGCTAAATCTGCAGAGGTTTATTATTAGCACGACTGAAAGACCAGGAACGTCTGATCTTTCGGGTTCTTATGTCATCTGCCTCGCATTTTCTGTTCCTGCTGCCTCCCCAGATACTCTCCCCAGACCATCAGAAAGTTCTCGACTTGGGTTCGTAGAAGTTGTAGTCTCCGGATGCGCTTTGCCCTCCCCGCTGTCAGTACTGCAACTAGATCAGCAGCCTTTTACATAAGCAGTTCTGTCTTGTCCCTGTGGAGTCACGGAGTCAGGTCCCTCGGGTTCAGCGGCCCTGAGCAGGCTGGGGAGGAGGCCCATCAGCACCTGGGGCCGACCCAGCCCATGCGGACCAGGACCGGGGCGAGGCCTCTCCGACAAAGCCCCGCGTCGTCGTCGTCGTCGCAAAGAGTGTATGAATAGTCACTAGGAATCGGTTACTTTCTCAGGGCTAGGCAGTGATGGGTAAGGGCCGGGTTCCTGAAGGACAGTTTCTAACCTCTTAAACCGGGTTGAATTCAAGTAAACCCGAGGTCCGGAAATGGATGCTGGGAACCCCGAGGGTAAACCCAGGCAGCATCTTTTAAGTCAGCGCCTCTAGGAGTGGTTTTGGCAGACCACCTGGAGGTTGGGAGGGTCGAGAATGTTCATTCTGTTCCACTCCTTTGCAAGTCACTGCCTTTGATCTTCACCGGGGCTCGAGAAAGGGTTCCCGCAAGATGTGTCTTAGGCTCAGGAGGTAGGAGTGCACCAGAGCTGAGGCCCCCGTGACTCAGGATTGCCGCTCTTGGCTACAGGGCGCTCTCCAGGTGCTGGTTTGTGCAGGTAGATCATCTTTGAATTCTGAGAATGTTGTCCCAGTGAAATCTGAGGGGTGAAACACAGAAACCCACAGAGAACATCTCAAAGGAAGAGTGGCTTCCAGTAGCAGCTTCAGAATTTGTAATCTAAGTGAAAAGCTACAGAAACAGAATAGGAAAGCTGAGGAAATACATTCTAATCTTGTTTATCTAGATTAAGAAATTTCAGCGTCTGTCTGCATCTTGGTGTTTATTCCCTTTTCACAGAGTTCCAGCGGTCGCCTCCTGGAGTTGAGCCCCGGGCGCGTGTGCCGGGCCCGGCCTCATGTCCCGCAGGCCTGGAACAGCACCGGCACCAGTAGGCATTCCGGTATTGATGGGATGTGTGAATAAGTAAGAGGAAGAAAGTCTGACAGAACTGGAAAACCAGATTTTAATTTTGACGATCTTGCAAGCAAAATGTTTTTCATGCTTCAAGAACACAGAGGTCAGGACTCTGCTGAGCAGGAAGACAGCCTAACCCTGTGTTCCTGGCAGCCAGCCCTGGGCTGAGAGGCTCAGAGGGAGGACAGATGGCTCACCTGCCGCTGTGTGCTGCCAGCGCCCTTGCCAGCGTGGAGGGGCAGGTGGAGCCTGGACTCAGGAAAGAGGATGGCTGGAGGAGCTGCCGTGATCCCCGGGGAAGGTGTTCAGGGTGAATTGTTTCGCTTGGGGCCACCCAGGGAGTCGGTCAGGAGTTGCAACACTTGTTTCCTTACGTAGAGTCATTCATACAGTTTGGGGGTTTCATGAGCAGCAATTCTCTGTTCATTATTCTGTGTAACTGAAAACACGTGGGTCTGATTTCTGCCTGCCGTCAGTGGAGACTGAGGACCGGCCTCTCACAGCGCAGTGTTGACTCTGAGCGCGGCGCGGGTTGGCCGGCTTGTGCACGTGGTCGCCCTGCACGGGCGGCGCCCAGCCGCAGGGAGCCTGGGTTTCTGCTGTTGGAAGGAGGAGTCCCTTCTCTGAAGTAAAGTCGGAGTGATCAGAGGGTTTTATTTCCCAGCCTGTCTCTGTAGGACATCAGATAAACTGCCTTGGCGGGGAGAAGCCAGCGCCGGAGGAGTTGGCCCTGGAGTTAGCGTTCCAGGCTTTGGAGGGCCAGGGTCGATGTCAAGGACGTTGTGTAGGTACCATATAACAAGAAAGAAAACAAACATCCACCAGTTTTTTAGTGATAATTTCAGGCTACTGTAATAATGACAATTGAGTATAATTTTTTTTTACTGTTTCAAGCATTTTATTTATTTTTTGAATTTTTTATTGAAGTGAATTGATTTACAGTGTTCGTTGCAGGTGTACAGCAAAGTGATTCAGTTACACGTCTACATATTTTTCTTCTTTTCAGGTTCTTTTTCATTATTTATATTTTATTGCAAGAAACTGAATCTAGTTCCCTGTGCTATACAGTAGGTCCTCGTCGGGGTATAGTGTTTTATAACACGGGTATACTGCGGGAAAGAAAGGATCTCTTCTGTGGGGAGGGGCACTCACTCAACTAGGGTGCACAGTTCATGTTCTTACCATGGAATCGAGTGTGGGTATTTCTGTCTGAGAACCGTTCTTGGCTCACAAGCCAGGCAAGGTCAGAAAGGAGGCCGGAGTCCCTGCCCCTCCCCGTGGCTGCGCCGCAGGCGGGTGGCGTCCCCTCCACCCTGGGTGGCTCTGGACTAGGGAGGCGTGCCCGGGGAGAAGCTACCATTCATCTCTTGCTGTCATGGTGTGCTGGCTGCTCACCAGAGTTCATCTCAGAAGAATGTGGGGCCTCGGGTGACCTCAGAATAAAGGTGAACACTGAAGCTTTGAGTCTGCCTGCAGGTACGAGCAGTGACCTGCAGGCTGTCTGCCTGGTTCGTCTGCCCGTGTGAGCGGGCTCCTCCGTCTTGTCGTCGTCTTGGCTGCTTGTGAAAGAGCCTTGCCTTTGCCATGAACAGACTCAGAACCCAGAAAGATGTGCTTCCCAGCAGGTCGTTTCTGAGTCCACCTGGGCCAGCTTTCAGACTGCTGGATAAAGTGACACTTTGACATTAAATTTCTCCTGTTTCTGAATTATATTTCATACCTTTTCAAACTGTAGTCAAGGAAAAATCCAGATGACTCACATGGAGCCAAAGCGGCCTTTGTCGCCCCCACGCGTGGCTTACGGCTGACTTAACACCCCTCTGCCCTCGCTCACCAAGCACCAGCCTCTCTGATGTGTTTTGTCAGAAGCGCTGGCCCCAGGGCCTTTGCTTCCCTTCCACTGGGAAGTCTCGTTCTGCCGCTTGCCGTGTGGCCGGCTCCTGCCTGTCCTCAGGGTCAGCTGACGTGGCACCTCTGTGGCCTTCCCTGACCGCCCTGGGTGCAGCTGCCTCCTTCACGCTGCTTTCGGCCGAGTATCGACTGCCTTTGGAGCTCGGAGCCTGAGGCTGGGTTGCAGGCTTTTCGCTTACCTTCCTGTTGACCCGTGCGCTGCGGTTCTCTGGGAGCAAGCGCGCCCCACGAGGGCCGGGCCCAGCTGCCCGTCTTGGCTGCGTGTGCGGCACCCACCGCGGTGCGGGCACCTGGCGTCTCTGCACCCACTGAGCTGGGCCGAGGGGGCTGCCGTGGGAGGGAAACGGGTTCCTCGTCAGGTGCAGGGGGCCTGCTGTGGGCGCTGAAAATAAAAGCTCATTGTGCTTGGAGGGCGTGTGGCCTCCCGGGGCTGCACAGAAGCCATCTCAGCCGGGGTGGGGGGTGCCTTGGGAAACACAGGAAGGGTGCAGTGGGGTCTGGGGGGAAGTCCGGAATCCTCTCCGCAAGTGTGCCACACAAGCCTGGTGACCATGTGCAGCTGGAAGGCTCCCACCTGTGAGGACCTCACACCTGCCTGGGGAGCTGACACGGCGCCGTTTCCAGGGCCTCCAGCCCTGAGGTTCTGTGAGATTCTGGGCCGGGAAAGACACAGGAAAAGGAAACAAGGAATTCTGTGCTGGGGGTTGCAGTTTTAAATAGGATGGTCAGGCGAGGCCTCCCTGAGAAGGTGACTCTCCAATAGCGAAGACTTCACGTATGCAAAGGATATGCCCTGACGGTTTCTGTTTGTGCCTCTGCCCTCGTTTGTGAACCTGGACGAAGGTGAGAGGGGCCCTCATTCTGGGTCATGAATTGTCTTTAATTCAGGTTATGGGGTTTCCGAGTGACACGTGCTGACCCGCCTGAGTCGGGACAGCCGCGGGGAGCCGTGAGTGTGCTGTTCTGAGCGCTCGCCGACCCCGCGCAGCCCAGCCTTGGCCCGCCCGGTGTAGACACGGCTCCTCACTCATCTCCATCCCTGTGTGACCACCCAGCAGCCTCTGCAGACAGGCAGGGACAGCCGGGGCCACATGTCTCAAAACCGGCTAACCCATCCCAGTGTCGCTCAGTTTTCCAGTCCCGCCTCACACCGCACAGCACTCGTCCAGCTCCGGTTCCATCTTATGTTCTTTGACACCTGTTTGCCCCGCCCCCTGGGGACAGCCAGCACTCATCCAGCCTCGTCCTCCCAGATGCGGCAGGTGTGGCTGGGCTGTTACAGGCATGCCTCGCTGGCATCAGTCTCCCGGTGTCTGGAAGCCCCCAGCACGCTGCCCTGCTGCTGCTTCTGCAGAGGGGACACACGGCAGCAGGACCCAGTAGATGGGAGACTTGGCACCAGGTACCCCTTTATACCCGAAAAAATGTGTACGGTGGTTGTGGCATCATCTACTGTTCAAGTAATTTTTAAAGAAATAAAAACCATCATCCTACTGAGCAAGAGGTGTGGTTTCATCAAAGCGGAGAAGTATCTGTCATCTTAAAACTTTGTGTCACCTTAGAGCTAAAACTTTGTGTCACCGTGGCCTCTTATTACTGGGGGTGAAACAGTTACACTGGAAAGGTACTAAGTTCTTTTGATTTGATATGTTTTTATCTTTAAACCCATTTAAAAATGTTGAGTGACTACTTTGTTTGCCAACTTTATCATTGGTTAAAGGTAGAGGTTTTGTGGGATTTTTTGTTTGTGTTTTTCTGACCACCACCACCCCCCCGCCCCCATCATCTAGACGGACTTTGAGGTTCGTGATAAATGTCTATGCTCATGTGGCCTCGGAAAAGTTACAGAAACTGGGTAAGCCTGACCAGGAGCATGAAGTCACCTGGTTTTAGCAAATGACCAAGGTCTGAAGACTCTATGTTAGTGTCTTAGCAGCTTTAAAAGAAAGGGAAAGTTAGCTAAGAAAAACACTGTCTGAGTGATTTATCATAATTTTGAGGAAAAGCAGATGTGGATCCTTAAAGAAGTATTCCTCCTTAATTGGAAACTGAAAATAGTTTCTTCATGGAATTAGTAACAAAGGGTTCAACTCAGTTTGCAGGTTTCTAACGAAGGCCCCTCTGAAAGGCGGACTCTGTTGAGCACGAGCAAGCCTTTTCGACTCCTCATGAAGCTGTAGCATTGTGTTATGGGGCAGCTTTCCGGAGGGGGCCCCCCACACCCTGAATAACTAGCGCTTGACGTGTTAAGTGGCAGATTTCCTTTAGTTTTATGTGGAAGCAAAAATGGGCCTTCACCTGGCTCTTGAAGGAAGGTGCTTCTTAAGGAGAGGACCCTGGTGTCGGTGTGGTGGCCGGACTGTCTTTAATGGTTGGCAGAGTCAGTTGACAGGAGCACCTGGGTCGTGGCGCACAGCCGGCGGGCGCTGTCGGCCCTCGGAACCGACACGGCTCCGCGTCCCCTCGTGCGGGCTGGCCGGGCAAGATCGGGCTAGGCGTGGCTCGGCGGGAGCCGGTCAGTGGACAGAACCCTCCTTCACAGTCTGCTGCTTTGTAACCTGCTGCGTCCGAGCCCTTTTGCGTCCACCGACTGTAGTTGGAGGCCTCTTCTCAAGGGATTTTATAGGAAGTGTGTATAGCAAACAAAAATTTGGTAGCAGTGACGGCAGTGGTCACTACATACAGCTTTTCTGAGGAGTCAGAAGCAGCCAGCGCGCCCTGCATGGAGTCCCAGCTTGTCTCCCACGTCACTTGGTGTGCTTCTTCCCCAAGCAGGCAGCTGGGGGCTGCGGGGCCGGGTGAGCGACGGCACCGCCCGAGGAGGAGCCAGGTGATGGCAGGTGGGAGCCAGCCCCCCCGGGGGCAGCTGAGCCTTCCCTTCCCGGTCTGTCGGTGCCACCCGGCCCCTGGAGCCTCCACTCCCTGAGTCCCGGACCTTCGGGCTTGGGCTTCCGTGAGTCTGCGTTCTCTTTCTGACTCTAATCTCCCTTTGCCGTGGGAGATGGAGTCCCCTCACTGGGCCACACAGGAGGCCCTTTCTCCCGACTCTGCGCCTGCGCCTGCACGTGCACCTGCGAAGGCTGAGCTGCTGCCTTGGTGTCCCTGCGAATTAGATCTTCCCTGGGGCCCCACATCCCCATTTTTCACTGAAGATCTGCTAGGATCTGTCCTTTGCGGGCCAGCTTTGTCTTCTTATTCTTACAGTTATTGTTGCTATTAGGATCCTGGACTAAGTTCCTCCTAAAGGAAATGACATGGATGTTATTATGACATGGTTTCTTTTTTTTACCCGTTTCAGTGACCCCTGAAAATTTAAGCTAGGTATTTCACGCGAGATGCCTTCCCCTTCTGGGGTTGGCCCCTTTCTGAGTCACAGCTTCTCCCCACGAGAAGGTGGCTGCATTTACAGTATCTTTGCTTAGGACAAGGCCTCACACCGCAGAGCTGCTCCAAACTCAGTGTGCTTTCGAAGAATTGTTTGTGTCTTACTAGGCATAAAAGCACCTGGGTGCTCATGAAAGAGGCAACATACATACGCGTGAAAACTGCTGCTGTCTGAACTGTTACTGTGCAGATTTCATTTCCTTGCGACAGTAAATTAAGCTGTCTCTTTGGTTGAACTCGTCATGTAAACAGGCTTTTCTTTTACCTTTGACATGAAAAGAAGATAGTTTTAAAAGAAGATTTCCAGACCCATTATGTAACTAAATTGCCTCCAAATAAAGTATGGGCCAGTGTTAATTTATTAACCTCGATAATGACTCCTCATGTGGTGAGATTTCCAGTGAGGAGTAAATTGAAATGGCTGGTGATTGGTTTGTGTACTGTCTGACCAGTTTCGGTACAAGGCCAATCTGATTGTTAGTGGACAGTGTCTGTTGCTTCAGATACTCCTCGCTGCAGGCTGGGAGGTAGACGGGGCGGTCAGTGCCTATTCAGCAGATGAGGACCTGAGATCTGTGCGTTCATCTGTTGACAAGTGTGGGTCATCTGTGTGTGGGCCCTGGGAATGTGGGCGTGAGCAGGACAGAGGAAGGAGCCTGCCCTCAGGGGCCTCCTGTTCCAGTGAGAGGAGAAATGTGATGAACGAGATAAATGGGTGAACTGTTGGCCACGTTAGCGGTAAGTGCTGGGGAGAGACAGAAAGCCGGGAAAGGATGGGACGGGTTGGCATGGGGTGGGAGAAGGTGGTGGACAAGATGGCCAGGGATGGCCTTGCTAAGCTGACACTGAGGAGAGACCCACAGGAGACAGGAGTGAGTCGTGTGGAGATCTAGGGCACAAGGGTTTCAGGCATCGAGAACCAGAAGTGCCAAGGCCCCGAGGCAGAAGCAGGCGGCCGTGTGACTGGCGTGGAGCAGGCAAGGGAGAGGAGGAGGAGGAAATGGGGTCAGAGAGGTAACGGGGCCAGGCCAGGCCTTCTGGACTTCTGTAAGGGCCTGGGCCTTTCCTCTGAAAGATGGGGGCCCTGGCAGGGTTTGGGCAGAGTGCTGTGACCTGACTTACTCTG
Source organism: Vicugna pacos (assembly GCF_048564905.1). Taxonomy (NCBI): domain Eukaryota; kingdom Metazoa; phylum Chordata; class Mammalia; order Artiodactyla; family Camelidae; genus Vicugna; species Vicugna pacos. The sequence goes on from NC_133004.1 coordinate 45,489,610, forward strand.
AGAACAGACCGACGGGGACAAATGTAGACAGTAGGAGACCAGTTAGAAGACATGCAGTAATCCAGGTGAGAGGTGACGGTGGCTGGACCAAAGCCGCAGCCATGGGAGTGGCAGGAAGCGGTCAAGTTCCAGGCAGTTTGAAGGTAGCGCCCGGCCTTTGCTGCCGGCTGGCGACGGGAGAGGGTGGCGTTCGCTGCCCCTCCCCGCAGGCTGCTCGGCTGGCTGCCGGAGGCCTGTGGGCTGAGGAGCCGCCCTCGCCCGTCTGTTCTCACCAGTTCCGTTTAACACCGAAGACTGGATTTGCTTCAAGTGCTGTGGTGCAGGCGACCTAACGCTGACACTTGGCTCTTGGACACGTCCGGTGCGTTTTGGTGCTGTTCGTGTTACCGTTGAGTTTTATTGCGTGGCAGAGTAACTGAATTCTGCAGTAGGAATTTGGTCTTCTTTTACCTGCTCTCCAGTCAGTCTTAGAGCCAGCTGCAGACTCTCCATCAGGTGGTTTCAGACGGGAGGGGCGAGAACATTGGCTGTTCCCCACCTCGCACACCTTACCTCAAGCCCTCATTACTTCAAGGGATGTCTGATTATAGACACAAATTGCTGGTAATTCTCCCATCAACTTCAAGGCTCTCCTGATGTGGAAACTTCTAAGAACTGAGGCTAAATGTTTTAAATTTTCCCCGTTGTCTGGACATAAGCTATTTTATTAGACTGCAGACCAATCCTCACCCTCCCATTGGAAGTGAGAGGCTTCTAAACACGTGGGAGACTCAAGCGTTGTTATTATTAATGGTCACTTTCTGAATATTTTCTCTGTTATTTTATTTATCATTCATTTATTTTATTAATGTATTTACCTTATTTATAATGTTTATTATTAATAGGACTTAGAGGGAAAATGAATACTTATATCAAAGCTCATTTCAAATATAGAAACCAAATGTCTGTTAATTTTCTATTTTTTTTCTAACTCTGGGTTGTCAGTACACACACACTATAGTCACTTCATTCTCAGTTACTAAGTATTGTGATTTCTCTTGAAGCTATGGTTTGAGGATGTGACTGGTTAAATGTTATTAGAGGACAGTTTTAGCAAAGCATACAGACCAATTAAAAAAAGAATTTGGGGGAAATTATTAAAGGAAAATGAAGAGTTACCAATATAAATGTGTAAAACTCCTCAAAACGTGTGCATTACGCTTTGACCCAGCAGCTCCGTGATTTGGCTCCTAGGGCTCTAGGAGAGGAGTGAGCTCTGCCTGCGCCGGGAAGGCCCTGGCGGCGTGTCCACACTTTGCACGTGTCAGAAACAATTCAGTGTTCAGCGACAGGGGATCAGTTGAATTCTAGCAAGTCCTAATGTTGGATTGCTGTGCAGCAGTTACAGACCTTGAAATTTTGAAGTATTTAATGACATGGGGAAATGTTTGTGGTACATTGCTAGAAATGTTTTGAAAAATTTAGAAAATGTTTATACACACAAAGCGAATTTATATACGGAATGATTCAGGTAACATTCTAAGATGTTAACAAGTTATTTCTAGATAGTGATATTTTTGAGGATTTAATTATCTTTTTTATGCATTTCTATGTTTCCTGTATTTTCTACACTAAAAATATTTTTGTAATCCGAAAGAAACAAATTCCATTTTAAGTAACGTTCCTGTAAGTAGTGCTGTCCAAAAGAAACGTCGTGTGAGCCACGTATGTACTTTAAATCAGCCACGTTAAGAAAGGTAGAAGAAATAGAAATTTAATTTTAATAATTATTTTAATAACCTAAAACATCTAAAATGTTATAGTTTCAACATGTAATCAGTATTAAGAGATAAAGTGCGTTTGCTTTTCATAGTAAGTCTCTGAAACCCAGTATGAACCTACAACACATCTCAGCTGAGACTGGCCCCATTCCCCTGTGCAGTGGCCGTGGGTGGCCGGGACCGCGCTGCCGGGCAGAGCAGCCGTGGGCTCTCCTGAGTCTGCGCTGCCGGGATCATGTGTGTGTCAAGGGTTTTTACTCTTCGGGGATTAGAGTAGAATCTGAATTTACTTGATTTCCTGTAATTTAGCCAGGCATGCAGCATAACCCCATACTTCTAGATTTCATTTCTGCTTTTAAAAAAAAATCTAGAGAATACCAGGAACACTGGGCCTGTCAAGGGTCAGTTCAGATGGTCCTCGTCTCAGTGCCTGCTGTCAGCTGTGTGGGACGCAGGCAGCCCCTGCCTCTCTGCTCCCTTATCTCCCCAGACACACCCACAGAGGAAGAGACTATAGGTGAAAAAAGACTAGCTTTAGGGTCACTGAATTGCAGTTATGGCTGGGTGACTGAGCTCCAGTTTTCTCATCTGTGAAATGGGCTCCGTACTGCACACCTCATGCTGTTGTGCAGCGAAGTGAGCACGTCACACACCTGTTGGCACGGCGGGTCCTCGGGGTGATAAGTGGTGGCACATCCTGCAGCGTCTTTGGGACAGCCTTTCGGTTGTCGGGAGGACTCGGGTTTTATACACTGTTTCATCTGCTCACCTGCGTCAGAATTTAAAGACTGCGAAAGGCAGCCCGCCTGCGACCCTGAGCATCCACTTACCACGACGACATGCCCCAAGCGCCAGCTCGCACGGTGGGAGGCAGCAGTTGGGCTCCAGCATGTGCTTCATGGGGTGTGGCCACCGCCACAGACTACACGCATCTGCTCTTTGGACAAGTCTAAAGGCTGTCTTGCCCTGTCAGTGCCTTTAGGGTAGAAAATGCACTAGCGCTGCGGTTCCCGGCCCTCACCTGGCACTCCATGCCGATGCCGACCCATGGCTGTGTTTCACCCACACCAGCAGCCTGGGGATGCTACCCAAAGGACAGCAGTGTCACAGCTTTCTCACACCTCCTCACACAGCTGCTCCGCCCTATTAGCGGTTCTAAGCCCAACGCAGCTCATTACTGTTTGGATTTGACACTCAGCCCAGTTCTGTTAGATCTGAAGTGGTGGAGGCACGAGAAAGGGCCCGCCTGTGACCAGAGCTCTCAGACTACAGCCCGCAGTGCAAACAACAGAACAGAACACGTTTTACCATCAGCACCCAGGATACGTGCGTGTGCTCTCTCTCTCTCACACACACACCCCCCGACCCGCCCATCCGCATGTATGCCTCTGCATACCACAACCTGTTTTAACTGGAACAGTTCTGAGCATTTACCGTTACAGTTCATGGTTCAGCTGGTTACCATTGTGTTTTTATTTTTTAAATTTCTCACTAAGTTATTTCACAATGTGGATCTTGACTCGAATTTTGAAAGCACTCAACTGGCACATTAAGCCATGTTTTGCGTTTGCAATATTTACGGGGTTCCCCCCCCGGAATGATATTTAGTATTTACTTATTCTCAGATTTCTTTACTGTTTTCTGTGCTTAATAGGAAGCCTTCATTTCCCCCTCGGACCAGTGTTTGTCTTTATAACATTCAGTGAAATGTTTAGTGAAGGAGCTCCCAGCGCTTGGAGCCTGGAGGAGCGGGCGAGAGGCAGGTCGGTCGGTACGTGGCTCCAGGAGGTGGTCTCACAAGCCAGGTTCTGACACTTCGCGTGGATTTGCACGTTCCCCTTTAGGACATGTCAGGAGTTCTGAACTGCTGTGGAATTCCTTTTCCTTTTTTCTTCTTTTTTAAACTTTCAGGCTAGCCAGCCTTTTCCAGGCAGCTGAAAAAAGCTATTGGTTCTAGTCTGCTTCTCCATGCACTTCCCAAACCCAGAGTTTTTCTTACAGTTCCATCTATTTCCTGCAGATTTTGCCTTGGACTTCCCCTTGTCCCATTAAATTTAATTTGTCGTAAGCTTACCCAGATCCCACCCCTCCCGAGCCATCCCCGGCTGTCTGCTTTTAGGTCTCCTCTTCCCTTGTGTCCTCTCCCCACGTGAGAGCCTCATGTCCCCGTGACTGCCGCCCGCCCCCACCTGCACTCGCTCCTCTCCCTACGAGTCTGGAGGCCAAGCCCTGACCTCGGCCTGCTCCTCCCAGAGCCTTGATTGTTCCCTGCTTCCTACAGAGTACATTCCAGACCTCTTAGCTCGCCACAGTCTGGCTTTAGCCTACTTTTCTCACTGATGGTGACGTTTCCGACCGTCCCGCAGCCTTCCTTCTGCCCCTGACTACGGTATTTATCTCTGGCCTACGCTTCGGATGCTCCGCTCCACTCCTGTGCTTGCCTCAGAAGCTCTCGGCAGGCGCCGCATGGACCACCCTCTGGCCTCTCCCCATCACCTGGCACTTCTCTCTGCCAGGCAGCTCAGTCTAGTCGCAGGAAGAGCTCTGTAGGTGGCTTTCCTGGAGAAGGGGCGTGATGCGGCATGGTCTGTTCTGGTTGGAACAGTGCATTTGTCCCCACGAGCCCCCAAGAGGAGGGGTGTGGTGGGGGCAGGACGCTGGACCAGGAGACCGTCCAGCTTTGTGTCGTAGAAATGATGGCGCCCTTATGGCCGGTTTGCTGTTTGCTGCTTCCCTTCCTGACTTTTCCTCCGACCTCTGAATTGGAAGGTATCCCCGCCCCAGCCTCAGAGAGGAAATGGGGGAGCCCTCTGCCTTTGCTGGCTGGACTCATTAACTTAGAGAAATGTATCCTGTTTACATTTCTGGCAGCATTTCTCTTATTTGGATGGTGGCCAAAGGCAAACAGCTCAGCCTAGTGGGTTTAAAAAAAACCCAAACGGAGCTTCCCGAGTACCTACGCTGCTGTCTGACGGGGGGAGCGCAGGGCCCCGGCGCCTTCCCGGCGTGACTTTCGTTCTGGAGAGAAGCTAGTTTCCTACTTGCGTTCTCTCTTTCTCTCAGCTTTAGTATTTATTGTGGGAAGATTTTAGTAAGGAATGACTAATCGAGAAAGATTTGGTTTGATTAGGAGCTAAAGTAACAAAATCTATTTTGAAATGATATAACAGGATTTGCAATTTTTGGTCTTTGTCCAGTAAAACCGAAACCCCCCCCCCAAGTCTACACCCCCAGCAGACAGGGAACCTGTTCTGTGACTAGAAGTTTAAGTTAGTGGATTTATAAGTTGTCTTAAAAATATGTTCTTTGAACGGTTTAAAGAGTTACATAGTATTGAGGTGAAGTCATCAATCTGCTTCGGACTTTCAACTGTTTTTATTTGAGTAGCTGAATAAAATGTCCAGTTATTTTAAAAATTAATACCTCGGTAGCACTGTTATCGTGAAAGAAGCACTTTTTTAAGTAGCCGTTGACGAGACCTTGGCAAATTGCTTTGGCCTTGGTGGGTTTCCCTTTTCCTTTGGGGGTATGTGGATTTGGGGCTCTCTTGGTCTTTGTGTTTGGGAGGTTGGTCTTTATTGGGGAGCGTGGGCAAGGGGTTTCATTACTGTGCTTTCCTGCCATATCAGCATCTCACTTTTAAGATGTAGCAGCTCTCTGGCCTGACGGGGACCTTCTACAGCTGTCATTTCCACCAGAGTGTGGTGAGCATAAAGTTTGCAGAGACCCTGGGCTCTTTCTAAACAGGAAGGAAAAAGTGGGCTCAGATTTTAAGCAGACGTCCCAGAGTAGAAAACTTCCCTAGAGCTCAGCCTGGGGGACTCAGAACAAAGTTAGCAGAGAGTAGTTTTTGACTAGAATAATTTAAAATAAGGGCAAAAGAGAGATGTCTGTTTTCTTGATGCCTTTTTCCTCCAAATGAAGTGAATAAGACCTAGAAGATGGATCACAGCTAACTGGTAGAACCCAGAGTTCGTCAGCAGCTCTGCCGATTGCCCTGGGTTTCTAAAGAGAAATAAGGAGCCTTTTCTTCGTGTCTGGGTGAAGTGGATTTGGACCGGCTCCAACTTGCCTAGGTGGCGGTGTGCAGTGGGGACACAGGCTGCTTTTGGATGCACTGGGGGTTTTTTTAAGCCAAACCTATGTTCACCCCAATAATTAGGGCAGGCTGGGTCTGTGCAGCATTGAAAGCCGTCTTGGTCAACGACTGCTCAGGCTTCTAAGGCCAGTCTGGTTCCCTGCCTTCGCCTCCAACAGAAACCCCCAAGGGGCAGAGGCTCAGTTTAACCCACGGGTGAGGTGATGCTCTTCGGGAAGGAACCTCTTTAATGTGTAAACAGAGCCCTGAAAAGGTAGCTAGCTTGTGTGTCAGGCCGGACTTGCTGCATCTGAGTCACGCGGGCAGGGCCGTCACCCATGGTAGGTGGGCTGGCTACCTGACTGCTGGGCGGGGGCTGAAGTCCTGACCCTTTGGCAAGAATCTCACCCGAGAAACGTCTTCTCCCGTCTCTGTGCTCAGACACTTGTGTGTGATGTGGAGAATATGAAACATCTTTGTCTCCCTGGGGTCTTGAACGTTTTCACCATTTTCACTGCTGTCCTTTCGGGCAGGAGGTGATGTCTTCAGAGGATGCAGGCTTGAGGGGGCAGTGGGGGCACGGAGGAAGGAGAGGTGAGGATTTGTCCGTCTTGTCTGTCAGTCTGTCCCCCGGGAGAGCTGCTGAGCCACCGTTGCTGCTTGCTGAAATTAGCCAGCACTTCAAAGCTCAGTGTGAGGCCATGGCGGGTTAGGATTTTCCAAGCCTCACCCCTTACTGCCAGTCTCTTCCTTTGGCCTCTAGTAACCTTCCCTTTCCACACCATGTAAATGGAACATATGTTCCATTGCTAGTAATTGCTAGTTGATCTTTTTTTTTAACTTTTTATTTTGAAATAATTACAGGTTCCAGGAAATTGCAGAGATAGCACAGGGAGGTATCTCCTAGTCTCCCCCAGTGGTTACATTTTTTATGACTAGAGTGCAATGTCAAAACCAGGAGATCGACATCGCTACAATGTACGTGTGACTCTGCAGCATGTTGTCGCCTGGGTGGTTTTGTGTAACCGCCGCTGCTTTTCAAGACAGCGCTGCCCCATCACCACAGAGGTCTCCCTCCCCCAAGCCCCTGCAGTCACACCACGCTCCTTCCTCTACCAGCCCTAATTCCTAGAAGCCACTAAATTGTTTTCCATTCCTCTGATTTGTCATTTGAAGAATACATAAACAGAATCACATAGTACGTGACCCTTTGAGATGGCATCATTTCCCTGAGATCCATCTGAGTTGTGTGCATTAGTCACTCATTCCTTTGTATCGATGACTTGTTTTCCGTGGGACGGAGGTACCACAGTGTAACCTTCAGTGTTTCTGTTGAAGGACATCTGGGTTGTTGCTAGTCTGGGGCCATTGTGAATAACGCTGCTGGGAACATTCCTGCACAGGTTAGGGTGTGGACGTACGTTTTCATTTCTCTGGGATAGATGCCCAGGAGTGAGATTCGTAGGTCGCATGACAAGAAACTAGAAAGCTGTTTCCCAGAGCGGCTGTCCCGTGGCATCCCCACCAGCAGTGCGTCAGAGACCGCGTACCCCTGCATCCTCACCTCCGTTCTGTGCTGTCGTGCTTTTCGTCCTCGCTGTTTCAGTAGAGTGTGGCGATGCCTTAGCAAAGCCGTGGTCGGCTTTGCCCTGATGGCTGGCGAACTCGCACATCCTGTCTTTCATCCGCCCGCTGCCTGCTGAGCGCTCTGCTGAAGCGGCTCTAAATGTCCTTGCCCACTTTCTAACTGGATTGTTTGTTTTTTCACCTGTTGAATTTTGAGCATTCTTTATATATTCTAAACATGAGTCCTTTGTCAGATATGTGGGTGGCACGTAATTTCTACCAGTCCCTCACTTGCCTTTTCAGCCTCTCAAGAGCCTTTTGCAGAGCAGAAGTTTTCCTTTTGATGAAGTCCAAGTGATCGACATTTTTCTTTTATGAGCCATGCGTTTTGTGTCATGTCTACGTCCTGTCCACCAAGCTGTAGGTCCTAAAGATTTTCTTCTATGCTGTAGTTTTACATTTTGAGTTAATGTTGTAAAAGGTGTGAGGTTTAGGTCAAAGTTTGTTTTTTTCTTTTTTTCTCTGCCTGTGGGTGTCCAATTGCTCCAACGTCATTTATTGAATAGGCTATTCTTCCTTTATTTAATTGCTTTTGGTTCAAGGCAGAAACAGAAGTTCGAGGTACCAAACTGATGCTCCAGCAGAGAGATGAGGAAGGCAGGACTGACCCATCTGCTCTGCCCCGGTTCTGGAAGTGGGGCTTTTAGGAGAACTGCCAACTAAAACCGCTGAGCTGTGCACTGTCCGTGGGGGGGGGGTGTGTTATGTGACTTAAACTCCAACAAAGCTTTTTTTTTAAGTGCCAAGTGGACAGTGATGTCCTGGTGCTGTCTGTGCTAGGGGACAGGGTCCGCCGACCACTCTGAGCCAGCCAAGGCCTTCCCAGCGAGGGAGGGGCCCCGCTGCCCTTGGCTCACCCGGTCCTGACGGTGCCAGGGAGAATCCAGCGGGTCCCTCGGAGCAACTTGGAAACTTCCTTAAGATGCTGTGTTGTGATTTTGAAGCACTAAGCCAAGAATGACGGACTAGACCCGCCTCCTGCCCAGGAGAGCAGGTAGCACCACGACGGTATTTTCCAGCCTGGACACTTCCCCAAATACTGTTTCATTTGGGGCTGTTTCCCCATCACCCTGACCCCGTCAGGGAGGTAAGGAAAAGGCCGAAAATCCTAACTTAATTTTTAGTAGCAAGGAAATAAGCAACACAATGGAACGTGGCTTCTCATCACCACAGACAGATCTAGAGTGTGACCCCAGGCTCCTGTTTCAGGGGGCGGGCCCCTTTCTGTCTCTCCCGTCTGGTGACTGCAGGCCGCCCGGGTCTGTTCTCCCACCGGTTGAGTTGGGACGAACAGGGTGTCCTTCGGTCTTGAGGAGCCGCCAGGCTACGGTGATGACAGCGGTGCTGGCTCTGGGGCTGTCATTGTTTTAAACACGGTCTCTTTGACTGACGTGGTTCGTGCTTCATTTTCAGATGTCACTTTGCTGACTTTGTTCAGTTGCCTCCCTTTGGGGACCTTTTCAGATGAGTGACAGCAAAGGGCAGAGAGTGACGTGGTATGTGTGTCCACCCGCCTCAGAGCGGCACGTTCTGGGAGTGAGGCATTCGTACTGGGACAGAACAAACTGAGACACGTCCTGGCTGCAAATCTGACAGCTCGTGAGTTCCCTGCTTTGTGACAGTCTGCCCTGTCGAGGCTCTGTCTTGCGATTTAACTTTGGAGCGCGGTGACAGTTCACTTCATTTCCTTTACCTCCTAGGGCTCAAGGGTCCTTGTCGACGCCCGAGACAAGCTGGGCATCCCTTGGCAGCATTCAGAGAACGAGAAGCATGGAATGTTCCTCATGGCCTTCGAGAACAAAGCCGGGCTGCCCGTGGAGCCGGCCACCTTTCAGCTGTACGTCCCTGCCCTGAGCGCGCTCTGGAGGGACTCTGGCATCAGGGAAGCCTTCAGCCGGAGGAGCGAGTTCCAGCTGGTGAGTGGGCCCTCTCTGTGGGCTGCATGGCTGTGTTTTCATGACTGATTTCGGCCTTTGGGAGCATTTCCTTTAAAACTCCGTAAAAATGCAGGCAAGCTGGAAGTGGCTCTAAATCCTGGTACGTAAGAACAAAAACACATGGCGGAGGCAAATTACGCTAACTGGTTCAAGAAGGGACACAGTGAGTTCACTCAGGCTAGATAAATGTTTTTGTTTAAAGAATATCAAAGATTTGCAAAATATTAAGATTGGTGTAACTCAAGGAGTTCGAATTTTCTAGGTCTTGCTCATAGTAGGAAGTTAATGCCTCCTTAAAACAATTTTCCAGCTTGTAACATGTGGACCCAGCCTGGCAAGTCACGAATGCTTTCAGATCTCTGTCTTGCAGCTAATCTGAACCCTTCCAAGTTGTTCCCATAGGATTCTTTCCTTTCATTTTAAGGTCTGATAATTTCAAAAGGCCTAGTCACCTTCATCTGAGGATCTGGGTCTATAAACAGATTCTGTGCATTTAGCCTGTTTGCATCCATCCTATTTTTTCCTGAGTATCCTTCAACGTTAACTGTATACAAAGAAAAGTATCAGGTTTCTCCTGTAACTGGATTAGGCAGCAGTGAATGGGGTGCTGCTGGCGGAGGCGGCAGAGGGAGCCTTGCGGACGAGGTGCAGGACTGCAGGGGCGGCAGGGAGCTGCAGAACCTCGCGTGGCCGAGCAGCGCTGCTGCCCCGGGGGAGGCCAGCCACCGTGCTTTGGTCTGCAGGTCACGGAGATCCCGGGTCCACCCACCTTAAGTGATAAACAGACTGGACGGGCCCAGAACCGAGTGCCGAGGACGGAGGGTGGGGCAGGGGCTCTCCGTGCTTTTCTGGCCTCTGCCCTCTCCTCTGTGCTGGTTCAGCTCCACCTGGCTGCCCTGTGGTTGCAGAGTGGCGGGGATGGAGGGGCAGGTCACCCAACAGTGCCACCGTGGCCACATGGGCCACACTGAGCAGCTCAGAATTACCTGTGAGCAGAGGCGCCGTTGAGGTATCCAGAGCAGAAAGTAGCAGAGCTGACCGGCAGCGTTTCCAGAATTCACTGTCAGTCGTGCGTGAGGCAGAATGTGGTGGGGCGGGGCGGGGCGGAGGCCATGCTGGGCCCCTGTAGAGGCCCAGCTCGGAGGCCGTGAGACCTGCAGCCGGGCAGGGGGTCTGAGACTTGGCCTGGTGCTTCAGGACTTGCCACTGCTGGTTTTTTGCACAACCCTTTGCTTGTTGTCTGGTTATCGTCCTCCTCACCATCAGACTGCCCTCCAACACGCCGTGCGAGCGGGGAAAGTCAGCAGGCGCCGAGCTCCTGGAATACGTGGAACCAGTTTTTGCCCTTCATGACTGTGCTCTCGAAATGGCAGCCGGCATCTCCATGTCCCGACGGACTGTTACTCCAGGCCAGGAGTGTCCTTCCTCAGAGGGCCAGGCAGTTCCCGGGGCAGTCGGGTCCCTCTGCGGAGTCCTCGCTTGGCCTCCTCTTGTCCGACTGTGAGCCAGGCATTTGCTCGTTCTGCGCAGACAGGGAGCATGACCGCTTCTCTCCTCTCGTGCTTTTTCCCTTCGCCCTTCTTGGGTACTCAGAAAGGTTCACTGGCTTATAAATCATTTTTTACTCCCTTCCGGTTTCTGTTTCAAAGCAGCAGGGCATCGTGCTCTCCTGAAAATGCCTTCAATCCTTTTGGCTTCGGAAGATGGAGTTGGAGACTCAGCTCCGAGGAGGGAGTTCATGCTGATAGTGCAGCGTTTCTTGACGTCAGGTGGTTCTGCGTATTACAGAGAATTTTCTCCTGACGTGTTTAGAAGAGTTGGGTCTTAGTAGCCTTACCAGGGAGTGCTAGGCAAAGCCGGCTGTGAGGCTGGGCTTCAGGTGCAGAGGAAGGAGCGCCACCCACCACGGGGGCGGGGGGGTGCTGCTGCCTTGGAACCAAGCGAGTGTGGAGTTTTAAGAGGAAAATTACCCTGTGGTTAAGTGAGTAACATGCCAACTATAAAAAGAATCGCTGGCATTACCTGCCTAGCTCCTACATAAAATCCACGTGTTGTGCTTGATTTTTGTGATGTCTGGGGCTTCGGAGCTACTCTGGGTTACTTGCATCCCCCGCAGAGGCACGGTCCGCATCCGCACTGCCTGTGGGCTTCCCCCGCCTGCCACCCAGTGGATGTGCTTTTTAAGGGCTGTAGAAGCATGGCTCACAAGTTCTCAGGCTTGGAATGCTGCTTTGGTAAAGCTCTGGGATAAAATAGTGCCCAGACTTCTCCTTTGCTTTCCTGAAGCAGCTGTCAACTTGTGCTGTGTGTTGGTTACATCTTTTTAGAAAAAAAGAAGAATGAACCAGTCACCTTCCAGGAAGGCTTGACACCACGGGTTAGTGTTCCTATGGGAACGTGCCTGTGCTCTTGCTGGTACTGTTTTAACTGAGTTTCAGAATTCTTCCCCCAGGCTTTCTTAATAAGTGAGCCTTGAAGCACTAGAGGGCTGGGCTACGTGGGAGATGAGGCGACTTGTAGCCACAGGAACTTTCTGCAACTTTTTTGACGCCATGTGAAACAAAGTGACATATCAGGGAACAGGCCGTTTCGGGCAGTTCCTGCGCCCACGACCCTGTCTTTCTAGGAAGCAAGTCTGCGCTATCAGGGCTTGGCGGTAGGTACTTCCAGCTGCTTGGGGACAGTGTCTCATGCTAGTGTGCACGCATGCACGAGCCTGTGTGTCGTGTTAGTGTGCGCGCGTGCACGAGCAGGCGTGTCGTGTTAGTGTGCGCACAAGCCCGTGTGTGTCGTGTTAGTGTGTGCACGCATGCACGAGCCCGTGTGTCGTGTTAGTGTGTGCGTGTGTATGAGCAGGCGTGTCGTGTTAGTGTGCGCACGAGCCCGTGTGTGTCGTGTTAGTGTGTGCACGCATGCACGAGCCCGTGTGTCGTGTTAGTGTGTGCGCGTGTATGAGCAGGCGTGTCGTGTTAGTGTGCGCACGTGCACAAGCCCGTGTGTGTCGTGTTAGTGTGTGCACGCATGCACGAGCCCGTGTGTCGTGTTAGTGTGTGCGTGTGCACGAGCAGGCGTGTCATGTTAGTGTGCGCGCGTGCACGAGCCCATGTGCCATGTTAGTGTGTGCGCGTGCACGAGCAGGCGTGTCGTGTTAGTGTGCGCACGTGCACAAGCCCGTGTGTGTCGTGTTAGTGTGTGTGTGTGCATGAGCAGGCGTGTTGTGGGCACCAGAGGAAAGGAAGCAGGGAACTGGGCAGAGACTGGGGAGGTACCTGGCGGGAGACACAGGGTGGTCCCGGGGTCGGGGAGTCTCCACGGCAGGGTCCCGGTTCTCCCCACCTTCGGTTTCCCTTCCATCGCGGTGACTGAGCTGAGGTTGCGGCCATGGGCAGGCTGCATTCCTCCTCTCTCTGCTGGGCCGCAGCCGAGGGACTGAGGTCTGAGACTTGTCCTCACAGTGACCGGACAGGTCCACCCCAGCCTCTCCCCACTTCCCGCCCGCTGACCAGTGTGGAGTACCTGGGGGGTCAGCACGCACCCCGCCAGGTGGAAGTGACATCCAGAGCGTGGCTGAGGCGCTCGGCCTGTATTTTTCGTCCTCTGTGTTGGCTCGCTGCCCTGCCTGATGTAGCTTCCCTAGTGGTGTTTGTGAACGCTCTGCTCTGAAGGAGACAGGGAAGCAAGCCCTGGAGGTGTTGGGAGGAGGAAAGAGGGAAGTGTGTTCCAGCCCAGAAGAGTGACAGGTGCAAAGGCCCCGGGGTGGGGGCGAGCACTGGGTCCCGGAGCGAGCAGAGGGGTGAGGGGGACGGGTCTGCGGAGCAGAGGGGCTTGTGGAGGCTGTGTGAGGGGCCTGGAAGGACCCGGGCTGTGGGCAGAGGAGAGATATGGTTTATGTTTTCATTGACAGCTGTATGGATAGATGGTCAGAGAGGCCCCTTTGGAAGCCTTTGCGATAATCTGGCTGATAGATGACGTGGCTTAAATGAGGGTGCTGGGGGGGGGCGGTGAGGCATGGTCAGGTCTGCTGACCTGGGAGCTGGAGAGGAGCCTGCAGGTCGTCTGGTCTCGCTGCCCGGCCGCTGAAGGACCCCTCGGGCCCAGGCCTGATGGTGGCACTGAGCCCCGTGTTTCACTGGTCTTTCACATGTGGGACTCAGGTGTGGAGTCCGTTTCTCTTCTTTGTGGGAGGCCCCAGGCTGCTCCGTGTGTCTGGCGAGGCTTGTGGGACCAAACCCCGCGCCCACCGGGGCAGCCGTGCAGGTGTGTCCGGCACCTTGTTCTAGAGGTCCGTGCTCTTCGCAGGACCCACGCTTCAGACCGTGGGGCCCAGCCTTCCTGTGAAGATCATTTGCCCTGCATTTCCTCCTGTCGTACCATCAGGAATGCTGAGAGGGAAGACCTTGCCCCGAGGACGGCAGAGTTCCAGCAGCTCAGGGACCGCACGCCACCCCCAGGTGGCATCAGTCCTGTTCTGTGCTGGCCGGGGACGCACTGAGTTCTGAAGTCTCAGCATTTGATTCGGGTTTAACTAGTGAAGCCTGCGTAGCAGACAGCGCCGATTCACCTCCCCCAGGGACGCCTTCTCCGGGGTGGGTGAGGCCGGCGGCCGTCCTAGTCTTGTCCTTCTGGAATTCTCACCGGCCTGGTAAGTGAGGACGCCCGTGATTACTAGCTCTTTTCGTGTGTTGATTAGCCGTTCATGTTTACTCCTTCGTGAGTTGCTGTCGATTCTTCCTGTTGGGAACGAGTTTCTCTCGATTTGCACTACTAGTCTGTCACTGTGTGCTCATTTTTTCTAGCACCTTTTTTCCCCCTTTTGAAATAATTACGGATTCACAGGAAATTGCAAAGATAGCGCAGAGAGGCCCCCCATCTCCTTCCCCCCGCTTCCCCCAGTGGTTAGGTTGTGTCTCATGTGACTGGTCTGCCGCGAGGACCGCGGGCTCGACACCGGCACAGTGCACGTGCGGCTCTTGTCGTGTTGTCAGGCGTGTGATCTGTGTGACCAGCCCTGCGATCAGGATGCAGAGTCGCCGTGTCACCACAGAAGTCTCCTCCTGCTGCCCTGCCCTCCCTCCTCCCCCAGCCTCACCCCTAGTTCGCTTGCAACCTCCAAGCTCTCATTTTTTGGGAAATAGTGTGTAGATGGAATCGTATAGTACGTGACCTTTGAGGTTGACATTTGTCATCGTCACAGCGCCCTTGAGATACATCTAAGTGGCTGCTGTGTCAACAGAATGTCTTCCTGCTTCTGAGTCATATTCTGTGGCGTGGAAGTACCACAGCTTTTTGTCTCACTGTGCTCAGATGTGCAGACGTGCACAGGTATGTACATGCACGTGCAGTTAGACACACACACGTGAAGAAGGCACCGTTCTGTATCTCGGACATCAGAGATGTCAGAAGTCATGGGTAATTTTCCAAGAACATGGAGTTACCAGATTACCTCTTTAGTTTTGGTTTGGTCCTGTGCCTGCGTGAGTTTTTAACCTTTCAAACTACCTTGACTTTGCTAGTGTGACCCATAGGGGACAATCACAGTCTTGTTAAAACTTCCTGTCAAGTCAGAGGGACTTGAGAAATCCTCTCACCAAATCCTATTTGATATTGAGCCCATTTGAGGCCTGGGAGTTGAAGAAATTGGCCAGAAGTGACAAAGCTGATGAATGGCCCAGCCAAGGTCAGGAAGCGAGGACTTGGAGCAGCCCTTGGCCCTTGTTGGAGTCGTGTCTGGGTCCGGGTCCCAGCTCTGGAGAGGGTGGCACTGTGAGGTTTCTGGTGGGTGGAGGGGCTTGCCCAAGGGCACAGAGCGGGAAGCGAGGTATTCGCTGTTCTTGGACCGTGTGCTGGTGAGAAACTTCTAGGTTCCCTGCTGGTGGCGCTGGCCTTTCCCCTTTATTTCATTCATCACAGAGAGTATTATGTACTTACAGACATGAAAGAAAATCTCCTTAAAAAAATGAAGCGTTACACGTTTTAACGTGGGTCCTCGTGAAAAATGCTGCTGCCAGGCTTACCTCTGGAGGGCCTGCGCGCCGGTGACACGTGGCCCAGGGTGGAGGTGCAGTGTGTTGCAGACCCGATAGTGGGACATCCTGGATGATAACAAGGCCAGGGACCCCAAGGAAGAGAATAATGGATTTGACTAAGTAAGCATTTTTAACTTTTGTGTGGGAACAGTCAGCATAAAGAAAGTTTAAAAGCAAATGACAGATTAGAGGGAAAGTCGCAGCATAGTGCAGAGGTGTGTTTTATGTGTTAGGAGCCCGCGAGCGAGCTTGCAGATCGGTAAAAAGATTGAGTGAGAGAAGAAATGGGATTCCCAGCCTTGCTGTTAACCACGAAGTGGAAATTAGAGCAGTAATGAGGTCACCTGCCGTCAGTCGGAGCGGGGCTGAGGACGATGCCGCGGTCGACTGGGGCCGTCGGGACCAGGCACTGCCACACGCACAGGTGGCGGCGTGGAGGCGGTGCAGTCCCTCGGTCTGTGTCAGAACACAAAGTCCTGTAGCCTCTGGCAGTAATTCAGCTTCCAAGGAATTTATACTAAAGCAGGGGTGGTAAGATTTCCGGCTTCTAATTACAGTGGACTCATTATCTAGAGACTTCTGCTGAAAATAATTTAAAATGCTAGATAAAATGTTAAAAATAACTTTATGAAAGCATGTAAGCGCTGACAAGATTATAAAGAATCACCAGGCCAAGCCCCAAGAGGGAGCTGAACCCTGAGAGATAAGCAGACCCTAGCAGCTGTTTTTCCCTGAGACAGTTGGTGATGTAAACCATGGACCTGAGGGTCTGGAAAAGAGGTAGAAGTTGTAGAAATTTAAGATCGCCAATGTTGAGGAATCTGTAGGAGACTCTTCTGTAATAAGCAGAGACCTCAGAGGGTGAGGACAAACCAAACGTAAACCCACAAAAGGGGGGAGAAGAGTTTTTGCTTGAGGGCCGAGCCAGGCCAGGGAAGGAAGGAAACCTGCCTGTGGGCTGGGCCCCCGGAGACGTGCCGCCCGGACTCGCAGGAGCAGCCCAGGAACCCCAGCGCTCTGTCTTCAGGTTAAAGTAGTCCGCCCAGGTAGCAAATGCAGCCCTCCCCGGGAAAGACTCTTTAGTCCTAAACCTTGGAGGCTCCCCGCGAATGATGTTTCTAAGGACAGAGTCCCAAGGAAACAAGGCACAGAGCCTAGAATCAGAACGAAGAACAGACCAGAAATAGACCCACAGCCCCCAGGCCTTAGACGTGTCAGATGCAGATTTTGAAACAGCTGTACTTTATACACACACAACTTTACATGTGTATAAAGAAATAAAAGGTCTTCAGGAAAAACTGGAGACTTACTAAAAGTGGTGTAACATCTTGAAAGAACGAACTAGAACTTCTAGAACTGAAAAATACAAAACCAAAGTTAAAACCTCAGTAGTTTGCACCCCACAGAGGGGAGTATTAATAAACCAGAAGAGCTACTGGAAGAAAGGATCAGCAGTGTGGAACAGAGGGACAAAAGTAGGGAAAACAGGAAAGGTGGGTGAGGGGACAGAGGACGGCGTGAGAAGGGCTCATGCTGAGCAGGAGGCACAGAAAGGGAGAGCCGGGGGCAGGGGCAGCGTGTGAACGGGTGATGGCTGACAGAGCCCATCAGTCAGAGTCCAGAATCCCAGTGAGTCCCAGCAAGATTCATGATACAGAAACCTGTAGCTAGATGAATCATAACAAAGCCGCAGAAAACCGAAGACGAGTGAAGCCTTCAAAGTAGCTACAGAAGAGGCAGAGGTGAACTCCCACTGAGTGACAGTCCCAAAGGTGCAACAGAAGCCAGAAGGCGTCAGCGGTACTTTCAGGTGGTGTCTGCGAGAGAGCTTACCTCCTGATCTAGAATTCTGTAAAACTGAGGGCAGAATAGGGACACTTCCAGACAGAAGGTTGATCCTCGGCACATCCTCCCTGAAGGAATCGTAAGGACCACGCTTCCAGCAAGAGGAAAGGGGTTCCAGATGGAGGGTTTGAACATAAGAGAGAATGAAGACAAATTTACCTGTTTTTTTCCCTTTGTTGATCATGCTTTTGGTGTCGGATCTAAGAACTCATTGCCAAATCCAAGATCAGGAGGATTTATCCCTACGCGTTCTTCTTATACTTCGGTTGTTCAGTTACATTTCGGGTGTGGATCCATTTGGAGTTAATGGTTGTGTGTGGTGTGAGGTCGGGGTCCA
This sequence comes from Vicugna pacos, assembly GCF_048564905.1. Lineage (NCBI taxonomy): Eukaryota > Metazoa > Chordata > Mammalia > Artiodactyla > Camelidae > Vicugna > Vicugna pacos. The sequence continues at coordinate 45,507,219 of NC_133004.1, forward strand.
GCTTCCTTCTCTTGCACATGGATGACACTGCTCCAGGACCAGCTGTTGAGCGTCTGTTCCTTGCCCACTGAGTGGTCTTGGCACCCTTGACTGAAGTCGGTTGGCCGCACATGTCTGGGTTTATTTCTGGATTCTCAGTTCTGTTCCATGGGTCTGTCTAACTCCTTATGCCAGTAACACACTATTTTGATTACTGTAGCTTTGTAGTAAGTTTCGCAATCCGGAAGTGTGAGCCCTTCCAATTTGTCTTATTTTTCTCACGGTGGTTTTGATTTGCATTCCTCTGAGGGCTGATGATGTCAGGTCACTTTTGAAGAAGAATAAAGTGGGATGGACTTGTTTTCATGGAGGTCAGCAAACTACGGCCTGGAGGCTTTCTTTTGGCTTATTTCTGTTTGGACTCCTAGTTTAAAAAAATTTTTTTTAATTTAAAGAAGACTGTGCATCTGGACCTTTACAAAAGCAGTCTGCTAATCCTTCTCTAATAAAAAGATACTGAGATTTATTTTTTAAAAACAACTTAATAACCAATACAGTGGAGGTACTGCTGCAGAATTAGATAGCTAAATTGGTGGAACCTCACGGAGAGGGATGAAATTGGACCCCTGGACACACACCCAACTTCAAATTGGATAGGAAAAGCAAAACTATATCTTTCAGGAGGTAATGCAGAAGAATCTTCAGGACCTGGTGTAAGGAAGAATTTAAGTAATTAAAAGTGCAAATGCAAAAGGAAAAGATTAATGCTTTAACTACCACCAAAGTAGGAACTTCTGTTCATCCAGAGACACCCCCAGCCGTGGGAGCACAGAGCAGGCTCAAGGCCTGGAACCTGCGAAGGAATCGTGTCCAGGGTATTTAAAGAACTTCCCCCAGCCCACAAGAAATAGGCAATTCCGTAGAAAAATGCCTTAAAGGCTTGAACGGGACTTCTGAGAAGAGGAAATGGTATTATACGCTCACCAGATTTGCAAAAATTAGGACACTTGGCAGTTCCGAGAATTGGCAAGGAGGTGGAGGAACAGGAACTCTCAGACATCCTGGTGCTGGCAGGCGTGCGGACGGGAGCACCCAGTTCAGGAAGCAGGCTGGTATCGCTCGCTGGAGCGTAAGGAGCGTGTTCCCGGGGCTCAGCCGTCCCCCTCCTAGGAATGTAAACATAAATGGCCGCAGCATTACTCGTAACTGGGGGCGCTCCAGGTGCTCCTCGGAGGAGGAGGGGGGTAAATAAACAGTATTTATTCCTGCGGCTGCGGTGAAGGTGAGCAGAGGACAGCCGCCTCGGCAGGTGTGGTGACGTGGAACTAAGGAAGGCAGACACGGAGGGGTCCCCGGGGCCTGCGGGCACTTTCTTCACTTTCTTGCCACGGGCTCGGTGTGATCCTCTTAGACGTGCAGCCGCGTTGTTGAGGAGTCCGTGCGGGGGGACAGAACGGCGAGGGGGAGACGCGAGCGAAGCAGCAGCATCTCCAGCATCGGCACGGTGGTCACTTCCAGGAGTCAGGGCGCTTTAGGGGGACGCCTGCACAACGCTGGTCCTGGCCCCCCTGCCCCGGTGGGCTGCGGTCCCGTCGGGCCACCACGTGTGGTCCGTGCGTGCACTTCCCTCACAGGGCGCCATGGTTCACAGAAATGCTGATAAGAACGTGAGGGATGAATGTGCAGAGATTACCTGCAAGCGGCATGGACTGCATCGTCTGTGAAGTGCGCTCCGGCGGGGTCAGTCGGCCGCCTGGAGCCCAGCCCGCGCGCCACGCGGAGCATCCGGGGGGAAGAGCAGGTGAGAGGGCAGTTCCTTTACGCGGGAGAGCCCTGCCTCTGTTTAGAGAGGGGGAGGGTCATACAAATGCACAGAGAATAAAAACTGCAGGAAATGCAGCCACTGAGCTACCTCAGTTGTCACCTCCCTTTTTTATTTTACAGATGTTTAAAATTGCAAAAAAAAACACGTTTTTAAAGCTATTTTAAATTTTTAATTGTGGTAGAAATACGTGTTATTTTTATGATCAGAAAAAGCCATGAAAACATTTATAAATGAATTGTAATAATTAATGCCTGCAGGAAACACTTAACAAATTTTGCACATTGCGTCTGAAAGAAGCCTTAGGGTTTGAATGATTCTGGTTAACTATAATGTACGATTAATCTGAAGTTTCAGAGGGTGGTAGCATCAGCCTCCTTCCCCACTTCCTTTTAGCGGATTCCGACAACTTGGGGCAAGCGCTGCGTGCACTGGAGGAGCGGGAGGACCCCGGCCTCACTCGCCGCTTTGGCTGCATGTTTTTGGAGCCTCGGCTCCACCAGCAAAGGGGTGCTGTCCTTCCAGATCAGCCCTGAGAGCCCGCGCCCGGCGGGCCGCGTTTGTGTGCTCATCCAGTTCGCCGATGGAGGGCTTCCCCTGTGCCCCGTGCCGGTCACGGGCTGCAGGAGCCCCCCCCCCCAGAGCCAGGGCCTGGCGCCGGCAGAGGGCACCGCCCCCCCCCCCCCGCAGGTCCAGAAGTCTATGCAAGCGGCAGTCAGCGGCAGGGCGTCGTGGGGAGGAAACTAGACCTTAGCTTGGGCGGGTTTCTGCTGAAAGGCGGACTTCTCCGAGGACACAGGGAAGGGGAGGGCTCTGATGGTTGGTAAAAACTCCTGCGTAGTAGTCAGACACTGAAATAGTCAACCGTCGTGAAGGAGGCATCTAGAAAAAGCAAGGATTGCCCTGTTCTGGCCGTCCTGAGAAAGCTTTTCTGAGAATTTCGGATTTAAGCCAAATGAAATGGTTGGGGGTTTTCTTAATGTGTTAGGCCCTTTCTCTTTTTCTCATTGTAAATACACCGTTTCCTTTTTTGAGTCCTGTCACTAAGCCTTCTAGCAGACGGTGTTAGCACTGGAGCAGGTGCGCCCAGGTGAGTCTTGGGCCGGTTCAGGCTCAGGTGCCTCGGCTTAGCGTGTGTGAGCGTCCCCTCCGCGGGCTTGCCCGTGGACGTGGACGTGGACGTGGACGCGGCTCAGCCCCCGAGACGCAGGGCAGAGGCTGGAAGGGTCCCTCATCTTCTGAGTTGGAAAGCTCCTGTGCCAGGATCACCAGGGACGCCTCAGAAGCCTTTGCTCCCAGTCTCCGTTTAGAAGTAAATCAGACTTGTTATTTATGAGCCTTTCAGGTCTGAGTGGCAGGTCCTCAGCACCAGTACTTGCCCCACGGTATCTGCCTGAGTCCGCCCAGGCTCCTGTGACGAAACGCCAGACGCTAACGTCCCAGAGTCTTGGAGGCCGGGAGCCCGAGGTCCGGGTGGCGGCAGACTTGGTCCTTGGGGAGGGCCCTCTTTCTGGCCTGCAGACGGCCGCCTTCTCCGCATGCTCACATGGCCTCCCCTTTGTGCCCTTGGAGCAAGAGCTCTGGTCCCTCTTCCTCTTCTCACAAGGACCCCGGCCCCATCACAGGCTCCACCTCATGACTTCGTTTCAGCCCGCTTACCGCCCAAAGGCCCCACCTCCTAACACCATCACACTGGGGTTGGGGCTTCAGCACAAGACTTTGGGGCTGGGGGCCACTCACTGAGTTCATAGCAGCATCCGTTTCCCTGCTCCCGGTTCCTCCCTGCCTTTCCCAAAGGCAATTAATTAACCAACCTCTTTTCCCTGAGCTCACTCCAGTCCTCCATGTGTCTTTATTTCTGTAAGACAAGTTTTATTATGTGTTTAGCTCCTTGCCAGATCTGGGTCATCATTTTCATATGTTAGGATATTACAGTTGGATTTCCCACCTTTCCCTCCAAGAGTTTTGAACCCAGAGTGTTAGATTGCATTAGACTTTGTGTTTTAAAAGAGGCCTCAGCCCCATGAATTTTGAGCAAATCAAAATTCAGTGAGAGAACGGCCGGGACCAGGGTCTGAGTGTGCCTGCGGGAGCAGATGCTGGCAGTCGAGGGTGTGAGGGCGGGAACAGCGGGCAGCTCTGAAGTGCACCCAGCCCTGCGGGCCGCAGGCCAGGGAACCCTGCTGTCCGGCTCCCCCCTCTGCCATTTCAGGTCTTGCACAACGTGCACAAAACTGGGGACAGAACTCTCTAGTCAGTAAGTGGGTTTTATTCCTTGAAAGAGGATTTCGCTCACCACTTGGCATGTGGTCTCTCCGTGACCGTGTTTCGCTGTGAAGTTCTTCAAGACCAAACCGTCAGTGGAAACGAGACGCTCTGCTGGCGCGGACACGTGACGCTGGACGCAGCAGCTCTGGTTGGGCTTGTTTCAGCGAGGCTTTGAGCTCGCCCCGTGAGCGATGTGTGACATGAAGGGACTCAGTTTGGCTGTGGTCTGTGGCGCTGGGCGCTCTGCATCCTCTGGGGTGTGCTGACGGGTTCTCCAGAGCTTTTCTCGGAGTTTGTATTTCTCAAGCGGCGTCATGGGACAAGCCTGGATGTCTCACACACACAGCTGTCTCCTTGTTGTGCTGAGCCAAGGACGCCGGTGACGTCTGCGGCCGCCCGGGCTCCCCTCTTGTGCCGGGTTCTGCCTCCAGCGGCAGCGTGGGGTGCTGATGTCTGGTCCGGGCTGCTGTCAGCTTGCGGATCACCGGCTCCCTTTATTTTTTTTCCATCTCTCTCCTTTTCACTTTCTCTTTCACGGTTCCCGTATTTCAGATATTTTATCCTTCGCCCTCTCTTCCAGGATACCTTTCTCCACGCAGCCGTTGTCCACACGGATGCGTTCCTCCCTTTGCTGGCGCCGTGCCAGCTGTGGAACTGAAGGCCTGTGCTCTGGCCAGGAGAGGCCGGAGGCTGGTGTTGGGTTGGGGTGGGGATGGGGGCTGGGAGAGCTGTCTCACGGGTGTGCCGCCCCGAGGCAGCGTCCATGGAAGTGGCCTGAGGGCGTAGGCGGCAGGCGAAGGAAAGTTACAGAGCTGCCGCCCAGACGATGCAGTGTTAACCAGCATTGCCGGCGACGGGAGTGAGTCATTAAGTGAATTTCCTGCATTTTAGAACTAGAATTTTTTATTCACACCCCTTTTGATGGAACTTTTTGAAAATACATCACACGCTGCTCTGTCCTTTAAATATAGACTATTTTTCTTTTTAAAAGAAATTCTAACAGCTCAGCTTTGAAGTGTAATTGACACAATAAACGTCACATATCTAAAATGTGTGATGTGCTAAGTGTGGACACATATATACAATATGAAACCCTCACCACGGTCAAGAGAATGTCAGCGTGCAACAGCAGGGTCTGTGTTTTGTAATCTCTTGATTATGAGTATGTGTGTGTGTTTACTTACTCTCTGCTGTATTTTAGATTTTTGAGGTTGCCACATAAGTGGTTTGGGGATAAGTCACAATATTATTCCTCAGTTTCTTTAAAAGAGCCGTCACTAATAGAAACCCAGGGAAGGCGTCTGAATCGGGCACGTGACAGCCCCAGTTCCTACACCTGCACATGTGGTGGTGCGCTAGAAATCCCCATGGCCGTCCAGCCTGCTGTGCAGCCCTTTTTAGAGTGCCTGTCTGTGCCCTCTAGCTGGGTACACCGGCTCAGCAGTCTGGAGTAGGGGCCCCGCCATCTCTGTGCGGGGACCTACCTCTTTAGGAATTTCTGATGCCCAGCCAGCGCTGAGAACCGTGGACAGACCTCTGAGGTCCCTTCCACTGCTGACATGATTTGAAAGCCTCCTTTAATTTACAGGTAGGATTTAATGGTTGATGTCTTTTCCTAAGAGTACATCCCACTTCAGAGCAGGCTGTTTGTTATGACGCAAGGCCTTCAGTATCCAGGGTTTTCCAGAGGCACCCAGACCGAGGGCTTCTGCTTTCTGCTGCATTTATTCATTAAGGGAACCGGCGGAGAGCTGCAGCTGCAGCTCCACGTGGGACTCTGGGCGCAGTGGTCCTCCTGAGCTCTGGGCTCAGACGGGGAATGGGAATCCAGGCTCTATTTTTAGATGTTTTCTTCTTATTCTCTGTTGTTATTTACCTGCTGTTTATCTTCCAGAACTTCTTAAACCCCAGCCTCCCAAGACAGTTCAGGCTGGCTCTGTCTCATCCCAGTCAACCTATATGGTGATTTTTAGCCCCAAATGTGCTTTTAAAATACAGAAAAAAGCACCGTACTAACTCCAGAAAATGGACTAAGAAAACTTGATCAAGCCTATTAAAATAAAACCTAAAAGCCCAAGAAATTAGTTGCAGTAGTTGCCTGTGGAGGAGGGCTGGGTAGCTACGTAGCTAGGAAACAGACTGACTTCTCCGAGGTCCTACTTACCCCACCCTTTTTTTTAAAAAACATTTTTAATTTTGTACTATGTGCATGTATTATCTATTCAAAAACTTCCTGATTTCAAAATTTACTGCAAAGCTATAGTAATCAAAATAGTGTGGTATTTGCATAAAGACAGACATTTCCACCAATGGAATTCAATAGAGAACCTAGAAATAACCCCTTGCATACACATTCAAATGGTTTTTGACAAGAGTGCAAAGAGCATTCAGTGAGAAAAGGACAGTCTTTTCAACAAAACATGCTGGAAAAAACTGGAAATTCACATGCAAAAGAGTGAGGTTGGACTCTTGCCTAAAACCATATACAGAAATGAACTCAAAATGGATTATAGACCTAAATGTAAGACTTAACACCATAAAACTCTCAGAAGAAAATATGGGGCAAAACTTCATGATTTGGGATTTGGCAGCCACTTCTTAAACATGACACCAAAGGCACAGGCAACAAAATTAAAAATAGATGAATTGGATTCTATGTGAAAATTTTAAGATCTTGTGCATCAAAAGATACTGTCAACAGAAGAAAAGGCAGCCCACAGAATGGGAGAAAACATTTGCAAATCATATATGTGGTAAGAAATTAATACCCAGACCAAACAGAGAAGTCCCCAGACAACAACAAAACAAACCGTCTGACTCGAAACGGGCAAAGGACTGGAACAGACGGTTCTCCAAAGAAGATACACAGATGGTCAGTGAGCATAAGACGCTCAACATCGTTAATTACTAGAGAAATACAAATCAAAACTACAATAAGATTCCATTTCACACCCATTAGGATGGGTACAGTTTTTCAAAAAGAAGTATTAAGGAGGATGTAGAGAAATTGGAACCCTTGTGCACTGATGTGGGATTATAAAATGGTATGGCCACTATAGAAAACAATATGTCAACTCATAAAAAGTTAAAAATAAGATTACCATATGATCCAGCAATTCCACTTCTGGGTACACTCAAAAGAATTGAAGGAATGGTCTTGAAGAGATTTTGTACATCCATGTTCATGGCAGCATTATTCACAATAGCTAAAATGTGAAAGCAACTCAAGTGTCCATCAGTAGGTAAATGGATAAGCAAAATGTGGTCTATGCATACAATGGAATATTACTCAGCCTTGAAAAGCAAGTCCTCTCACACAGGAAATGAACCTTGAGGTTATTATGCTAAGTGAAATAAGCCAGTCTACAAAAAAGAAAATCTTATATGTTTCCATTCATGTAAAATACTTAGAATATTCAAAATCATAGAGACAGAAAGTAAAATGGTGGCTACCAGGGGCTAGGAGCAGGGGAGAGTGAGAAGTTACTGTCTTATGGGTACAGAGTTTCTGTTTTACAAGATTTAAAGAGCAATGGAGAATGGGGTGATGGCTGCACAACATTATGATTATATTTAGCACCACTGAACCATATACTTAAAAATAGTTAAGATGATAAATTTTATGTTATATGTTTTTTTTAACACAATAAGACAATTTTTAAGCAATTGTATACAAAAGACGAAAAAAAGAGTGGAAGAAAAAAATAGGAACAATGAAGGTAACAAGTAGAAAATTGTTAACAAATATGGCAGATGTTAATCCAGCTTCATCAATCCAAAATACTGAAGATTAAGCAATACACTTCTAAATAATGTGTGGGTCAAAGAAGAAATCTCAGAAGAAATGTTTAAATATTTTTAACTAAATAAAAAGAAAATATGACTTATCAAAATGTGCGGAGTGCAGCAAAAGCAGTGCTTAGAGGGAAATTTATAGCATTGAATGCATATATTAGAAAAGAAGAAAGATCTACAATCAATGATTTAAGTTTTCACCTTAGGAAACTAGAAAAAGAAGAGCAAATTAAGTCCAAAGTGAGTGAAGAAAAGAATTAAAGGAAAGAATTAACAGAAATCAATGAAACAACGGATTTTTACTATATAGCACAGCAAATTATATTCAATATCTTGTAGTCACTTACAGTGAAAAAGAATATGAAAATGAATACATGTATGTTCCTATGTGACTAAAGTATTGCGCTGTACACCAGAAATTGACACAACATTGTAAACCGACTATACTTCAATAAAAATAAATTTTTTTAAAAAAGAAATCATTGAAATTGGTAACAGGAAATCATTAGAGAAAATTAGCAAAACCAAAAGGTGATTTTTTTTGAAAAGATCAATAAAATTGATAATCCCCTAATCAGGCCATCTAAGGGAAAAAGAGCATGTAAATTACTGATATCACAGATGAAGGAGAAGACATCATTACAGATCCCCTGGTCATTGAAAGGGTGATAAAGGAATATTATGAACAACTCTGTCCACAAATTAAGTAACCTAGATGAAGTGAACCAACTTCTGGCCACAACTCACACAAGAAGAAGTAGGTGAGCTGAATAGGCCATTATCTAGTAAAGGAATTGAATCGGTAATTAACAACCTTCCCAGACCAGCAGCACCAGGCCCAGATGGGGTCACTGGTGAATTCTATCAAATATTTAAAGAAGTTATACCAATTCTCTGCGATCTCTTCCAGAGGATAGAAGCAGAGGAAATACTTCCTAACTCATTCCCAGAAAAGAAAACTAGAGAACAAAATTTCTCATAAACATACATGCAGAAATTTTCGACCATGTTAAATCACATTCAGAACAGTATAAGAAGAATTATACACCATTTCCAAGTGGGATTTGTGCTAGATACGTGAGGCTAGTTCAACATGCAGAAATCAACGTGATCCATCACAGCAACAGATTAACAAAGAGAAATCACGCGGTTATATCAATAGGCACAGAAAAGACATTTGACAAAATTCAGCACCCATATGAGATAAAAGCTCTTGGTAAACTAGGACTAGCGGGGAATGTTCTCAACTTGATAAAGACTATCTACAAAAAACCTTCAGCTAATACATAATACTCAGTGATGGGAAACTTGAAACCTTTCCATTAAGATCAGGCACAGGGCAAGGATGTCCCCTCTCACCACTCCCTTTCCACATCATGTTGGAAATCCATGCTAAAGCAGGAGGCAAGAAAAGGCAGTGAGAGATACGCAGCTTGAGAAGGAAGACAGAAAACTGTTTGCAGACAACATGACCTTCTATGTGGAAAATCCAAAAGAATTGACAGAGAACCCCCAGAACTGATAAACAGTTAAAGCGTGGTTGCAAGATCCAAGATTAATATGCAGAAGTCAGTGTTTTCCTATATGCCAACAATGGACAAGTGGAATTTTAGGCTTAAAACACAGTATCATGTACATTAGCACCCCCCAAAAGGAAATACTTGGTTATAAATCTAACAACAAAATATGTACCGGGTCTGTATGAGGAAAACTCCAAAGCTCAGATGAACAAAATCAAAGAACTAAATGGGGAGATAGTTCATGATCATGCATAGGAAGAGTTAATGCTGTCAAGATGCCAGTTGTCCCCAAAATGACCGATAGATTCAGTGTCACCCGCTCAGAATCCCAGCAAGTGGCTTCATGGATATTGACAGACTCATTCTAAGATTTGTATGGAGACGCCAGAGATCCAGAAAAGCTGATAAAACATTGAAGGAGAAGGACAAATTTGGAAAGGTGACGTTACCGACTTTAAGGCAGGCCCTGGAAGCGGTTCCTGCAGGCACCAGGGGATGACTCCGTACACTGACAGGAGCAGAACGATGGTTGCCTGGAGACAGGAAAGGGGTGCAGGAGAGAGACCTTTAAGGGCGATGGACGCACGTTCCTCACCTTGAATGTAGGGATGGTCCCCCAGGAATATGCATCTGTCAAAAGCTATCAGATTGTACACTTTGAATATGTACAGTGTCTTGTGTGTCAGTTGTACCTCAGTAAAGCTTTCTGAAGAAGAATGTTCTTGACCCACTGGGTCAGGTTTTACATGGGTTCTTCTCCTGGTGCCATGTGAAAGTAAATCATTGAAAGGCAGCTTCTTAAGTGTCACTGTCCCTCTATTTATTTCTTTTTAACACACACTCAGTTCTCCAAGACCTGGAGTGTGGCTTGATGAGGGGGGCGGGAGGGAAAAGACTGCCTTTCTTAAAGAGCCACCTTCCTTAGTCACGGCTCTCATTCCAGAGGTTTCTGCCCTCCGCCACAGGGTCAGGGTCGTCGGGGGGCCCTGCATAACCCCTCCACCAGCCTCACCTCCCTAAACCGGATTGGTCCTCATAACTGGCCCCTCACAGCAACTTTGTTCTGCTTCTTGACTTAAATAGAACGTTGAAGTGTGATTGCTTGAAGACTGATGTACATAGTACCTTCCAAGTGTACATCCGCTGTGTAAAACACGCCAGTGAGGGGAGTCTGCCGGATGTGTTTACCAGGCAGGCTGCTTCAGAGTTCTCCGCCTGGACCGAAGTCATCATGACACCTGCCACAGAATTTGTCCTGCAAGTGGGAAGTGTGGTACAGAAGTTGAAACTTTGGATCATTAGAAAAATGTAATGTTCACAGACCAGCAAAAACTAAAAGATTTTAGCAACACTAAACCCAGGCTAAAAGAATATTGGCAGGTCTACTCTAAATAGAAAAGCAGCAGGATGCTACAGAAATGAGAAACTCATAACTGGAAAGGAGGTAACTGCCACGAATTACAAAAATAATAAACACAAAGTTGTAAAAGGAGACATTGAAATCATTAAGAGTGGGAGAGGGGAGCAAGGAAAGCCACTGTGGAAAACAGTACGGAGATTCCTCAAAAGACTAGGAATAGACTTACCATATGACCCGGGAATCCCGCTCCTGGGCATGTATCCAGAAGGAACCCTACTTCAAAATGACACCTGCACCCTAGTGTTCATAGCAGCACTATTTACAATGGTCAAGACATGGAAACAGCCTAAATGTCCATCGACAGATCACTGAATAAAGAAGATGTGGTATATTTTTATGATGGAATACTATTCAGCCACAAAAACGGCCAACATAACGCCATTTGCAGCAACATGGGTGTTCCTGGAGATCGTCATTCTAAGTGAAGTAAGCCAGAAAGAGAAAGAAAAATACCACATGAGATCGCTCATATGTGGAATCTAAAAAAAAAAAAAAACCAATAAACAAAACAAACAAAACATAAATACAAAACAGAAACAGACTCATAGACAGACTACAAACTTGTGGTTGCCAAGGGGGCAGGGGGTGGGAAGGGACAGACTGGGATTTTAAAATGCAGAATAGATAAACAAGATTATACTGTATAGCACAGGGAAATATATACAAGATCTTGTGGTAGCTCACAGAGGAAAAAATGTGACAATGAATACATAGATGTTCATGTATAACTGAAAAATTGTGCTCTACACTAGAATTTGACACAACATTGTAAAATGACTATTACTCTATAAAAAAATTTTTAAAAAAGAAAAATGTAATGTCTCAAAGAGATATTTGCAGACCCATGTTCATGTCAGGATTGCTCACGATAGCCCAAACATGGACTTTTTTTTTTCTTTTCCTTTTATGGAATAGAACAACACATGTCTTCCGAACGTGGAAGGCAGAGAGGTTTTATTAGGGAAGTCTGGAGGATAAGAGAAGGTGAGAGAAGCAACAGGTGGTGAGACAGCATCCCGCCACGGGGCGGTTCAGGGCAACCACCCTACGCAGCAGGCTGGGATGTAGCCGCGCAACTTTAGGCACATAGGATGCTGTTGTTTTGTCTGGGAAGCTGAGTGCAGTGCGCTTTGCATATTGACGGTTCCCGAACTCTGTACCTCAGCTGCTTCTCTCTGGTCTTGGAGACACAGTTACCCCCGTCCCCGGAGCGGCACGCGTGAGGACGGGCGCTGTGGTGCTGGTGGCGGCGGCGGGAACTGCAGCTGTGTAAACGCCCCCCTCAGCAGTCCTGTCTGAGGCGATCACAGTGCCCAGACCTGAGAACCTGGGGAGGCTGGTAGCAGGAATGAAGAGTCGTGTCTCTCTGAGACGTGTAAGTGTGCAAGCCAAGGTGCAGAGCAGTACGTGGCATTTGATCCCATTATGTAAAACCAAGCAAATTGTAAAACTATTAATTTCTACATATATATGCATGTTGATAGTATCGGTTAACAGTTGTGGGGGTGAGTAATGAACTCTCCTTTATCCGTGTTTTTAAAATATTTTTACCTTAAGGATGTATTAATCTGTTACCTATTTTGACGAATGAATTTTTCTTAGTGTACGTAACTGTATAGAAGTTTTGGAAGAGAACAAAAAACAATCACTATCAGCATTTGGTTTTATTTCTAATCTTATTTTTGCTGTATCTTGTATCTGTGATTTTCAAGGGCATATCTCAGAACTCCAGGAAGTTTTCGTTGGGAACATTTCTCTAGTGTAATTAATGTTGCGCTGCGTTCCCTGCACTGGAGAAATACTGGGAAAACCTTCGCCTGCTAAGGCCGGACCTAAGAAGGAAGGTGCTCGCCTGTGTTTCATTAAAGGACCAGGAAGCTGAAGGATACAAGTTTGAATTAGTACCTCCCTAGCCGCTAAGTTTATGTGTATAAACTGAAAGTGGAAACATTTCTGACGGCTTACTTGGCAGCAAACCTGATTAGACAGCACCGGGACTGGGTTGGTGGCAAACCCTGACCTCACTCACCTTTGGGTGTTTATAGTCTCCCCCCTCCTCGGTTTAAATAAATGTTCGTGTGTGCACACCACATATATGAGTGCTATGCAGAAATACTAGCATACCTTAGAATGAGAGCCTGCCTACAGCCCAGCTGGTAGTGCTTTGTGATTTGCAGCACGTGGACCACAATGCTTTCCAAAAAATCTGAAGTTTCTTAAATACATTTGTCTAGTCCAAGGGGTTTTAAGGTAAGGGATTGTAATACAAATGAAAAAGGGAAGAAGTAAAAGATAAAATTTGAAATAAGCCAGCCAAGAGGTAATTTTAACTCCTAAAAAGACTGGGAGATAATTGTTACCAAATGTGTGAGAAGCTTATATAAAGGATACTTGTGTCATCATTTTTCACGATAACAAAACACTGGAAACACCCTCGATGGCTGTTGATAGAGTCAAATAACTTCTTGTACATATATTCAGCGGAATTTTTAACATATAGACTCTTATTATACATACAAAAGTTAACTCAAAATTGATCAAAGAACTAAACCTGAGACCTAGAACCATAAAACTCTTAGAAAAAAATTGGTGGAGAAGCTTCATGACTTTGGACTTGGCAATGATTTCGTGAACATGACCCTAAAAGCACCAGCATACCCAAAACAAGAATACACAAATAGAGCTACGTTAAACTTAGAAACATTCGTGCCTCAAAGGGACACAGTCAGAAGAATGAAAAGGCAGCCTGTGGAATGGGAGAAAATATTTGCAAGTCATATAACTGATGGAATCTAAAATATATTTTTAAAAACTCTTACAACTAAACAACAAAAAAAGTCGAATAACTCCTATTTTAAAATGAACAAAGAACTTGAACAGACATTTCTCCAAAGATGATACACAGAAATGGTCAACAGCATATGAGAAGATCTCAGCCTCAGTAATCATCAGAGAAATGTAAAGCAAAACCACGGTGAGCTGTGTCTCTCACCCAGCTAGAGGATGCCAACTATTAGGAAAAAGCAGAAGATAAGTGTTGGTTAGAATGTGGAGAAATTGGAACCTCGTGCGCCGTTGGTGGGAACTGTCAAATGGTGCTGTGGAAGACAGCATGGCGTTTCCTCCAAAGATCAGAACTACAGTATGACCCAGCAATACTGCTTCTGCACGTGTGCACAGAAGAATTGGAAGGAGAGTCTCAGAGACATCTGCAGACCCCTGTTCTTGTCAGCGTTACTCACAGCGGCCCAGAGGTGGAAGCAACCCGGTGTCCATCGACAATAAGGGAATAAACAAGATGTGGTCAGTCCATGCAGTGGAATACCGCTCAGCCTCAAAAAGGAAGGAGATCCTGCCACCTGCTGCAGCACAGATGACCCTTGAAGACAGTAAGTGAAATAAGCCAGTCACGAAAAGACAAACACTAGATTCACAGAAACAGAAGGCAGAACACAGGGCTGGGGGAGAGGAGCGGGAGCTGTTACTCAGTGTGTACGGAGCTTCAGATTTTCACGATGGAGATACTCTGGAGATCTGTTTCACAGCAACGTGAACACACGTAACACTGCTGAACCGCACACTTAAAAATGGCCAAGACTTTTACGTTACATGTTTTTTACAATTCTTAAAAAAAGATGTGTGTGGTAACATGCAACAGCGCATACAAGATACATGGTTGTGAACAGAAACAGGATGCAGACCTCCTCCGTGGCCTCGCTGATTTTCTTCAACTTTGAATACTTGAGTCACAAAATTCAGAATTGAGTTCTCTGGTTATTCATTTAGCAGAATCTTGTATTGACTTTTACCATCACCCTGGCAAAATTGATGGTACTTTTCTTAAATTTTAATAGAAATGATTGTAAGCTTCAGAGTCACATTTTGTTTGGAGAGCTGGCTGGGGCGCCTGGGATCCACGTTCCTGGGGCTGCGCTTCCCTCCCCTGTCAGGGAGCTTTTTCGTTGTCTTCCTGACACAGATTGTTACTTTTCCACCACGCAAAATATAATAGCCCTACCTCAGCATGCTGCACGTCAGCCTGAACAGAAGCCTTGTAAATAATTAACGCTCCCTCAAGTCTCCGAGGATGTTGTTCTCTGGAGGATCGGGCCAAGCAAGTCCAGCTGTGATTAATCTCTGCCCTCCCCACAGGGCTCATTGACACACGCTGTGAGAAACGAGAGAGGAAACTCCAGGTGCCGCACTGGTACCCAACTGGCTGAAGCCACCAGGGCCCTTTGTTCAGCTCTCTTCCAGTTCGAGAAACAAAGAGGATTCAAATGCTTTCAGATGCAACCCCAGCTCAGAGGACAGGCCTTGGCTGTGGTTAAACCAGCCGACAGGCCCTGGATTACAAATGTTTTTGGTTTCTTGCCCTCAAGTAAGAATGTTAGAATTGAAGTCTTGTAAATTTTTTTGAACTTTTAAAAGTTATCAATTTAGCAAGATACTAGAGTGAGAGGAAATTCTTTAGCATCAGGTCAAATAAAAATGTGAATGTGGACCCCTGAACTGTGAGAGAGCAAATAACTCACTTATGTGTCAGAAACAGAACGAAACCTGCTGTCCAGATGCCGGTGGAGAGGAGTCTGGATTATGAAGCAAAAGTGAGCTCCCTGTAATGTTAACAAATAAGCTACTTGTTGGAATGGTTTGGAGGATTCAAATAGTTGAGCAGATAAACTTCACGCAGAACCTCACCCATTGTGCGGCCAGCACATTCCCAGGAGCGTGAGTGGTGAACCAGGGGGGTGATAAACAGGAGGAAGACAGGGCCAGACCAGTGCAGCAGCCTCGGGAGGCCTGGAGAAAATGCGTACAGTCGCCCTTGTGGGCAGAGCTCTGGCCCTGTCCTCCCGCAACATCGCTGCGGGACGGTCCAGTGAGTGACCAGGGCAGACGCGACTGGGTCTGTCTCTCCCACGACATCGCTGCAGGACGGTCCAGTGAGTGACCAGGGCAGACGCGACTGGGTCTGTCTCTCCCGCGACATCGCTGCGGGACGGTCCAGTGAGTGACCGGGGCAGATGCGACTGGGTCTGTCCTTGCGTCCCTGGAGTGGCCCTCCTGTGGAGGGGCACCAGCTGATGCCCCATGTCTACGCAGGAGGGCTGAGGAGGTGGGTGGGCCGTCATTGGCTGACTCCCGGAAGCACCGTTCGCAGCCCTGCTCGGAGAGCTCTTGTGCTCACGGCTACGGGCACAGGATGGCTCCACTCCTCACTTTCTATTTCTTTACCTTTTTGTTTCAACAGCGTTTCAGACTTACCGGAAAGCTGCAGGAGGAAGGCTGACGAGTCATTCGCTTGCTTTCCCACCCCCTTCTCGCTTTCCATATCATTTTTTTCTCTGAATTTTTTTTTTTAATCCTTGCCTCAAAGTTGTAAGCCTCAGATGTCCTGATGCGCATCCATCGGGTGCCACGGTGTTTTAATAAGTTACAAGGGGGGGATGATTTTCTCCTTTTTTTTTCATAAGGACAAATTGTAAAGAGAGCTTTTTTTTTTTTTCCTTCAAATTTTTAGAAGAGGGTAGACTTTTAGTCTTACGTGAAGGAAGATTTTAACAACAAATAAACCTGAGCAAAATGGGTAAAACCCAGCCAAACGGGTTTCTCCGGGAGAGTGTGTCGGGGCCCCGTCCAGCACTGTGCCTCCCCGGGAAGAGGGTGGTCTGCTCCCTTCCAGGCCTCCCTCCGGGGTGTCCCATTGGCGGGCATCCCCAGACTGGACTGCAGACCAGTACAAAAGTCCGCATCCGCCTTTCTTTCTTCGGGGGCTCTAGGAGGCACGGCTCTCAGAGGCATCAGCACGGGGGGGGACCACCCTCGGGCTGTCCAGAGGCCGGGTTGTCCCCCACACCTGTGTTCCTCTTGCTGGGGCGCCCTGGCCCCGGCCTTGGGGGAGCATGCAGGAGCCTGTGGGTCCATTCCGGGTGTTACCCGGGTTTCCTTTTCATTGGCATTTGGGGTCTGTTTAACTTCCTGCTGCTGTTTTGTTAAATAGCTGTGGTTTAATAAAGATGAAAACGGCCCTCTCACAGACTTTGTAATTGGAGCTTTACCTGCCCTGGAAATTTGAGCCTTTGAAATAGTTCTTAGACCTGAACCGATGTTCACCTACTTAGGAGCTATTATACGAGATGAGTAATTGTCAGTGTCAGCAAAGCAGGAGCGTTCTCGAGTAAATGACCTACTTTCTGGAAACTGTTCTGATGCAACTTTTTAAAAGTGCACCATTCAGTGACTTTTCGTAAGTCTGCCAAGTTGTGCAGCCGTCCCCGTAAACCGTTTTCAGAACACGGCTGCTGTCCCCATAAGGTCCCCCGAGCGCCCAGCTCCCAGCGGCACCCCCGCCCCCTTTCTGTCTCGGGGGGCCTTTCTGGGTGTTTCTTGTAAATGGAGCCCCGCCGGGCCTCTTTCACTCAGTATGATGCGTCCAAGGCTGCTTCATCCTGTAGCACGTATCAGTGTTTCGTTCGCCTTTATCTCTGGGTCGTATTCCATTGTGTGGGTAAATGTTTCCTCTGTCTGTTCACCAGCTGTGTGACAGGCATCCGGCTTGTCTTCCAGGCTTCGGCTGTAGGAATAATGCTGCTATGAGCATTCTTATATAGTGTTCTTAAAGGAAATATCAGTTCACTAACGGTGCCTACAAGAGGGCTGAAATGTTGTTCTTTTGAGGTGATTTTCACGATAAGCGGTATTTGTCCCCGTCTTTCCTCCTCCCCCTTCGTTATGTAAGAATCAGGATCTCTTGAAGGTGAGCTTGTTCTGGTGAAAGTAGGGGGTGTCTGTCTTCCCAGGTGAAGTCAGCGGAGCCGCGTGGAGTCAGCAGTGGTGGACGGAGAGGGGCGCTCCCCCCGGTTCTGTCGTCACTGCCCACCTCGGCTGCAGCGGGCCGACCCCAGCACAGCCAGTCCAGTCTGCGGGGCTGGGGTGGGTTGGACACACCTCCACCGCAGCTCCCCAGCGAGTGCTCGCCTTTAACAGGGAGCTTCACCCCCAGTCTAGGTGCCGAGTGTGATAAAATATCATGTCTTCCCTGAGCTGTAAGAAGGAAGATTTTGTGAAATAACCCTACACTTCCCTCTTTTACTTACTGAGCTTAAAAAAAATTCCTTTCGGAAATATCAAGCAAAGTTCCCCGTTTGAGAAGGTGGAAAACATGTTGTTTTGAGAAGCAGTTTATTGACACCCGTCAAATGTGCCCTTTGTCCAAGGGCCCCTGCTGCTCAGGCTGTGGGTGGCTTACGTTTCATTTGGCTCTGTCCCTGAGCAAATCCCTCATGCTGCTCTAAGGAGGAACCCCAGAAGTAGCCCGGACCGGGACTCGCACACGTTCGCGACCACGCAGGGGCGCGCCCTCTGGGACGTGGCCCTGCGCTCCCAAGGCCCAAGGCAGGAGTTCTCTGCATCTGGCTCTGGTTCTCCAAGGAAGGAAGCCCACCGTGGCGAAAAGAGACCGGGACTTGATCGGGAAGTTTAGTTACTGACAGAGGCGGGATCTCCAAATTGTCAGTTTCACAAAAGTAATTTCGTGAGACTGACCTTCTCTCTTGAACTGCCCGTGACTTTTTTAAGTGATTTGGACAGGCTGGTCTTGCATTGAATTCGATCTTTGGACGACAAACCGGAACCTAAAGTAACAAAGATGACCTTACTCAGCCTGATTTGTTTTGTAATGTAACCTTCTTAAAGGCTGAGGTTTACTGATGTGTTTTTTTTTTTAAGGTAAGTAAGAGTAGTTAGTGGAAGTGCTGAATTTTGCAGAACCGTGGCGTGGCCCAGTAGTACATCCAACACAGTTCCCAGGCGGTGCCTGCTCCAGCACCTTCTTTACAGTGCTCATCGCTGGGGAACACGACAGTGTTCATGGCAGTTCTCTCCAGGTTTTGTAGATCCCGGAATAATTCTTTTTTGTCTTGAGCCAGCTTTAGATCATAGGGCCATTCAGAGTTGAAAACAAGTCAGTATACGCCTGCAGAGCTGCGTCCCACTCAACAGACAGCTCTGTGGCTGAGGTCAGGGGAGTCCGGGTCGCCTTTTCAGACCAGGCGTTTGCTCAGACAGTTGGCAAAGCCAAAGGAAGAAATCCTTCGTGGGCTCCCTGTGCTGGACTCTGCAATTTCTCTGCCAGACGAAACAAATAAATGTAGGTGCTGAGTGCATGCTGGCTCTCGGCCGCCGCAGAGTAATTCCGTCCAAACCTCCCGCGGTCCCCGCCGTGGGCTGAGGGGGTGTGAGTTTCTCCTGTCAGTTACCTCTGGCTTTTCCACGTCTCCGTGTGTCTCGCTGGCTTTTCTTTTCGGTGTGGGGTGTCCCTAGGAAGTCCTGCTGGCTTCTTGTCAGCAGAAAATGAGAGGAGTGGCTGTGGGCGGAGAGAGGAGGAGGACTTCCGGGCCAGCGCCTGCCCCGGAGCACAGGCTCAGAGTGTCCGCACAGGAACAGGGCTGAGCCAGGGGTCCCGCGGCCAGGAGCGCGGACCCTCCGCCTGCAGACCTGTCAGCGCCACACAAGAGCCCTTTGTGAGGAGCCCGGCCCGGCCACAGGCGTGTCTGGGGCAGCCCTGCCTTCGGCCTCCGGTCGTCCCCCCCTCCTCCCCCATCCTCCCGGCCGGCCGCAGCTCCAGTCCCGAGAGCAGAGCTGGCCCTTGCCTGCCAAGCTGAGAGCAGTGCCGATGACTCAAGGCCTGGCAGACAGAAGGCTGCTTTGAGCCCTTCTCTCTCCCTTCTGTCCCCCGAGGGAGGGGGAGGATGTGGCCAGGGAGCATCCAGCTGGAGGCACCCTGACCCTCCTCCGCCCCGCACCCGGCAGGGCGGGAGCAGAGACGACTGTCCCGTGTGCTGTCCCGCCACTGCCTTCTCGTAGGAAGGGGACTCCTGTCCTTGTTCCCCTGTGCTAACCCAGCTCCTCAGAAGTGCGCTCGCACTTGACCCTGGAGGCTGGCCTGTGGTCTCCGCCATGAAGCGTGGCATGGGGGTTGAGCAGCCTCTCTGACCTCAGGCAGGTTAACGTCTAAGCTTCGGTTTCTTCCCCTGCGAGGCTGAAATAACCACACTGTCTGGATTATGGGAGACAGCATGAGGTGCGTGGTGCAGGGCCGCCCCCAGAACGGTTGCCGGCTGTGCTGTCCAGCCGGGTGGCGGTTTGCACCCGTCCAGCCACTTGCCCGTCTGTGGTCATTCACAAAGCCCCGGCGTGTTGAGCGTGTCAGCCAGGCGCTAAGCGGGGCCCTTACAGCTCCTCCTGGAAGTGAGACAGCCCTGTGCTCACCTCCCCAGCCTGAGAGTCACTGTTGGGCATTTGAATCAGCTCTTTGGCATATCTTGTCACAGATTTCTCCACTGCTTTGCATGTTTCACGAAGGGACTGAGGTCGGGACGGTGGCTGCGGACGGGGTGAGGGCAGAGCCCGGCGTCTCTGCAGGTGCGAGGCCGCCAGGTGACGCCCAGGCTCCCGGAGGGCTGGGCCCGTGGGCAGCTGGGCAGGCTGCGTAGCTCCCAAGTTGTGGTGCTCTGCTGGTGTGACTGCGGGGGGGCCGGCGGGGGCCGGCGGGAGGTGGGTTTTCAGCGGCCGTCTGAAGAGCTGGTCGGACCGGCCGCTCCCAGATGCGGTCGCAGCACTTTCAGCCGCTGCGTGCTCCCGTTTGTCACAGCCATGCTGATCTTTGTGTTTACCAGCACCTGTCCTGGCGGCTGTTCGTGAATTTTTTTAATAGCAAATTCAATGTGAGAGAAGAAGCATTAGTTGCCAGATTGTAAATCAGGTGAAATTCTGAGTTTAGGGTCAAAAGGCTGGTTTTGGAAACACGCGCTGTCTAGTGGGAGCTCTTTCTATCCTCGGGAATTAAGTAGGTGAGCTGGCCGCGTGCTGGGAGCCACGGGGGAGGGTGTCGCTGTCTCTTCCCATCGCCTGAACACCGTCAGGTAACGAGAGGTTGGCTTGATTTTCTCCTTTCCTTTTACTTTCCTGCTGTGAGGTCTCAGATTCCGTCACCAGCTCAGCCGTCCTTCCAACCATGCGGCAGGAGGTCTGGTCTCAGCCAAGTCATCGGCCCATTTGAGGGCCCACTCCGTGGTCCCCGCGGCGAAGCCCCCGAGCTGGGGCCTCAGCTTCCCGTGGAGTTTTGTGCAGGTCGGCCTTTCCCTCCCATCAGTGTACCTCAGAGGACCCCCACGGCTGAGGGCCAGGTGAGGCAGGAGGCCGGCTGGGTTTTCTAAGGTCTGTGCTGCGTCTCTGTTGCGTTTGTGGCTCCGTTTAAATTTTACTGCTTTGGGTCAGAAATTACAAGCTGTCCCAGGACGAGACGTGGACTGTGAGGACTAACCAGGC